>NC_043705.1:7022651-7043943 GCF_006229205.1 Suricata suricatta
TTTTTTTTTTTTTTTGCATCCTGCTTCTCCTTTTAAAGATCCTTGGAAAATAGAGCTCCTTGGATGAGAGAGTCTGCTCAGGGATCTACTGCCAGTCCTCTGTAGCTCATGGTGGCTAACTTCAGTGCCACTTGCACCAGAGCTGACCTCCTCCACGTCTATTGACTGCTACTTCTTTCTCTGACCAAGCAACCAGCCTTTTCTGTTTCTGTTCACATAGATCCATCCTAAATGACTTTATAGATTTATAGACTGCAGTGGGAGCCACGGATTCCCCTCATATTCAGGCTTACTGTTCAGGCTGACCCATGCTGCTAGCCTTCTTTCTGGGAATGTTCTTTAAGGATTCCATTATCACACTCTTTATCTGGCTTGAAATCCAACTGGGAACTCTCTTCCATGAACTCAAAAACCCGGTGCTAATCAATGCGTCTGGCTAGGTACCTGTTTTAGTGTCTGCCAATAATCAATAATCTGTTAAGAAACTCCTGAGTAGTCAGTGACAGCTTGGTAATTTATTAGCTTAAAACACTGGTTCTCAGATTTTGACTTGTTCTGAATTATCTGGAGAGCAGTTTAAATCATAGATTATTGGACCCACCCCCAAGAATTTTAATTCTGTAGTCCTGAGATGGAGCCAGTGAATTGATAAATTTTCAAGTGATATAATGCTGCTGGTCATTGAATCACAGTTTGAGAACCACTGGACTGAACATACTGAAGACGACTTTGAAATTACATTGCCTAATGCCAAATGTCCGTGCAAAGCTTCAACTGTGGCTCAGTCAAAATATTCATGTATTACAAAGGTTAAATAAAAATGGAATCTATATTCTCAATTGTAAACTTAAGAATCGTTGCCCTTTCTTTTATCTCTGTATCCTCGTTAGTAGCCTTCAGAATCAAAAGAGCAAGGTAAGATCCAAGTTGAAGCAATATGGTTGATGTCCTTGCATATCTGAAATATGTCTGAAAATGGCTACATCCAAGGAAAAAGAGTGAATGGTTTCAGAGCCTCAGACTTGTGGGAGGGTTGGCCTTTCTCACAGGGAGTTAACATTCATCCAGCCATCAGTCAATCTCACTGCTGGGTGTATTGATCAATCCTATTTCTGTCTTCTTTACAGACAGATGAGATCAGTTATGTTGAAATGAGGGTTTTACTCACTGAATAATTTGAGTGAGAACAAATAAAAGCACTTACTACTCTAGTTGATTGAAACAGAAAAAAAAAAGATTTTTTTTTGTTTATTTTTGACAATTTGAGAAAGGAGAGGAAATCTAAGAAAAGAATACACCTGTAATCAGAGCCCATCATCACACATCCCAGAGAAATGGAGTGTTGGAGCTGGAAAGGTCATTAGTCACAGCGAGTAGATAGGATTTCTAGCTTTTCTGACCTGGAGGAAAACAAAAATAATTATATCACCCTCATAATTCTTAGACTTCTCATATCTTAAAGATTCCACTATTATTTCCTTAGTTGGCTAGATTTAGAGCCAAGTTCATCTCTATACAAGTTTTTATCATTTAAGAACATGCAACCTATCCTTGACTCCTTTGCCTATCAATGTTCATCAGCCTAGTAAACATTAAGTTCTACAAAACTGAGTAGAGAATGTTGTAGTTACTCTCACTGCGTTGGGATTCATACCTGGTTCAGTAAGGATGGGATGAAGTGGAGTAGGAGTGGAACTCCGAAGTGAGTTGTAGACAGAGGCCCCATGGGGGTCCTTAAGAACTGAGACAGTTGTGGAGAAGAAGAGAGATGTGTCGGAAGGTTCGGGGCTCTGAATAATGTCTCTGAACTTGGTTTTAGTAAATTCTGCAATGCACAGTATTTTCCCACTATAGAAGTGAAAACCGGTGGTTGATGTTTGGCAAATGAATAGCAACACAGAATTGAACAGTGAGTCATTATCTCATGAGGGAGAATCAAAACACTTGGTGGAATTTGTTTTTGCAATGCTTCATTCTGTCACAAGAATTAGCCAAGGGCTTTCTCTCTCCACCTCATTCCCGATACCAGCATCTCTAGTGCACATGCGGAATATATGAATTGACTTCAGCTGATTTTCTCTTTTTCTTTAGGACCTCCTCCTTTCCTCTTGATTTCCAAGGGCACTTATTTACTGGTTTTGAGTTTCTGTTATCAAAACCCTAAGTTCAAAAGGTGGAATCAATGTCACCGCATCATAGTTCACCAACAAGATCCATTTATTTGCAGTGCTTAAAAAAAGTTCCTCTGAGAACTTAGCACAGTTTGAGTTTCAATAAGTGATTGCCTGGCATGTCTGATCCCCTCGCTGAGGTTTTCATCTTGGCTAATATCTTCCTGAGATTACGTTCCAGTCCATTTACTTGGGCAAGCGCTAAAATGTCCGGAGTCTCTAACCGTGTGTGGAGGGTGAATGTGAATATTGAAGCAGAAGGCTAGAAATGTGAGTTTGTTATTCATGATGTTGTTCTCTAGTGGAAGTCCTCAGGCTATATATTTAGGAACAAGAGGCAGAGTGCCTTAGATGGTCCCACGATGATCCTACCCACCCCTCAGCAGTCACAGAAAGCATGGATAGTATTTCTCCAATAATATTCATGCTACAATTTTTTTTAACCTCATATGCTTTTAGGTGGCTATGCTTGGGGGTCCACTTATAACTTTGTGGACAACTGTTTGGGCCAAGTGATAGATGGGATGTTTCCATCCAAGTTATGCTCTTCATAAGAGGACTAATCACTCTTTATCAAACTTTATGCAAATAAAGTCAAATTGGATTTATTAAGGTGGTGAAAGAAAATAGGGGCTTTTTAATGGGTAGCAATGCTGTGCATTATCTAAATGCAATGCAGATGTAATGATGCATTAGAAATGCGGAGAAAATTTAATCAGGGTAGAAAAAAATATAATGAAATGGTTGTTTAAACACTGTAAAGCTAATGTTGGAGTAAGTACTTCCCACCGAGCAAGGCGTGGAGGACATATTACCCAAGCTCTGTTTGATTAGTCATCCTAGCTGCAACATCTGGCCCTTTGATCCATTTGGATTTTAATAGAATTTCTAAACTTCTGAATTTAAGTTTTAGAGTAAATAAAACATCTGTAGGAGATGGAGTTTTTTACTAGCTCATGACAGATTAAAACCATGCATCTGACTCACTTCCCCCAGTTTTATCTCCACTGTGTTCCCCTTTACCTCTTTCTGTGAAACAGGACATTGAAATCCAGAAGGTGGACGTCCTTGCTTTGAAGATTAGGTAGCAAATACTTAATATAATACTTGGGATTTCTTTAAAGGAGTGGTCTCTCTTTTGGTGGATAAAAGGGTGGTTTTTAGGACAAGTATCTTCTTACCTGTGGATAGGAGAGGAATGGAAAGAATGTGTCATAAGAACATACATCTCATTCCCCTTTATTAAAGTTTACCTTTCTTGTTGAAAATTTAGATAACAAATGTGATAAAGGTAAGAAAATAAAATTGCCCATAATCATATTCTTCAGAAGTAAACATTATTAATATTGGGAGGGAATTTCTTATCAAAAACTGAGAGTTAATCTATCTCTAGATTAACTCCTCTGCTCTAATAATTGTGTAACTCAGCAGTTAGCATTATGGTTAAGAGAGCTGCAGGTGGAGTCTGGGTTGCCTGGGTGCAAGGGCTGATTTCACTTTGGGCAAGTTATGGGTTTTCTTTGTACCTCATTTTCCCCAATCGTAAAATACAGAGAGTAATAGTAACTGCTTCCTGGCATTGTTATGAAAATTAAATGAGGTAATTAGTATATGCAATGGATTTAAAACAATGCCAAACTCATAATGAGTATTTATAGATGCCACATGTTGCACACACATTATATTCCTTTATAAGGACCGTAGTTTATTTAACTAATCGCTGATGGATTTTTGGCTATTGTACAATTATTTTATACACAATGTTTGCTTAGACTTCATTTTTAAGAATGAAATTACTGGATCAAACTGCATATACATGTGGAAACTTGACATACAGAGTGAAATCGCCCTCTATAAAGATGTGAGCACGTGTCTCCTTTCTTCTCAAATGTAGATACTCTTAGCTCCCAGAAAAACAGTAACAGTTACTGGGTGAAAAGTGGGATGTCATGGTTTCTTTAATTTGCATTAATTTTTCCTCTGTATCCTGGGATTTTCTCTTCTGTCCATTTCCTATTCATATGCTCTGTTCATATATCTTTTGGACCATTAGTCTTTTAGTTTTTAAATTGTGGTCATTTTTTAGAATTTAAGATTATCTTTTTGCCAGGTACATGGCAAGGATTTTCCTCAGTCTATGGTTTGCTTTTAATCTTGTTATACGGTTTATATTTTAGTTAAGTAGGTTTTTTTTTTTTTAAGTTTTCTGTACTCAAATTACTAATTATTTTTGTTTATGATTTCTAGTTTGGGAGTCAAATTATTTTGGGTATAGAGTGAGGTGGGGATCCAAATCACTCATTCTATCTATCTATCTATCTATCTATCTATCTATCTATCTAAATTCTTTTCAGTGTACTTTTAAAATTAAGTCCCTTTACTCATTGGAAAGTCTTACTACTGAAATTTTCCCCATGATACTGTAGGAATTTCAGGTTAAAGTTCTGAGAATATTTTTATATATGCTATTTAGACATATGAATGATTACATGACAAAAGTATATAACATCTACTACCATGTGAACTATGTTCTTTAAAGTTTCATGGCAGAAAATTTGTGGTTGAAAAAGAGATAGTTTTGGGGACTCTCTTTTAGAAAAAGAATATACACGTTGGCACCTAGGTGGCTCAGTCAGTTAAGCGTCTGACTCTTGGTTTCAACTCAGGTCATGATCTCATGGTTCATGGGATCAAGCCTCGCATTGGGCTCTGACATTGTGGAGCCTACTTGGGATTCTCTCCCTCCCACTTTCTCCTCCCCTCCCCTGAGTTATCTCTCTTTCTCTTTCTCTTTCTCTCTCTCTCTCTCCCTCTCTCAAAATAAATAAATAAACTTTAAAAAAGGATTAAAAAAAAGGAAAAGTTTAGTTTTACACTTAAAAGCATACTATTAGGTACTAATTAGATATGAATGCTCATTTAGAACAAGAGAAAAAAAATCAAAGGAAATAACACATTTAAGAAAAGCTGGCCAGTACGCCAAACCGCCCATAATTGGAAAATAATGCAAAACTACTATTAATAAACTTCATGACCCATTTTGGCTGCATACTCTGACTGCATTTTTATAACAATTCTAGTTTTCTATAGAAAGGGAGATGAAGATACATCAGTCCTTCTTCTAGCATGCTTTGTGGAAGGAGAGGTTTGAGGGGGAAAGAGGACACATAAATTGGGAAGGCTAGAGGGGGCATGACAATGTGAATGTGGCCTCTACCGCCTGGCACTGTGGAATTGTATAACTGGTGCAAGAGATGCATGGAGATGACTATAAACCACATGAATTATCCCACTGATCCCAAACTAAACATACCCCTACCAGCTTTCCCATGTTGGGATCCCCAAAGTGCCTGCAGCAACTTTGGGAGTTGTGCATACCCCGTTAGAATTTTAGAACATTTTTAATACTCCTCACAGAAATTCTGCACCTCTTATTTGTCATTCTCCGAGTCTCTATCTCCCCATCCCTAGGCAACCACTAATCTACTTTCAAAGTCTATAGATTTGCCTACTGTGGACATTTCATATAAACAGAATCTTACAGTATGTGGTCATTTTGTTTTCAAGTTTGTATATGTTTGTTTTCAATGCTTAATAATATTTCATTTTATAGATAGATATTTCATTTATCTAATTATCACTGATTATCTAATATTATTTGTAGTATTTCCACTTCTTGACTATTATTAATCATACTTCTGTATTTATGTATACATTTTTGTGTTGTTATGTGTTTTTACCTCTCCTAGAAGTGAAAACCTAGAAGCAGAATTGCTGGGTCATAAGGTAACTCTATGTTTAATATTTTGGGGAACTGCCCATCTAATCTCCAAAGTGGCTGCACTATTTCACATTTTTACTGCAGTGTGTGAGAGTTCCAGTTTCTCCACATCCTCATCAATACTTGTGTCTATTTTTAAATTTTTATCTAATCATCCTAGTGAGTAGGAAATGATGCCTCCCTGTGGCTTTGTTTTGCATTTTCCTGATGGCTGATACCGACTTTTACTTTGTCACAGTTTTCTTGATCCCCACAATGCCTGAAGAAAAATCTCTACTTTTCCTTCCTTGCTTTTTGCTGTGTTCTTTTTTTATAATTCCTACTATTGGTCGAGTCATGTCAGAGCACAGCAACCACTCTTGGTATTTCAGTTAGAAGGGTTTAATATAGGGAGTTAGAGATTTGAAGGAGTAGAATTTAGGGTCTGCCTTTTGTCTACTTATTTTGTTTAGACTGTGGCTTCAATCCCAAGATCAGGAAACCTCTCCAGCTTTGGCTTCTGTTGCTGCCACAGTTGTCGTGACACCCTGGGACCCTGAGCTGGCCACAAAACCTCAGGTACCCTGTCCCTTCTGGTCAGCAGAAATAGCAGCGGGGTGATAGCTGCTTCCTCCCTTCCAGAACTCTTGCAAGTGCGTCTGACTGTAATGACTTAGCTGTTTAAGACCCATATGAACAAGGGAGTATGTGGAAAGGGGTGGGAAGGAGTCCCAAGTGCTCAGAGACCATGACTAGCCGCTGTTCATTCTTTGAGACCTAATTGAAAGCATTGATTTATGAATATTCACAGTTTCTCAGTCCCCCATCTCCTGAATAGAAAGGATCTTTTGCTGTCAATGGCAGTAATGGGTCTGGGCCTTGGTGGAAAGCATAATGGATAGAAATGGGAATCAAAAGGAAGTGAGAAAGGTTAAATTTGCATCAGATTTACAATGGAATGGGTAAAGCGTTCACATTGGAAGAAAAGCTTAGCTCGAAGAAATCCTGACTGATGGGGAGCGAAGACCCAGTTTGGGCTGAAGTTGAGAGACAGTTTGTTGGGGGGTCCGAGAGGAAGACTGGGAGAGTGGTTGGGACAAGTGCCGTGACGTCCTGAGGGCTGTCGTACCCGCAAATGGCTGGAAGGGCTGTTGAGCATAATGTATAGTCATCCCCTTGGTGTTTTTCAAGGGACCCGACTAATGATTTAAATTGCCTTCCTTTTTTTTTTCTGTTTCAAGTTTAATTTTTTTTTTCTTCTTCTGAATGTGGCACCATGCTGGGCCTGGTTGAGAAGCAACTCCCTTTATTCTGGATTCATCCTCTTTTTCTAATTAGTATTAATGAGCAGCTCACTGTTTATGTGAACTGAACTGAAATTTTCATGGTTGGGGAGAAATCATCCAGATATAAAAATATCAGAAGTTCGAGCGAGAAGTGTTTATAGTTCGCTGGATCTCGCGCCTGCAGCAGAGGCTCCTGGGAACGGCCCTCCTCCATCGTGTGTATGAACTTCTTCCATGAGATGCAGGAGATGGGGAAGGAAGGGGCCGTTTGACTTTAATTGGAATTAACATGCGTTTTTCCAAAGCTATCCTGTAAATTGTATTTAAAGTCTATTTTCTGATATTCAAAATGTTTAAAGGTATTCATTGTGAAAAAGATTTGACACTTCTAAGAATAGACTCAAGAGAAACATTTTCTCTTAGTAGAATAAAATTACTTCAACTTGAAAGGCCTTGAGAGTAGAGTTAATTAGTTATTGTTTCATACAAGGCTTAGTAGAAAGTGGCCTTATCACTCGGATAAGCTTCCAAAGAGGCACTGCTTGACTGTATGTTTGTCAAGTGGATCAAAAAAGGGTGAACTTTGTTTTTGTACTGGGGAAAAATTACTCATAAGGATGCTAGATTCTTTGCCATGGTCTCCTTTTTTGTTTTAGGTATTGGTTCAGGTTCAGTAGCATTCAACCTGACCACAGACCCCTTGGAATTTAGGAAAGAGAAGGATTAAATTAGAATAGATTGCAAGGCAGACATGGTGGGAAGCTTTGTTTCATCTAAGATCTCAGGATGGCACAGAAGAATTTGTGGTATATCATAAAAACATAAAGGCATAGATTCAATGTTAGCATCAAGAGCAGTTTCAGAATTTTAGGACTGGAATGGACTTAAGAACTTATCTAGTCTTCGTCTGTCATGCTTTGAAGGAGGAAACTGAAGTGCACGAGGATAAATTTCTCAAGGTCACGCAAGCTGAATTTTGCCTGTAGTCTTTTGGATCTTCTATTGCTCTAAGATCTATGTACTGACATCGGTGGTGTGTCCTTCATGTGGAGCTAGAACTGGTGAATTGGTCAAGGGCAGAGCCACTCAGAGCAGTGCCTATGATCTAGAAGTGTTCACTTTAAGAAAAGACCTAACTATGCTGCTATCCACACCCGAGCAGCAAAGACTGACAAAGTTTAGAATCAGAGTGAGGGTTGTGCCTCAGTATTTGTCTCTCAGTCAATTACTGAAGCTTGTAGCCCTGAGTTAATTTCTCTCTTGTGGAGAGTAGTTTGCAAATCAAGATTTTTAAATACAATAGTCCCCTCTTATCTGTGGTTTTGCTTTCTTCAGGGTCAATTGCCTGCAAGCGACCGTGATGTGGAGGCAGATGGTTTTTACTGAGATAGCCTCTGAAATAAGGGTTGATGCTGGTAGCCCAACCTTCATCACGACGCCTGTGTCACTTCATCTCATCGCGTAGGCATTTGATCATCTCACCCAATCCTAGGAAGAAAGGTGAGTACAGCATAGTAAGGTATTTTGAGAGAGCAAGAGCCCTTCTGTCTCATTCACATAGTTTTATTATAATATATTGTAATTGCTCTATTTTATTATTAGTTCTATTTTATTATTACTGTTGTTATTCTCTTACTATGCCTAATTCATAAATTAAACTTTATCATAGGCATGTACCTGTAATGCCCAAGTTTTCAATATCACCCCAAAACCAGAAACCGCCAGGGAGACTGAGGCACGCATGCAAAAGCAAAGGGCATTTATTATTACGGCTTAGGCTCGCCAGGCCTAAGTTCGGTCTCACAGCCTTCACCCACGCAGTGGATCCGTGCTGAGAGCCCCGAGCAGGGGCTGAGTAGGGTCTTTGTGGGGCTTAGGAAGGGGGAGTTACAAGAAATTGTGACATCCAATCATCATTGTACAACAGCATTGGCAGTAACTCTAACCATACACATTGTTCAGAGCGTCCGTTACTTTTGGCGGGACCCAATGACAATATTTAGGGTATCTTTGAAATTAACCAATTACAGAGTGAGTTCAGGGTCTTGTTCTACGACTATCCGGTTAACTTTAACATTAGGTAGCAGGGTCCTATCTAAAGTTCCCATCTGCAGGCCTGACCCTTAGGAATGTGGAGAGTGGTAGCTGGCCTTCCCTGATTGGGTGTTGCGAAGGTGGTCTCTCTTGCTCTAGGCAATGTGTAACTGCCTGTTAGTTTCGGGGAACTGAACCTTAGACCTTCTAGTGCAGAGGGGGACCTTAAAGCCTGTTTGGTTTAGACTTGGGTCCTCACATACCCATAGGAAAAAATGCAGCAGATACAGGGTTCAGTACTCTCTGTGATTTCAGGCCTGCCCTGGGGGTCTTGGAGCACACTCCCTGCAGAGGAAGTGAATGTACCGTACTCGGCCGAGTTGTCCGGTGTCAGCTTGGGTCTCAGTTCGTGTTCAAACGTGAAGATACCTCGAGTTTTAGAGTCGTGCCACGTACAGAGTTCTTGCCCACAAACTCTTTGTTTTCCTAATAGGTGAAGGTGGCAGTTGCTTTTTGTGTCTTTCTTGTGCAAAGCTATCTCACCACCTGGTCCATTAGTGGTGTCTGAGTGCTGTCAATGGAGAACCATTTCTTGGATTTATTAGGCTTGTCTTCATCTGGCCGTTTTTATTTTAAAACTCATATGCCCCTGGAAGGGATAAAAGAAAACAAAAGTGAGTGGGAGAACACAGTTTTCACCAACTCCCCAGCCCTCAGATGTTTGCAGTGGTGGCTTTCAGGAATTGCAAGAGCTTTTTTTTAAATATATAATCTTTTCAGTTTATTTATTTGGAGAGAAAGCGAGATCAAACAGGGGAGCAACACAGACAGAGGGGGAGAGGCAATCCCAAGCAGGCTACATACTGTCAACACAGAGCCTGATGTAGGGCTTGAACCCACATCGTGAAGTCATGACCTGAGCCGAAACCAAGGGTCAGAAGAAGTTTAACTGATTGAGCCACCTGGATGCACCAAGAATTGCAAGATCCTAAATCATTATCACTTTTATTTTGTCTACTCCTATTACCAGAGCAGGTTCTAGTTCTTAGATTGGATTTTGGGTTTATGTGTGCTCTTTTTTACTATTATGCTCCAGGGAACATGTATGTTTCGCATGTATTTTTTGCATATATCAAAATATTAATCAAATTTTAAAAATTCAGGTATGCAGCAAAGATTTGCAAATAGTGATCATTTCAAATTTTTGTGTTTGTCAGGGTTTTTTAAAATAAATGTTTATTGCTCTTTTTTGAGAGAGAGAGAGAGAAAGACAGAGTCTACGTGGGGGAGGGGCACAGAATCTGAAGCAGACTCTAGGCTTGGAGCTGTCAGCATAGAGAGCCATGAACCCTGAGATCATGACCTGAGATCATGACCTGAGCTGAAATCAAGAGTTGGAAGCTTAATTGATGGAGCCCCCCAGGCACCCCTCTGTATGTCAGTGTTTTAAATGAAGCACTTAAAATATCTTGGACAGGGACACCTGGGTGGCTCAGTGGGTTGAGTGTCCGGCTTCAGCTCAGGGCATGATCTTGTGTTTTGTGGGTTCGAGCCCCACGTCGGGCTCTGTGCTGACAGCTCAGAGCCTGGAGCCTGTCTTCAGATTCTGTGTCTCCCTCTCTCTCTGACCCTCTCCTGATCACACTGTCTCTCTCTCTCTCTCAAAAGTAAATAAAACATTTAAAAAATTAAAAAAAAAATCTTGGCCAAAGCGCATCATACACTGAAGGCCAGCATTTGATCAGGAAGCATCTTTTAATTCTTTTTGTTTTCACTTGATGATTCTCCCTAAGGTCCAATCTGGCCAGGTAGTGCACTGTCTGACGGAGTTAAAAGAGTGACACTTGTTCTGAAGACTTCTGAGATGCTTGATGAAGGTTCCGGACTGGGTGTGTGACTACTCTTGGCTCCACATCCAAACTAGAACTTGTAGAATTTTGACTATCAGAAGAGATCTAATTCAGCATAGAACTAATAATATTTTCCATAATGCTTTACATGATATTTTTAGTAGATGCATAATCCTGGGTCTTAATGTTTTAATGTGGGAGGAAATGGAGAACAGGGTTCATCTGAGAGACAGAACTAACAGAATGAATGAATGAACTAACTAATTCACTATACATAGATAGAGATATAGATATAGTGCATTACTTATATATATATATATATATACACACATATATAATTATATATATATTTATATAACTATAACTATACATATATATATAGTGCGTGTGTGTGTGTATGTGTATATAGATAGATATTAAGACAGAGTGGTGATCTGAGAGATTTATTATGAAGAGTTGGCTGGTGTGATTACGGGGGCTGAAGTCCCACCATCTGCAAGCTGGAGACTGCAGAAAGCTGGTGCAGTTCAGTCTGTACCCAAAGGCCTGGGAACCGGGAAGCTAATGGCATAATTCCCAGCCCCAGGACTGAAGAGGATAAGATGTCCCAATTCAAGCAGTGAAGCAGATTGAAAAAGGATGAATTCCTTCTTCTGCCTTTTGCTCTGTGTAGGCCTCTGTGGATTGGACAATGCCTGCCCACCCTAGGGAGTGCAGTCTCCTTTATTGAGTCCACCTGTTGAAATGTTAACCTGAAACACCCTCACAGATGCACCTAGAAATGATGTTTAAATTGGACACCTTGTGGCCAGTGAGATTGACAGATAAAATTAACTGTCACACCTGTTTTATGACCGTAGGCTTCCCCTGGACAATTGATACTGGATTTTTCTGTACCTGTTATGTGCTTTCCTATCAAGCAACTAAAGTGAACTTGTCATGAGTGCAAGGTATCACATGAAATGGTCCAGTGATGGTCTTCTACACGGGTGAAGCATTTTATGATCTTCAGAAATGTGTTCTCATGCTTTGGATTCTCTGACAACCCTGGTAGTTTCATGGCTCAGTTTTTCTTATTCTCATTTTAAGAATTTAAGAATGTTTAAACTGAGGTTCTGAGAGGTGACATGACCTGCCCAAGATCATGTCATTAAGTGGCAGAGCTGATCTAGATTACAGATTGAGTCATCTGATTCTTGACATAGTTCTCTCTTCCTGTTACTAGCCATACAGACATGCTGTTGCTGTGTTGACCAGTAGACTATGTGCTCCAGTAGCTGCATTCTTTCAACTTCTAAAGGGGAGCAGGGGAAGGAAGAAATGCCACTTGACCCTGATGCTTCTGTAGACTAAGATGCTCCGCATACTTTGCTGCCTTAATGTAACGGGTGACCATGCAAAGTTTTGGAATTTTATAGAGTGCTTAATGTAGAACCATGGAGAATTTAGTTTGTAGGAGAAGGTCATTCACTTGTTCATTGTTTTATGGTATTACTCGGCAGGGTCACTTAAAGTGGATATGGGCTCCAGTGGAAAAACTTGGGAGCCTCCCAGCAACGGGGAGACATATATTGAAATACAAATAGTCCATGAAAACCATCTTGTTGGGTTTCTAGTCATGCCCAAGTCTGGGTTTATACCGATTTGCCACAGCAGCAAGGAGGTATTATCAACAAGGCTTGATAATTTGTATTTGCTTCTCCCCATTCCCCTTTCTTCAGCCCTGATGTATTTTTTTATGTTAATAATTTTTAAAAATGTATTTATTTATTTTGAGATAGAGAGCATGAGTGGCGGTGAGGGAGGCAGAGAGAGGGAGTGCGAATCTCAAGCAGGCTCCCCTGCTGTCAGCTTGGACTCAGGAATGTGAGATCATGACCTGAGCTGAAGTCAAGAGTCAGACGCTTAACCAGCTGAGCCGACCAGGTGTGCCAGCCCTGGTATTTTCTAAGGTGCATTTATATTATTTGGTTTTCTAAAGGCCAAACTTACCTCTGGTTCCAGGGACGGCGAATGCTGGGGATGTTTGTATATCCGGAAAGATCCAAACATTACCATTCGTTCTTCCTGCATCTCTGCTTTAACATGCAGTTATAGTCAGTGTTGCAACACTTCCCAGATCACTGATCTTTCCTACGTTTTAACTCCAGGACCTCCTTGTTCTTCGTGGCTGCCTGCTAGGCTGGGCCGGCTGGGCCTTTGGGTTCCACGCAGACCACAGGTGCACTGAATTGTTGCCGTATGTGTTTCCCTGTGTCCAGTCTCCAGCTTGTGGTCATCCGTGACGGCTCCCTGAGGAGCAGCTGCTCAGGGCAGGTGTTCCTGAGGTCAAAACAAATAACAACAAGAAAAATGAAACCTTGAACAGGGGCATCAAACGTCTCAAAATAAAACTGTTATGTAATCACGTATGCTTATTTTATTGCTCCGATTGGGGTGGAAATGATAAATGTATGCACATAAAATTAAAACGCTAAGACAAACTGGGAGAATTCAATATAGCCTATTCCTACTGCTCCCACGTTAGAGCGAAAGGCTGCCCTCCCTCCCTTTAAGCATCCACATCAGGAGACTCATTTTTTTTTTTAAGTCGATTCATTTATTTTGAGAGAGAGAGATTGAGAACATATGTGCGCAAGTTGGGTTGGGGCAGAGAGAGCGAGAGTGAGCGAGCAAGTGAGAGAGAGAGAGTCCCAAGCAGGCCTTGTGTTGTCAGCACAGAGCCTGACTCAGGGCTCGAGCCCACGAACTGTGAGATCATGAGCTGAGCCAACATCAGGACTTGGATGCTTAACCAACTGAGCGACCCAGATGCCCCAGGAGGCTCATTTTTGTTCCTATGGTCATCTCTCTTGTTTTCCCAAAGGTACAGACGAGGTTACAAAAGTCCGGTGCTGACGGGGAACAGCAGGGAACAGGAGGAAGTGGTGTCACCTGGTGTCAGTGAGCCACAGAGCGCTGCCACTCCCAGTCAGGCAGCTCTAGTCTAGCGGACTGTTGGCCTTTCCTAATCCAGGCCCTTGTATACTACTGCATCTTCATCCATCCGTTGGTCAGTGGGCATTTGGGCTCTTTATGATGGAATACTACTCGGTGATTGAAAAGAATGAAATCTGCCATTTGCAACAACGTGGATAGAGTGTACTATGCTAAGTGAAATAAGTCGCTCAGAGAAAGACAAATATCCTATAATCTCACTCATTTGTGGAATTTAAGAAACAAAACAGATGAACATAGGGGAAGGGAAGGAAAAAATAAAAACAAAGAAGGAGGCAAACCATAAGAGACTCTTAAATACAGAGAACAAACTGGAGGTTTCTGGAAGGGCTGTGGGTGGGGGATGGGTTAGATGGGTGGTGGGCATTGAGGAAGGCACCTGCTGGGTTGAGCACTGAGTCTTCTCTGTACATGATGAATCACTGGGTTCCACTCCTGAAACCATTATTATGCTATATGGTAACTGATTGGGATTTAAATTTAAAAAAAAATTCCAGGCCCTGTGTTGCCATACCTTCTGGTTTCAATTCATATTGGAAATCTGGGTTTTAAATGTTCATGACTAATCCAAAGTAAAATTAAAAAGAAAAGAAAAAATAACCTTGAGAGCAGACCAATTAGAGCACTCTGTGGGCCAAGATCATCGGCGTACTGCCTGTGTTTTGCTTTTCTCAGACTATGGCTTGAGAAGTTACCTTAATAATTTTATGTTTTTTGGGATGCCTGGGTGGCTCAGTCAGTTAAATGTCCGACTTTGGCTCAGGTCATGATTCTGTAGTGTGTGAATTCAAGCCGCACATCAGGCTCTCTGCTAACAGCTCAGAGCCTGGAGCCTGCCTCAGATTCTGTGTCTCTTTCTCTCTCTGTCCCTACCCCTGCTTGCACTTTGTCTATGTCTCTGTCACTCAAAAATAAATAAACATTAAAAAAATTTTTTTTAATAATTTTCTGTTTTTGTGGCACCTGCGTGGCTCGGTTGAGTGTGTGACTATTGAATTTGGCCCAGGTCATCATCTCCTAGTTTCGTGAGTTTGAGCCCCACAATGCTCTCTATGATGGTACAGAGTTGGCTTGGGATTCTCTCTCCTTTGCTCTCTGCCCCTCGCCTGATTGTGCTATGTCTCTCTCAAAATAAATAAACTTAATCCTTTCTCACGTGTCATGTGATGGTCAGTTGTTGACTGAAAATACCCCAGACATGTAATGTCGGAGGGCCTCCGTACAGCACTCCGGCCCTTTCTGCCTTATGCTTTTCTCCTCCCTACCTCTGTGTATAGCCTAATCATACTTTTTAGCTTTTTCTTGTTTAACTCCTAGAGTCCGCAGATCCCTCTCCCTCTGCAGGACCACTCCTGTAGGTTCCTGGGCCTGAAACCCGTCTGCATTAGAGCCACACTGGGGCATTTCCCGAGTTACTGGAGTTTTCCATCTCAGCTGGCTCTTCTTCCGTCTAGGACTCAGAGCCTCTGACTGTTCCAGGTTGTCGCTTGTGCTCACATTTCTTCATTTCTCCAGTGCGTGGGCCAGTCTCTCTCCTTCTAATCCATCCTTCCATTTCCTGATCGAAGCTCTCCTGACTCATGGTCCAAGCACTGCAGCTGACGAGATACATTGTTAGTAGTAGTGCATATCTAATGTTGGGTATGTGTGTTTGTATATTCCTAGTTTGTGCATGTGATAGAATTAAGAGATTCCAACATCGCAACACCATCAGACAGTGTCACAGTGTCCCTACGTGTAGGTGGCTAACTGTTGGTAACCCCATATAATAATTTTATTAAATGCTGAGTAGATACGAAGAGATACTACAATATATATGGAAGATATCAAAAGTAGCACCATCACACGTGTATCTGAGCACTGCTCAGTTTAAGATATGAAATTTGTCAGGAGCACCCACGTAGCTCAGTCAGTTGAGTATCCAGCTTCAGCCCACTTCACCTCAGGTCATGGTCTCATGGTCTGTGAGTTTGAGCCCTGTGTTGGGCTCTGTGCGTACAGCTCAGAATCTGGAGCCTGCTTCAGATTCTGTGTCTCCCTCTCTCTCTGCCCCTCCCCCCTCTCAAAAATAAGAATAAATATTAAAAAAATGATATGGAAGTTTCAGTATTTTGAAGGCCCTTGTGTATCACATCCACCTTTCTGGCCTTTCAGAGAAAGCTGATATTTAATTTCGTGTCTGTTATTCTTTTTGCTTTCTTTGAATAGGTAAAACTTTGTTGTTCAAAGTTGCAGGTTTTAATTTTATGTATAACAAATTATGCCATATTTAGTCTTCTTGGCTTATAGTTTTGATGAGTTTTGTAGTTTTTGGAGATTTATCTATTTTGATGGGGACACCTGTAATTAATTATTTCTTATTTCTGGTACTACTTCTATTGCATTTTATAGATTAAAATTTCTACAGTTTGTCTTCCTGTCTACTGGTATGAATAGGGGGCTGGGTCCCTTTATTTCCCTATTACAGAAAATGTTATTTAGAGTAACTCTATAGGTTACTTGCTGCAGCTAGCTAGGAGAGTACTCTATGTAGAGATTTAGGATTATAGGGATTATATATATAATACACGTATGTGCAGTAATGCCAAATTGTTTCTCAAAGCAGTTACACAAATTTATATTTCCACTAGCAGTGTATAAATTTCTGTTACTTTAAATACTTGCTAACTTTTGACATTTTTAGACTTTGTAAGTTTTGCTTCTCCAACAGGCCTAAAATAGTATTTTCTTTATGGTTCTAATTTGCACTTAATGAGGTTCAGGTTGAACATCTTTTCAGATGTTTGTGTTTCCGCTTCTTCTAAGTGACTGCTCCTGTCTTTCCCCCATTTCCCCACTTTTTATGTTTTTCTAGTTAATTTTGGAGTTCTTTATATATTCTAAATATGGATCCTTGGTCAGTCTTATGTGTTACAAATTTTTTTTCAGTTTATAGCTTGTCTCTTTATTTTCTTTATGGTATCTTTCTCCCTGAAGTTCTTAATTTAAATTTAGTCAAAACCATTAATTTTCTATGACTTCTCTGTGTGTGTGTGTGTGTGTGTGTGTGTGTGTGTGTGTATTGCCTTTTTAAAGAAATCTTTCTGGTTTCAAGTTCATAGTTTTCCCTTTGTCATACATATTGATATCTGGTGGGGCATCCCTTTACATTATTCTTCTTCTGGAATAGTCTTGGCTACTTTTGATCTTTGTTTTTTTAGTGTAAACTTTAGATGCAGCTCAGAAGGTTTAGATAAAGCCTGTATTTTTATTGGAATTAAGTATTCTGAGATCATTTTAAGAGTCTACTTATTTATGATTTCATGTATTTCTAACTTTGAACTATTATATTTGTCTATTGATTTAGATCTTTTTTATTTTTAAATTTTTATAAATGTTTACTTTTGAGAGAGAGAGAGAGACAGGACAGAGAGAGAGAGAGACACACACACACAGAATCCAACGCAGCTCCAGGCTCTGAGCTGTCAGCACAGAGTCTGATGCACTGCTTGAACTCACAGACCATGAGATCGATATGTGAGCCCAATCAGACTCTTAAATAGTGAGCCACCCAGCCGCCCCTATTGATTTAGATCTTTAATTTTATTTAATAAAGTTTTACTTATTTTATAGATAAGATCTCACGTATCTTTTATTAAATTTATTTCTAGGAACCTTATATTTTCGTTGCTATCATAAATGGTGTCTTTAAAAAACACATTAGTTAAATGGTTTTTGTGTGTGTACAAAGTAAAATGTTAGAATTCTATTTATTGATTTCTGCCTAGCTACTTTGCAAAACTAATGATTCATCGGATTCTCTTGGGTTTTGTACATGGAAAATGAAATTATCTTTAAATAATGACAGATTGTTTCTTCTTTTCTAGTCCCTGTCTATTTATTTTCTTTACCATAATGTGCTAACTGGGACCTCCAGCACATCACGGCAAAGAAAGCAATAGTGGTAAGAAGGGGTATCCTTGTATCATTCTTGATTTTAACGGAATTGTTTTCAGTGTTGCTGTTATGTATGATTTGTTTTCTCTAAGGCTTTTGTAGATTCTTTGTATCATGTTAAGGAAGTAATCCTCAATTTGGTTGCATTAAATTTTCTTGATATTAAAGAGATTGTTGAACTCTGTGGAAGGTTTTTTCTTCATCTACCGAGGTGTGTGTTAGGCACGAAGAGTGCGGCCAGAGACATCTTCACAGAAGGACTTGCTCTTGCTAAAGGTACGCAGGAAGCAGAGGGCCTCTGGCAGTCAGATTTGTGCTGTGTCCTGGCCCAGGCTCGTCCCCTTCACAGAGCAGCCTGTGTCCAGGGACTCGGTGAGATGAGGGAAGAAGACCTAGTTCCCTCTGATGAGGGATAACTCTGCTAGTTGGCCACTGTTTTGTAGGGTCTACCTTGCAGTGTGAATTGTCTCTGTACCCACTCCTGCTTTTCCTCCCTCCCTCCCTCCCTCCCTCCTTCCTTCCTCCCTCCCTTCCTTCCTACATATATATATATTTAGAGAGTATGCAACTAAGCAGGGGATGGGCAGGGAGAGAGAGAGTGAGAGAAAGAATCTTACACAGGCTGAATGCACAGCCTGACACACAACTCCATCCCATAAAATGTGAGATCATGACCTGAGCCCATATCAGAGTTGGACGCTCAGCCCACTGACCCACCCAGGTACCTCTGTCTCTTTCCTTCCACAGGTGTGTCATTCTATTTTTTTCTTCTTTCTTTTTTTTTTTAATTTGTTTTTAAATTTATATGTAAGTTAGTTAGCACATAGTACAACAATGATTTCAGGAGTAGATTCCTTAATGCCCCTTCTCCATGCAGCCCATCCCCCTCCCACAGACCTCCAGTAAGCCTGTTTGTTCTCTATATTTAAAAGTCTTTTATGTTTTGTCCCCCTCCATGTGTTTATATTACTTCTGCTTCCCTTATGTTCATCTGTTTTGTAACTTAAATTCTTCACATGAGTGGAAGTCATATATTTGTCTTTCTCTGACTAATTTCACTTAACATAAAACCCTCTAGTTCCAACCACATAGCTGCAAATGTCAAGATTTCAATCTTTTTGATCTCTGAGTAATACTTCATTGCATATATATACACCACATCTTCTTTAGCCATTTATCACTCAGTGGGCATTTGGACTCTTTCCAGACTTTGGCTATTGTTGACAGCACTGCTTATAAACATTGGGGTGCACGTGCCCTTTCGAAACAGCACACTTGTATCCTTTGGATAAATTCCTAGTAGTGCAATTACTGGGTCATAGAGTAGTTCTATTTTTAATTTTTTGAGGAACCTCCATACTGTTTTCTAGAGTAGTTGCACCAGTTTGTTTTCCCACAGCAGTCAAAGGAGGTCCTCTTTCTCCCCATCCTCACCAATGTCTGTCATGGCCTCAGTTGTTAATTTTAGCCATTTGGACTGGAGTAAGATGGTATCTTGTTATGGTTTTAATTTGTATTTCTCAGATGATGAGTGATGTTGAGCATTTTTTCATGTGTCTGTTGGCCACCTGGATGTCTTCTTTTGAAAAGTGTCTATTCATGTCTTTTGCCCATTTCTTCACTGGATTATTTGTTTTTTGGGTGTTGGATATGATAAGTTCTTTATAGATTTTGGATACTAACCCTTTATCTGATGTGTCATTTGCAAATACCTTCTCCCATTCCATCGGTTGCCTTTTAGTTTTGCTGATTGTTTCATTCACTGTGCACAATTTTTTTTAAATTTTGATGAGGTCCCAACAGTTCAGTTTTGCATTGGTTTTCCTTGTCTACAGAGATGTGTTGAGTAAGAAGTTACTACAGCCAAGGGCAAAGAGGTTTTTGCCTGCTTTCTCCTTTAGGATTTTGATGGCTTTCTGTCTTACATTTAGGTCTTTCATCTGTTTTGAGTTTATTTTTGTATATGGTGTAAGAAAGTGGTCCAGCTTCATTTTTCTGTGTGTCACTGTCCAGTTTTCCCAGCACCATTTGCTGAAGAGATTGTCTTTATTCCACTGGATATTCTTTCCTGCTTTGTCAAAGATTAGTTAGCCATATGTATGTGGGTCCATTTCTGGGTTCTGTATTCTGTTCCACTGATCTGAGTGTCTGTTTTTGTGCCAGTACCATACTGTCTTGATGATTACAGCTTTGTAATATATCTTGAGGTCTGGAATTGTGATGACTTCATCTTTGGTTTTCTTTTTCAGGATTGCTTTGGCTAATCGGGATCTTTTCTATTCCCATACAAATTTTAGGATTTTTTTTTTTTAGCTGTGTGAAGAAAATGTTATTTTGATAGGGAGTGCATTGAATATGTAGATTGCTTTGGGTAGTGTTGAAATTTTAACAATATTTGTTCTTCCTATCTAAGACTATGGAATATTTTTCCATTTTTTGTGTGTCTTCAATTTCTTTAATAAGCTTTCTATAGTTTTCAGTGTATAGATTTCTTACCTCTTTGGTTAGGTTTATTCCTAGATATTTTATGGCTTTTGGTGCAACTGTAAATGGGATCAATTCCTTGAATTTTCCTTCTGTTGCTTCATTATTGGTGTATAGGAATGCAATTGATTTCTGCGCATTGATTTTATATACTGCGGCTTTGCTGAATTCATGGATCACTTCTAGCAGTTTTTGGTGGAATCTTTTGGATTTTCCATATAGAGTATCATGTCATCTGTGAAGAGTGAAAGTTTGACTTCCTCTTGGCCAATTTGGATGCCTTTTATTTCTTTGTGTTGTCCGACTGCTGGGGCTAAGACTTCCAATACTATGTTGAGTAATAATGGTGAGAGTGGACATCCTCCTTGTGTTCCTGATCAAAGAGGGAAAGGTCTCAGTTTTTTCCCATTAAGGACAATATTAGTGTTTTTCTTCTTCAATATAACTTTGGCTATTTGGGGTCTTTTGTGGTTCCATACGAATTTGAGGATAGTTTGTTCTAGTTTTGAGAAGAATGTTGGTGCAATTTTGATGGGGATTGCATTGAATGTGTAGATTGCTTTGGGTAATAATGACATTTTCACAATGTTTATTCTTCCGATCCATGAACAGGGAATGCTTTTCCATTTCTTGGTGTTTTCTTCAATCTCTTTCATAAGTTTTCTATAGTTTTCATCATATAGGTCTTTTACATCCTTGGTTAGGTTTATTCCTAGGTATTTGATGGTTTTTCGTGCAATCGTGAATGGAATCAGTTTCTTGATTTCTCTTTCC
>NC_043705.1:7044043-7140979 GCF_006229205.1 Suricata suricatta
CCTCAAAAAACTATCCATAGAACTCCCTTATGACCCAGCAATAGCATTGCTAGGGATTTACCCAAGAGATACAGAAATACTGATGCATAGGAGCACATGTACCCCAATGTTCATAGCAGCAATATCAATAGCCAAAACATGGAAAAAGCCTAAATGTCCATCACCTGATGAGTGGATCAAGAAGATGTGGTATATATACACAATGAAATACTACATGGCAATGAGAAAGAATGAAATCTGGCCATTTGTAGGAAAGTGGGTGGACCTTGAGGGTGTCATGCTAAGCGAAAAGTCAGGCAGAGAAGGACAGATACCGTATGTTTGCACTCATAGGTCTAACAGGAGAACAGGAGAAACCTAATGGAGGACCAGGGGGAGGGGAAGAGGGAAAGAGAGTTGGGAGAGAGAGGGACGCAAAACTTGATAGACTGTTGAATACTGAAAACAAACTGAGGGTTTAAGGGGGAGGGGGAAAAGAGGTGGTGGTGATGGAGGAGGGCACTTGTGGGGACTAGCACTGCGTGTTGTATGGAAACCAATTTCACAATAAACTACTTAAAAAAAATGATATTAGTGGTTGATCTTTCTTATATGGCTTTTATGATCTTGAGGTATTATCCTTCTATCCCTAATTTCCTGAGGGTTTTTATAAAGAAAAGATACTGTATTTTGTCAAATGCTTTCTGTGCATATATTAAAAGGATCATGTGGTTTTTGTCTTTTCTTTTATTGATGTGATGGATCACATTGTTTTGCGGATATTGGACCATCTCTAAATTCGTGGTGAATGATTCTTTTAATGTAATATTGGATCCAGTTGGCTCGTGTCTTGTTGAGGATTTTTACATTCATGTTCATCAGAGAAATTGGTCTGTAGTTCTCCTTTTCAGTGGGTCTTTGTCTGGTTTTGGAATCAAGGTAATGCTGGCTTTATCGAATGAGTTTGGAAATTCCTGCCATTTCTGTTTTTGGGAACACTTTCTAAAGAATAGGCATTAACTCTTCTTTAAATGTTTGGGAGAATTCTGCTGGAGAGCCATCCAGCCCTGGACTTGGTTTTTGGGAGATTTTTGATTACCAATTTGATTTCTTTACTGGTCATGGGTCTATTCAAATTTTCTATTTCTTCCTGTTTCAGTTTTGGTAGTTTATATGTTTCTAGGAATTTGTCCATTTCTTCCAGATTCTCTCTTTTATTGGCATATAATTTCTCATAATATTCTCTTATTATTGTTTGTATTTCTACAGTGTTGGTTGTGATCTCCCCTGGTTTCATTGATCTGTTTTACTTTTTGTTTGTTGGTTGGTTGGTTGGTTGGTTGGTTTCAAAAGCATTGAGTTCTGCTCTAATCTATATTATTTCCTGTATTTTGCTGGTTTGGGGTTTTATTTGCTGTTCTTTTTACAGCTCTTTGAGGTGTAAGGTTAGGTTGTATATCTGAAACCTTTATTTCTTCTTTAGGAAGGCCTGGACTGCTATACACTTCCCTCTGATGACTGCCTTTGCTGCATCCCAGAGATTTTGGGCTGTGGTGCTATCATTTTCATTGGCTTCCATATACTTTTTAATTTCATTTTTACCTTTTGGTGAGCCCATTCATTCTTTAATAGGATGTTCTTTTGTCTTTTGTTATGTTTCTAAAAAATTTTTTTTGTGATTGATTTCAAGTTTCATAGTGTTGTGGTCTGAAAATATGCACAGTATCATCTCAATCTTTTTGTACTTGTGAAAGACTGGCTTGTGTCCCAATATGTGATCTATTCTGGAGAATGTTCCATGTGCACTGGAGAAGAATGTGTATTCCACTGCTTTAGGATGAAATGTTCTGAATATATCTGTTAAGTCTACCTGGTCCAGTATGTCATTTAAAGCCATTGGTGTTTTTAATTGATTTTTTTGTTTAGATGATCTGTCCATTGCTGTAAGTGGGGTGCTGAAGTCCCCTATTTTTATGTTGTTATTATTATTAATGAGTTTCTTTATGTTTGTGATTAATTGATTTATATATTTGGGTTCTTCCATGTTTGGAGCATAAATATTTATAATTGTTAAATCTTCTTAGTGAATAGACCCCTTAATTATGATAAAATGCCCTTCTTCATCTCTTGTTACAGTCTTTATTTTATAGTCTAGATTGTCTGATATAGGTATAGCTACTCTGGCTTTCTTTTGGTGACCATTATCATGGTAGATGGTTCTCCATCCCCTTAGTTTCAATCTGAAGGTATCTTTCGGTCTAAAATGGATCTGTTGTAAATAGCATATAGATGGATCTTGCTTTCTTATCCATTCTATTACCCTATGTCTTTTGGAGCATTTAGTCCATTGATGTTTAGAGTGAGTACTGAAAGATATGAGTTTATTGCCAATGTGTTGCTTGTAGAGTTGGAGTTTCTATTGTTGTTCTCTAGTCTTTTCTAGTCTTTGTTGCTTTTGGCCTTTGTTGTTGTTGTTTTGTTTGTTTTTGTGTTTATTTTTGTTTTTTTTTTATCTTTTCTCTTCTAAGAGAGACCCCTTAAAATTTCTTGCAAAGCTGTTTTAGGGGTTACAAACTCCTTTAATTCTTGTTTTTTTTTGGTTAAAAATTTTTTTTTAATCTCTTCTCTTTTGAATGATAGCCTTGCTGGATAAAGAATTCTTGGCTGCATATTTTTCCATTCAGCACATTGAATATATCCTGCCACTCCTTTCTGGCTTGCAAAGTTTCTGTGGATAGGTCTGCTACAAACCTGATTTGTAGGTTAAAGACTTTTTTCCCTTGCTGCTTTCATGATTCTTTCCTTGCCTGAGTATTTTGTGAATTTGACTATGATATGCCTTGTTGATGGTCGGTTTTTGTTGAATCTAGTGGGAGTTCTCTGTGCTTCCTGAATTTTGATGTCTGTGTCTTTCACCAGATTAGGAAAGTTTTTCACTATGATTTGCTCACATAACCTTTCTACCCCTTTTTCTCTCTTTTCATCTTCTGGGACCGCTATGATTTTGATGTTGTTCCTTTTTAATGGGTTACTGTGTCCTCTTATTCTTAAATCATGCTCTTTTGCCTTAATCTCCCTCTTTCTTTCTGCTTTGTTATTCTCCATAAGTTTGTCCTCTATCGCTGATTCGCTGCTCTGCTTCATCTGTCCTTGCCCCTGTGGCATCCATTAGGGATTACGGCTCAGCTAGAGCATTTTTTATTTCATCCTGACTAGCTTTTACTTCTTTTATCTCTGCAGAAAAGGATTCTAATCTATATTCAACCCCAGCTAGTATCCTTATTATCATTATTCTAAATTCTGATTCAGACATCTTGCTTGTATCTGTGTTGATTAAGTCCCTGTTTGTCATTTCTTCCTTTTCCTTCTTTTAGGGTAAATTCTTTCATTTCCTCATTTTGAAATGTCATAATTTCTAATGTGAAAAATGGAGTAACCTGAGAAAATGTGTGAAATCATACTAAATGAATAAGCTGAGAATAAAATAGCAACTATATTAAGATTGTATATTTTTGGCTGTTAAAAATAAATATGGATAAGGATAAAGTAAAATCAAAGAGCTAATTTATTAAAGTCATAGAATTCTGCATATCTGAATCTCTGTTCTTATGACTTGTGTACTTTGAACACATTACATTAAAATTGGACATCATTTAACAAATAATAAAAATAATATGTAATTTTATAAAAAATATTAAAAAATAATAAATTAAAAACAATAAAAATTTTAAAAAATCTAAAACTACACACAAAAAATAAAATAAAGGATTAGTCTGGTTTTAGTCTGGTTGTTGAAAGAAGTTTGATAGATTAGAGAAAAAAGGGAAAGATAAAAGAAAACAGAATAAGAAAGGAAAGCGTTTGGAAATTTGAAAACATAAATATAAAAAAATAGAATAAAATGATGGAAGTGAAATAGATTTTTTAAAAATTTACAAAAAGTAAAAAACATAGTAGAAAAAATAAAAATACTTTTAATAAAAATGGAACATAAAAATAATTTTTTTCTCTTTCTATATTCAAGAACAAGAAACAAAGAAAAATAATGCATAGATGGACTAGCGAGCAGAATGCAATATGTTTGAAATTATATCCGGTCTCCGTTAGAAGTCGAGCTGTGAAGCACTTTATAGTACCTAAACTAAGCAGGTGGAGACACCTGTGTTTCTCATCAGGCGTGCAGTTGGCCCACTTGGGCAGGGCTTAGTGTAATAGCTCCATTCTCCATTAGATAGCACTGGTTAGCTTCCTGGGGTGGATAGTTGTGGCGAGGGTAGATGTGTATGGGCATGTGCGGGAAGGGTGAAAATGGCATCACCTAACTACCCAGCCTCTAGTGTCAGAGCTCTGTGCTCTCCCAGACGGGCAGTCAAGCATCCTTTCTTTGTCTCTAGCATCCATCCACTCCTCACTTCTACACTATCCCTGACCCAGCCACCAGGCCACTAGGCAGCACCTCCCTCTTGAGTTTTATTGCAGATAGGGCTGTGCCTATCAACCTCTCGCTTCTGAGTGACTGTAGGTTTGACCCATTCTGACCCTCAGTGGGAGGGTTTCGCTGAGCATTGGCAGGGTGCTGGTCTGCCCCCCAGGAACATTCAGGAGGCCACACTGCTGACAATACCCAGAGACTCTGGCTGGGTGCCAACCAGCCCCAGAAAAAGTTCACGTGACCGTGTAGCAGCAGCATTTCAGGGATTATGGCAAATCACAGCCAACATCTGGCGCCAGGCTTCAGCCTTAATGTCCCTGTTCCAACACCAGAGAATGTGGCTGTTCTCCAGCGTCCTCTGGGGCCTTTGCTTCTGGGGAGGCCACACAGCCTCTACCAAATGTCCTCCCAGCAGGAGAACTACCACTCTCTCTCCGTGTAGCCTGAGGACCTTCAGACCTCGCTGTTTGCTCCTGGGGATTCCTCCTTCCCACAAGAGCACCATGAGGTATCAATTGCAGTTTCAGACTCTGCACTCCCACTGTTTATAGAGTCTTAATGGAATTTAAACCCTCTCCTTTCCCCCATTTTTTCCCCAGTTCCTTGCAGCTGTTTCTACTCTCCTTTTTCTCTCCAGCTGCTTTTGGGGTGAGGTTGCTTTTCCTGTCCTGTCCCCCATCTCTGCATTCTCTCTGCAGGCAAAAACAGCTCCTTGCCCTCCGTAGCTTCTCTCTCCCCCAGTTTACCTCTCTGCTCTGCGTATCTGCTGAGTTCTATGGTTCAGGTTGTGTAGTTTGTTGTGTTAATCCTTAAGTAAGTTTGCTAGGTATGCAAGATGGTTGAGTTTTGATCTGGCTGCATTTCAGGGACGAGAGACGCAAAATAAACTTCCATGCTGTTTTTCCATCTTGGTCCCTCCTCTTCTTTCTTGTTTTTAAAGACTATAGGTGTGTCATTCTAATAAACATTCCACACCCCAAATTCAGCTGCAATGTCTGCTCTTGGGGAATTTAGCTTGTAACAACATGATTTTTTTTTTTTTACTTTTACTCTGCTCATGTAATGAATTAGAATTTTTTAAGTATTAAACCGACCTTGAATTTTTGTGATAAATTCAAGTTTTTCATTATTATCATCATATCATTATACATTGATGGATTTTGTTTGTTAATTATTATCCTTATTTTAGAAATTTAATCATCTGCAATTAGGAGTGACATTGGCCTAGCATTCACAAGGTGTGCTGTTCTGTTCTGCTATTGTCATTGAGGTTTTTTTCTAGACTCATCAAATGAATTGGGAATTTTTCCCTTTTTCTTTATCTGGCAGAGTTAATGTCAGAATGTAATTTTAAAAATATTTTTGCTGTAAACTTATCTAGCTGGTGTTTTCTTAGAATATTTTTTCATAGTCAGATTATTTAGTGTCCTTTATGAAACTTCTTTAATAGTAATAGGTCACTGGAGCACCTGCGTGGCTCAGTATAAGTGCCCGACTTCAGCTCAGGTCATGATCCAGCAGTTTGTGGGTTTGAGCCCCATGTCGGGCTCTGTGCTGACAGCTCTGAGTCTGGAGCCTGCTTCAGGTTCTGTGTCTCCCTCTCCCTCTGCCCCTCCCCTGCTCATGCTCTGTCTCTATCTCTCAAGGATAAATAAATGTTTAAAAAAAAAAACACACCTTTTAAGTAATAGGTCTCCACAGAGACAGTCTCCCTTAAACTGAACACAATTAGAAAAAAATATGTACGAGAAAAACTTCCCAAGTTGATCAGCGAAGGCAAGGTTCATGGGCAACTCTTGTGTGTAGTCCCCCGTAGTTACCTGTCTGGGGATTCCAGGTGGGCATCCTTGCTCTTTTCCTGTACCCACAGGGACATACTGCTCTTATGTTTTGGAAAATCTTCCCAATGAGCGTTGTTGAAGGCAGAAATTTCTTCCAGCTTTGACTCATGAAACATATGCAATGCACTTACCCCACACTTTGTATAGACATCTATATATCAGGAGCTACTGTAACATTGACCTCAGGCAAGTGGTGAAACTGTTACATGGACTTTTTTATCTGTGATATGAGATGTTGTATGGAATGCTCTCAGGATATTTTAACCTATTGGTTTGACTTATTTAATGCTTGTGGTAAATCAGATTTTCTACATATTTTTGAGTTTGGTGTGTTACATTTTTTCTTAGGAATTTAAATGTTACCTATGGATGCGCATTTGTAGGCAGAAACTTTTTATAGTATCCTTTTATAATTTTTCCAGGGGTTATATATCCCTTTTTAGTTGAGTTACTATTATTTCTACTTTTTCATTCCAAATCACGTTAAGATCTTTTATTATGTCTTTTCTAAAAAACCAACTTTGGCCATGTTGATTTTATGTTTTTTTTTTTATTTTGTTCATTTCTGATATCATATGCCTTTTATTCTATCTATTCTTTGGAGTGTGGCTGGAGTTCTTTTTACCAAATTCTGTAATTAGATGCTTATAAATTCATTAATTTTCAGCTTTTCTTCTTTTCTTATATAGATTCTTGAAGATATACAGTTCTGTCTTAAGTGCCATTTGGCTTCATCATATATATTTTGACACACAGTATTTTGATATACAATAATTTAAACATTTTGTGATTTATTTTTAACTAACGTTATTTAAAAGTATGTTTTTTAATTTTCACACCTGTGAAATTTTCCATTTAGCACTTCAAAAAAAATTTTTTTAACGTTTATTTTTGAGAGAGAGAGAGACACAGAGTATGAGTGACGGAGGGTCAGAGAGAGAGGGAGACACAGAATCAGAAGCAGGCTCCAGGCTCTGAGCTGTCAGCACAGAGCCCGATGCAGGGCTCGAACCAATGAATTGGGAGATCATGCCCTGAGCTGAAGTCGGCCGCTCAGCCAACTGAGCTGCCCAGGTGCCCGCATTTTAGCACTCTTTTGTTGATATTTAACACAATGGCATCATGATAAGGGCCTTGTGCTAATAGATACTCTGCCTTTATTTCTACCAACTTGCTTTATGCTTTCTGTTTGCCTTGACTTTTCTGTATTTATTTTTTTTCTTTTTTCTTCCTTTTTTGTCTTCTTTGGATTCACTCTTTCCTTCTTTCACTTTTCTCCTTCATAGTCTAGTTTGCCAGTTATACAGTCTATTTGTTTTAGTAGGTGGATTGAAAATGCATGCTTAGTGTTGCTTAAAATGAGTATCTTTTCTCTCCTCCAGAATAATACATGAACCTGCGAATACTTCAGTTTTGGTTATCTCACTTCTGACTTACACTCCATTGTTGGGCTATATTTCATTTTTTATTTTCAATTTAGATAATATTGTTATTTTACATAGTTTTTGAGATTTGTCCACATATGTGCCCTATTCTTTTTGTACTATTCCATTTTAAATTTCTGATCTTCTGACTGTTTTGTTTTTTCTTTCTGCATGGAGTATGTCCTTTAGAATTTCTTTTTAGAGAGGGTCTATATTCCAAACTCGGATTTTTGTTTGTCTGTAAATATTTATATTTCACCCTCGATTTTTTTTAAAGGAGACTTACTCTACAATCTTAGTTGGGAATTCTATTCTTTTTTTTTTTTTGTAAAGTTTATTTATTTATTTTGAGAGACAGAGAGACAGAGCATATGAGCAGGGGAGGGGCAGAGACAGAGGGAGTGAGTGAGGGAGGGAGGGAGAGAGAGAATCCCAAGTAGACTCCACACTCAGCGTGGGGTCTGACATGGGGCTTTAACCTATGAACTGTGAGATCCTGACCTGAGCTAAAATCTAGATTTGGACTCTTAACTAACTGACCCATCCAGGCTCCCCTGAAGATCTTTATTCATTAAAAAAAGATTGTTTTTAAGTTTAATGTTGAGGGAGAGAGAGACAGAGCATAAATGGGGGAAGGGCAGAGAGAGAATGGGGAGACACAGAATGTGAAGCAGGCTCCAGGCTCTGGACTATCATCACAGAGGCTGATGCAGGGCTTGAACCCCTGAACCATGAGATCATGATCTTAGCCAAAGTCAGGTGCTTCACCAACTGAGCCACCCAGGCCCCCCCTAGAGTTCTATTCTTTTAGAATTTTAAAGATACTGTTCTACTGTCTTCTGGCTCCCATTGTTGGTATTAAAGGATCTGCCATCATTTTGATGCTAGGTTCTTTGTAAATAATCTGTACTTTCTTTACTTGTTTCAATATATTATTCCTCTTTAATATCTTCATATTTCCCTCTGATGTCTAAATGTGGGATTTTAAAACCTTCTGGGCATTCACTGCACTACCTGAGCCTCATTTATTATCTTACTTCTACTTTGGGAGACTCTCAGGCAGTCTCTTTTTGTATTTTATCTCTTTTATTATTTATTTCTATCCTGCTGGATATCTTATTAGAATATGGTAGACTTTTTTCATTCTATCTACCATGCTTTTTAACCTCTAATTTAGTTTTTGGGATTATTTTTTCTATTTGTGCTGCAGTTTGAGTATCTTCAAATATGTCTTCTAGTTTGCAGATTCTCTCTTCATCTGTGTCTAATTTTCCATTGATTTCATGCATGCTTTTAAAATTTCAAGAATTAAAAATTGCATTCTCAAAGTTTTATTTTTTCAAATTTGCTTCTCTTATTTTATATTTACTTTCTTCTCATTATTTTAGGTATTCTCTTTTATAGCTTTAAATTTATTAAACATGTTTTATTTATTTTTAAATGTTTATTCATTGAGAGAGATAGAGGGAGGGAGAGAGAGAGATTGAGAAAGAGAGAGAGAGAGGGCAGGAGGGAGGGAGATACTTTGTATGAGCAAGGAAGAGGCAGAGAGAGAGGGAGAGAGAGACTCCCGTGCAGGCTCTACACTGAGACTGCAGAACCTACATGGAGCTTAATCCCATCAATGTGTGAGATCATGACTTGAGCCAATATCAGGATTTGGACACTTAACAAACTGAGTCACCTAGGCAGCCTGGTCTTTAAATTTATTAAAAATATTTATTTTCTAATCCAAACTCAATAATTTTAGTTTAACTTTGTTTGAATAAATTTCGTTTAATTCAGATCTTTTTAGGTTTGATTTCTTGTCTCTTATGTGTCTTGTTATACTATTTGATGGATTTTGAGCTTATATCCCCCGAAAAGTTGCTTGATGGGAGTTATTTATTTTTGTAGTCTGAGGAAAATGCACATTCATTCAAAAGGATTTGTGTTTCTTTATGGTGGATGTTTGACGACACCATTTAGGTAGAAAATTAAGTGAATAGGTTGATGTTTTTTGATCACAAAGTAGTTGTAGAACTCAGGCTAGAAGCATAGGCAGGTGGTGGGTGGTTATGAGGTACAGAGGAGACCGATGTCCAGGTTGAGAAGGGTAAGTTTTTTCCTGTCCCATTCTGAAAGAAGTGTTTATTTCTGTTTTACTCTTAAATAGGCCCGTGGAGTCCAGCTTATCTCCCATTAAACGGCTCTAGGACTGTTTCCTTTCTTTCAAAACTGAGGGTTACAGTCATGGGTTAATTGATGACCTCAGCAGGAAAACCTTCCTCAGAGCTCTGCTCACCTTTCTGGATTCCAGCTTCCACTTCTTTTTTCCCTACTCTGAAGAGTCCTTTTCTGCTTGCTGGATCATTGATGAATTAAAAAAAATTTTTTTTGGTGCTTATTATATATTATTCAGTATTTTTTTGTGGTCAGTAGGAAGGCTGTTCACAGTATCTGTTCCACTATACTGTTGGAAATTAAATCCAATTATCCCCATGTTTAAAGATGAGGAAGTTCAAGTTTAGAGAGGCCAAACATTTGCCACAGGACATGGGACACAAGGTGTCAGGGTGGAGGATCGTTGAGCCCATGCTCATTGTTCCTGCCATTTCTGGCCCTCTGAAAAACCACAATCATCAGTTTGAAAGACTACATGTAATAAACATACAATTACAGAGATCATTTTTGTGAGATTTTAAAGCTTTTATATTTGAAAAGAGGCTCAAAATTTGATTCTTTTTTAAAGCTTTTATTTAAGTTCTAGTTAGTTAACATACAGTATAATATTAGTTTCAGGTGTACAGTGTAGTGATTCAGCACTTCCATATAAGACCCAGTGCTCATCCCAAGTACATTCCTTAATCCTCATCATCTGTTTAACCCGCCCCAATCTGCCTAATTTCATTTTTTAAAAATTTTCTTTAATGTTTATTTTATTTTGAGAGAGAGAGAGAGAGAGAGAGAGAGAGAGAGAGAGAGAATGAGCAAGCACAGGCAAAGGAGGGAGAGAGAGAAGGATACAGAGGACACAAAGCAGGTTCTGTGCTGACAACGGTGAGCCTGACACAGGGCTTGAACCCACGAACTGTGAGATCATGACCTGAGATGAGGTTGGGTGCTTAACTGACTGGGCCACCCAGGTACTCCTTATTTATTTATTTATTTTTTTGCATAATTTGATTTTTAAACAATCTTTTATGGAGAAGACAAAGTAGGCATTAATAATTTTTAGTTTGGAGACAGACAGTAGGAATTCATAACCAGCTTAGGATCATGAGTGAGGGTTTTTTTTTTTTTTCCCCATGTCAATTTTGAAAAGTTTGGAAGTAGCTTTTGATTTTCAAATAATTTGACAGAAATATTCAAAATAATGCCTGATGGTCATTATGTAATTTTGGTATTTCCTCTTGCAAAGCAAGAAACAAATTATGCAGGTATATTTTCCAGACAGCCAACAACGTGGCAGTTTTTAAAAGGAAAGCTTTGTGACTTTGAGGAGCACTTCATGCTGAAGAACGTGCTAGGTGATCCCTTTGATACAGTTTGAGACTTCAGGCAAACTTTTATTTCCTTAGATGATCCTGTGAACAATGATTAAAGCATATGAGGTGAGGACAAAGTAACAGTCAATTAATTCTGTGTCCCTGATGTCTGGGTGCCAGTTGGTACAGTAGCTACTTTTGGTATAAACCCTATAATATGAACAGCAATTATAGGATAATTTGAGTTGGGAATAGGTGAAGCTCAAATAATTTCAGGCTGAGGAGAGATGAGCAAATGGCAGCTCTTCCAAGTGGCCCTGGTGTAGTTACTGTAGTGTTTGGACAGGCACGTCTCCGAACGTGATTACATTTTGCTCGGGTTAAAGACTTGGGCTTTAGATCAACAACGTGCAAATTTGGTTTATCACTTGTGTTCAAAAAAGGAATGACAGGATTCCAGCAGGAGGGCTTCAGTGTTTGCCAAGAGTGCCAGCAGAAACATTATTCGATTTATGTCTCTCATAGAACAGAAGGTCTGACTAGAAACATGAAATTATTTGTATTAGAGAATAAGGACTGACTAACATTTAAAGAATCCTCTTGAAACTGCACTCTTCATGTGTATGCATTTTTTGGAGGCTTACTTATTTAAAAGTAAGCTTTGATCATCATTTGGTGATTTTAGCCTATCCAGGACTTTGTGATTTTTGTAGTCCTTGTACTCAAAGTGAATGAATCACAGAGAAATATTCAACGCGGATCCCACCCAGCTGGTCCTCTAATCACCAGCCCAGCGAAGGATAGGGAACAAATCCTACAGCCTGATTTGTCCTTGTCAGAAGAGCAGCAATGCTCAGGAATAAAATTCAAAGTTATACATGAATCTAAAAAGAGCAATTTGTCAAGCGTTTCATTGGCACAAATTGAACTGAAATGAGGTCTTGGGCTCTTGCGGTCACTTTGCAACAGGAAGAATTCATTACCTAACTATACACAGAGGACAATGCTTCACAATTGTATTTGCTTGTAAAGGATGAGTGCCCACATATAAAGCCAAAGCAGCAGAGGTCATTTATAAGAAATACACTCCATGAAAGCAGAGATTCAAGGGTCCCCTGGCTCGAGGCTCCTTCCTTCTCCTTCCAGGTCAGGGTTGCTTTGGGGCATATTGCTCACTGGACTGAGGGAAATACTTGGGGAGCTCTTTGTTGTTAGTACAAAATCATTTGTGCAGGTCCTGCTCAGTTGTCTACTGGAAGCACAATGTAGTCTTATAGGTCTTCTTCCCTTGGGGTAGGAAGAGTTAGTTTTCCACATTTCTCCATATTCCATATTATTCTAAAGTGTACATTTTCTCTTAAGGCATTTTATGGCCTTCTCCCCATTATGTGGAACAGCTGCAGTCTGGAATGTTTAACAGCTCATTGGGTGGTTAGGGATGGGACATTGCTTTCAGTTTAAGAAGTAGAGGGAAAGGAAGTACATGTTGAACACATCTATTCTGAGGATTTCATTTTTCAATATATTTATAAATAACTAGGAACAGAGACTATAACTACATTTCTTGTTGAACAGAGTTGGTGATAGCTCAGAAGATAACAAAATTCAACGTCATTTAAAGTGAAAGCAAAAAATAGAATGGCTAAAGAGAATGGATTTAAATTGGGTGGGGCAAGGAAGTAGATGTGGAGATGTCCTCCCTTAATCTCTTTCCACACCTGAACCCACCCCAAACTCAGACATCAGGAGAGAAGGGCTAGCGAGTCTCACATGTCAAGATCAGCAGCCATTTTTCACTCCTGCTCATTTCCTCTCATCCAGTCAAGTCTTCTAGCCTTTTAAGGTTTTTATTTTAAGATCTTTTGTGATGATATGGCCTCTAATTTATTCTCTTTCTCAACTTTTTATGACTGCCCATTGACAGGGATTGCATTGAATCTACAGATCACTCTGGGTAGTATAGACACCTTAAGTCTTCCTATCCATGAACATTGGATGTCTTTCCATTTATTTTTGTCTTTTAAAATTTCCTTCAGCATTGTCTTTTTATGGTTCTCATGTGTTGTTTAAGGTGACTTCATGTTCATCTTGTAGTTTTTCTTGAGTGGTTGGTGACATGGGACATGATGGTGGTGCCTTCACTGAGATACAAAATACATGAAGAGGAGCAGTCTTCAGGGTATGGGGAAGACCATGAGTCCACTGCTGACCCTGATGAGTTTTAAAATGCACTAAAAAATGCACTTGGATGCAGATATTTGGAGCTAGACATTGATGATGGATAAAGCCATCAGAATGGGTAAAGATGCTTAGCAAATGTATTTACAGAGAAAGAGAGAAAAATCGGTTCTCCTTTTCTTTGTTTTGTCCCAATAATAAATCATCCAAGTGACATAGTATTCCAAACTGCCTATCCTACTTCTACTGTGATTACAAGCCACAGTGGCCAACAGGAAAGGATGAGACATTTAAAGGAGATTGAAGACAAATAGCCCTAAGTATCAAGGTAGCAAAATCACAGATCTCTACTTGATGCATCTTTCAAGCTGCCGGAAAACCATATTTAACAATGGTGTTTTATCCTATAAGGTCTCCCTCCCAGGGCTCATAAGTCATATGATTCTTTTCTCATTCCTCCTGGCAAAAATAACTTTGACCTTGAAGGCTTAGTAGGAAAGAGACTTACCTCAATTTCTCCTTGTCTGATCATTTTTTCTTACCTCTCTCTGGTCCTCTGTTCAATTGACAGGCCCAAATGATTTTATTAGGCCTTCTTTTCTTGCTCAATAGAACTCATTTTCCTTAAAATCCTCCATAAGACCTTTAAAAGTGATTCTCTCCAAACGGTGATCATTTTCCCCATAGCACTTCTGATTATGGAATTTGATATTTTATATCTAAGTGTTTTTAGAATGTAACTGCCATGAGGGCAGCACCCTGTTCGTTTTGTTCACAACTCCATCTGTAGTGCTGAGAACAGTACCAAGCACATGGTAGTCACTCAGTAGAGACTTATTGAAGTAATTTTTAGGTTCAGATCATATATTGGATATATGTTCATTTTAGTTTAAGAAATATGATAACTGTGGCCATATGATTTTGCATTAAACATAATTATTAACCTATTTTATTTTGTAGTTGCTTTGATGACATTTCCTAATATTTTAGTTTACCATTGGATCTTGGGTCTGCCATTAGAAACTATTGTCAGGTGTGAAAGGATAGTAAGTGATTTGTTTTTGGGTAAGTTTGTTTTAGACCTTGCATGTATTGTTACTTGTCTGGTCTACAGAGAGGCCTTGGTAATTGACAGTTGTATTCAAGTCCTAAAAGAACTCAGAGAGCTGGTGATTATGGGTGCCTTCTAGCTGTCACTTTGATTTCAGTGGGATTGTATTTCAGTGCTTTGCCTACAAACACTAGGAGCAAGACAGTTTTCCTTTACAGACTCCCTATAGAAAAACTTCACCAGTGTGGGGGAAAAAATGACACCAACTGACTTACTTTTCATCTGGAATTAATACAATCAGAAAAGTCTAAAGAAGGTAGATAAGGCATGTTTTCATTTCAATGAAATCAAGACTTTCAAAGCTTTTGAACTACTAATCCCGCTCCCTCCTTTCTGCTACTTTTCCTCTTTTCTCCAGTGCAATGTCTGCATCAAAGCCACATCTCTGACATGAGCAGAACAATCAGAGGTGAGGTAAAAATGCAAAGCATGACAACTGAACATTGTTACTTCAGAGAGAGCAGCAGATCTGAGATGGATTTGCCGTAGCATCCCATCCTGACTACCAACACACCAGAAAGTGGAATGAAAAGCATCAGGCTAGATTATCCTGGGTATCCTTGGTAGCCATGGAACTTGGTATACTTTTTAATGACAGATGAAAGCCCTAAAGAAAATCAGATGCCAGAAAATGGAGGGGATACCACTTTCTTCTCTGTGGTTAAGATCAGTTTCCATTTATCCCCTCATGATTTTTGGAAATGACTTTACATGGGCAATTGAGAGTAATGGGGTTGGGAATGGGGGAGGTAGAGAAATGCTCTGAGGAGCCAGGTGCTCTGGCTTCCTAAGTAGGTTAGATTCAGATAGTGTGACAGGTTTGTAAGGAAAACACTGGGACAGTGGAAGAGGTGGCTATGAATCCCAAAGCAGAAGCAGAAAGAAAACAAAGTCTAAGCAAGGTATTATATTTGGGAACGTACAGTTGTTTAAGTCAACATCGGACAATTTTGGCTTTCTATATTATGGAATTTCAGCTCACTGTTCAAACTGAGGATACCAAGGGAGTGGAAAGAAATCCCAACTTGAAAACTGTGTTGGCCTGTGTGTTGTATAGAAATTGATCTTGTTAGTATTAGTTTCTTATGAAATCTACTCCCCAAAAGAAGGCTGCTTGCTTCTCCCTTTTTCTGTTAAAATTCTTTATGGCAGTTCAGAGGTAAAATCTGGACCCAAACCATCTACTTACTGAAAAGGCCTAGACAAGAGGAGGTGTATAGACTGTGCTAGAGGTCTGAAGTAATGGCTAATGCTGGAAGATAGTGGAGTGAGCAGTCAGAAGCTCAGACATTGGTGCCATTCTGCTTGGGTTTGTATCCCTAGCATGGGTCCTTGGGCACTTGGGCAAGTTACTTAGTGCCCAGGCTGGATTTTCCAAGAAGCAGTTTCCAAGAAACTTATCTGAGATAAGTTTAGTATGCAGGTTTTTTATTCAGGAGTGTTGTCGATCCACACCTAAGGGACAAAGGGGACAGAAGCAGAGTTGGACAAGTCAGACAGCCTTTCAGCAGGGCTCTGGGGCTGGAATGGCCCTGTAGAATTATCCCGAGCTGGACGGGGATCCCCTCACATTGATCCGTCAGTCATTGGAGGTGAGCCACCCCGAAAGGGGCGTGACTTCAGTCAAGGTCTGCCCATACGGTATCTTTGAGGGACTAGGAGTGGAAGGACAACGGGTTCTTCTATGAAGCAAGATTTGGGTGGCATCGGTGTCCATGATGCTTAGTTTCCTTAGCCCTCTGTTTCTTCAGAATAGTTTTTGGAGAATCAAATGAGATGGTACATGTAAAGTGCTTAGAACTCTGTGTGGCATGGGCTAAATAATTATTGCTGTGTATCTGGCAGAGGTTAAGTAACTTTCCCAAGGTCTCCCAGGTGGTCTGTGATGAGGATGGCCTTGGGACTGAAGCCTGACTCCTTCCAGCTGGTTTTTAGTTTTAATATCAAGTATCAAACATGGTAGAATCCAAATTGGTTTGAATAGGTTTACTTCGGTCGCGTTTGCTCAGTTACTGTACCTCATGTAAGAAAGACTTCCCTCACCAGGGGTTGGCTGGTTAGTGGGTTAATAGTGCTTGCTCTGTCCCTTTCATTCCCCTCTTCTTTCCCTCTACCCCACCTCTGCCTTCCCACCTGTTCTAGTGGGAATGATTCATGGCAGGAGAGTTGGCCTAAGATGCAAGAGCAGAAGGAAGGAGGAGAAAGGAAAACGCTTGCCCATTCCTCCTGTCTCCAGAACCATGACACCCTTCCTTTCTCTCCCACTTCCCAGTCCTCCTTTCCCTCTCCATCTGGGCTCCATTTCTTTATATTTCATGCCCCATCCTAGGTCCAGAAATGAAGTACTAGAGTATTCTTTGTGAAGTGAGGTGCTAGAGCTTCCCTCTGAAACTCCAGTGAATCTTAGCTCCAGTTATTGTTGTGTCCAAAGATCTACACTGTGGGTCTTCTGTGGGGCATCTTAAACTGACATGGGAATGGGTGTTTGGAACGCAACCTATTTGTAAGTTGAGCTGCCTCTATTTTCTTCCTCCCTGAGTTACAAGTTGAATAGCCAGTGAGTTCTGTCTGTTTCTGATTTTATTTTTTGCTCACTATTTCTCCCTCCTTGTATACGCTGTGGGAAAACATTTATAAATGAATTACCATATGCACAGTATTCTAGGGAATATCATGAAGGAAAAGGATGTATTTTCAAAGAGCTCACAGCCTACTTTAGGATTGTATTATGCAGTAAGAAGTGGGGCTGGTTTTTCCGAGGACTCTCTTGATGTGCTTCTTAGTTCTGGGTTTGCAGCACAACCTTAAAACTGAAAAGTTTAAATTGTTGATGTTAAGGAAATGTGCATTATATAGATAAGAGAGCAATAGAAATTGAAATTATTTTTAAATGTTTATTTATTTTTGAGAGAGAGAGAGAGGGTGGGGGCAGAGAGAGAAAGAAACACAAAATCTGAAGCAGGTTCTGCTCTCTCTATGCAGAGCCCAAAGCAAGGCTCGATCTTATGAACTTAAGATCATGGCCTGAGCTGAAACCAAGAATCGGATGCTTAACTGACTGAGCCACACAGCTGCCCCAAGAATGTAAATAATTTGTAATAATTAAGTGCTCAACCCAATGCTGAAATCTATCAGCTGTCCTCAATCATACCAGAGCTTTCCGTCATGACTTTCTGGGTCTCATTCACCTGAGTCTTAGCAGGTAGAGGGCCAGGGTTCTGTGGTCTTTGGCTCCCCTCACTTTCTCTTCCCCAGGGGAGAAAGAGTGGCTCAATTTTATTGGTGAATAAAGAGATAAGGAGTATGGGCAATCCATTCTTTCTTTTCTCTTTAGGGGAAGACATGCTCACAGAGTGCCTGTGTTCTTCTACCAAAGGGAGTCCAGACTTGGTGCAACACTTCCTAGATCTGCTTGTGTAAGTTTAATGTGGAGTTTGGGGTTGTGAAGCCTATTGACCCACAAATAGAAATCACATTTCTCCAATATCAGCTTAATAATGATAATAATTTATCATCAGTGAAATGTTGATCCTGTATTTGGATGCTAGCTGTCTCATTCTTATCTTATTCCCAGTTTGAATCTCACTGGTTCAAATCCTAGGGGGGAGGAGGACATGTCATTTATCAGTCTCTGCTCAGTGCTAAGGTCAGGTATTAAGGTTTCTGAATGCATTAACTCCAGACCCAGATCACTGTGTACTAGACAGATCAGCATTTATTCAACATTGTGTGTGTGTATGTGTGTGTGTGTATTTGTGGGTCTGTGTGTTTCTTCCAAAGCAAAACCCTTGGAAGGCAAGAATTAGGTGGGAACTGCTAATCTGAGTAGATCCTCTTTAATTCAGCTGAACAAATCATTATTAAGGTCCTGAGATGGGGAAGCTGGTGCACCAGGCCCGGAGGATGCCGATTAATGGGACATGCCCAAGGAGCTTTGGATCCTACAAAAGAGAGTGGCACAGGGGAGTGGAGGGAGGGTCAGGGTGGAAGAGAGGATACTCTTTTTCTCTATTTATAACCCTTCCTGAATGAGCAGCTCTTGGGTTAGGGTGCAGGGCCAAGTACAGGCCCTGGTGATAAGAATAATGGAAAGTAGTCTGACGCTGTTCCTCCCATGACAAGTTTTGGATAGAATAATCCTATATCTGTATAGAGATGAGAGATAGGGTATGTGCTTTGGCATTTGACTCACTAAGGCAAGTGACTTAACTCCTCTTTGTTTTTGATTTCTCACATGAAGAAACAGGATGATAGTATTGCCTGCATCCTAGCATTATGGTGAGGAATAAGGGGGCTAATCCAGGCAGAGGCTGAGCCCAGTGCCTGGTGCAGAAGGGTTCTTGATGGAGGGAGGCTCTTGTTATTACTTTTGCCAGGAATGTGCATGTGTGTGGAGAATTTGGCTAAACCACTCCATTGGCAGTGCTGCCTTGGCATCTGTTTCATGTGGCCAGGCAGCACGCAGGGGCCTTGAACAGTCACTACTCCATTCTGAGACTGCAGCATCACAAGCAAATGTCAGCGCCTCCTACAACATCTCCCAGGACTTTCCTCTTTTGTGCCCCTTATATGAGACCCCCTTGGAGCTTACCAAACCTCTGCTCTTTTTGAATTGACCAATCTGACCTTTGTATGGGAATCTCAAATGCTCTGGCCCTCTGACCCTGGTCCGTAATAAAGACATGTGCCCCAGGTCCCATCACTTTCTCTGCCTGCACCTTGCCTTGACCTACCCATGTGGCACCTCCTGGCATGCTCTGTGCACTTCTCCCAGGACCTGTGAGTGATAATTTTGTCTATTTCTTTTTTTTTAATGTTTATTTATTTTGAGAAAGAGAGAGCAAATGAGCAAGGGGCAGGCAGAAAGAGAGAGGGGCAGAGATTCCCAAGCAGCCTCTGTTTGAGGTCTTGAGATCATGACCTGAGCTGAAATCAGGAGTCAGACTCTTCATGGACTGAGCCCCCCAGTGCCCCAATAATCTTCTTGATTTCACTTTGGCTGTGGTCTTTCATTGAACCTAGGCTCACCATCCAACACCCTGGGGCTCTCCTTGACAGATGTTAACAAAGTCACAGCAGTGTGGCATGGGACTGGGGAGGAGGAGATAAACCAAGAAGACAAGAGAAGCCATTCCTTTTAGCTCACTGGAAGGCGCTGGTTCTTTATAGTTACCGTGGGGACAATTCATAAACAACAGTGCTTCCATATCCAGAGAGGAAAATGAACTACTGTTCTGCCTCTTCGTTTTATCCCAAGTATTTATTTGTCATTTACTTGGAATAGCAGGACAGTTTGGTGCTTGTCTGTCACCAAGAGTGATAATAATGTCAGCGTGTAGCAGCAAGAGGCAGAACGGTTTCTGGTTTCGCCAAATCTTACTTGTAGATGCGCGGTAAAAACCGCAGCCAAACCTTTGTGTTCGTTATTCACTTAGAAGCTGCAGATATTTACCTCAAATGTACATTCTCATCGTGTGTGAAAGTTGTGCAAACTGCTTATCATTTAGCTGAAATAGGCATTTATTGAATATCTACAAGGTACATGGGTCTGTCCTAGGAACTTAGTTATTTATTTTATGGTTGAACCTCATAAAAATAGTTTAAGGTGGATGTTTTCTTGGTTTTATAAATGAGGAACTTAGAGTTCCAAATTTTTGCAAGACAATAAGATAGAAGTTGCTGGAATTTGAACTTAGGCCTTTGATAATATTTTTAAAAAATTTAAGTGTTTATTCATTTTTGAGAGAGAGAGGGGGGGGAGAGAGAGAGAGAAAACATGTGAGGGAGGGGCACAGAGAGAGGGAGACACAGAATCCAAATCAGGGTCCAGGCTCTGAGCTGTCAGCACAGAGCCAGACGCGGGGCTCAAACTCCCAAACTGTCAGATCATAACCTGAGCCAAAGTTGGACGCTTAACTGACTGACCCACCCAGGTGCCCCTTCAATAAGATTTTTTAAAAGTTAAATAGATTTAATGAGGTTCTGCCATGCTTTAGCACATTGCCTACTACTTTTATGAATTTTAGGCAATTTTAAAAATACAGAAAATCATCAAGAAGAAAATAAAAATAATTCATAATATCACAACTCAGAAAGAGCCACTATTTAAATTTTGGAGTATTTTCATCCAATTTTAATGCATATATGTATGTGTGTGTGTGTATACACATATATATATTTCATTGTTGTTGTTTTTCCCACAAAAATGAACTTCTTTCCATGTTCTTTTAAAAGTCCCCCTTAAAAATACGTTTGGAAGAGATTTTCATATTATTAAATAGTTTTCCAAAGCCTGATTTAAATGGCTACATTTCATTACGTGGATGAAGAAAGCCCTTATTGTTCAAATGTATGTTTCCTCTTCCCCCCTATTTGAAACACCTTTGTGTATAATTCTTGTGCGTATTTTTAATTGTCCCCTCAGAACAGATATCAGAAGAATAACGACAATGTTGGAGGTTTGTCCAGTTATCTAATGCTGTGGAACAAACCAACCCCAAGCTTAGCCGCAGCACACAACCACCATTTTACTGCGCTCACCGATACTGTAGGTTAGGAACTTGGTCAGGACCTGCGGGGATGGCTGTTGTCTGCTTTATGATGTCTGGGATCTCAGCGAACACGCGTCAAGGCTGGGCATAGCTGACAGTGTTGACTTCCGTCCCTACATGTGGCTTCTGCAGCCTGGTGACCTCATTGTGAAGGTACTTTTTTACGACTTGTCTCAGAACTCTACGAGTATTTCAGTAGCACACGGTAGATGTGTATGAGCTTTAGGAACTAGCCTTGAAGGTCTCTTGGTGTCACTTTTGTTGTACTCTATTGGTTAAAGCAGTCACAATCACGTCCCATTTCAAAGGGAAAAGGCTATGGACCCCCACCTCTTAATGGAAGGAGTGTCAGGGAATTGATAGCCATGTTTTAAAACTCCCAGAGATGTTATAAACCACTCTCAAGACGTCAACATATATTATCCTTTGGGTAAATCCCTAGCTATTTAAACTTGGTGCTCCCCCGAAATGTTACATAAATCAGCACTTTTTCTAGTTGTGACTGATAAGTGCACTCTTAACCCACACTCAGCATTGCAATTGTAACAGGTATCTGTCAGTTTGATAGGCAAAAGATAGCATATCATGTCATTGTACATCTCAAGCATCTGAATGCTACTGAAATTCTATATATGTTTTTTTTCCAGACACTTTTCAAAATATAATGTGAATTTTCTATTTTTTGCTCTTCTTTCTCTTGGAGTAATCATCTTTTCCCTCATTAATTAGTAGGTGTCGTACACATATTAAGACTAAGGCAAGGTGATCTAACTCTAAATTGAGTTCTTTTACTACTCTACCTCTTAACAACTCTAATAAATAAATATTTTTAGGGCTATGTGTTAGGCATTATTTGTAATCCTCACTCTGCCTCTTCCAAGTTGTGTGGTTTTAATAGTTTTTTGTTTTTTAAGCCTCCTGGACTCGGTTTCCTTTTCTGTAATACTGCGGTGATAACATTCCTGTCTCACTGGTTGTTGTGAGGATTCAGTAATGCCCATGCGAATGCTTAGCAGAAGACTTACTGCGTGCTACGTGTCCAGTACAGATAAGTGGTTCTTCTTAATGGGATCACTATCTCCATAGTGGTTGAGAGTGACACCTGGATGCTGGTGAGGGTCTAGTGATGATGTCACCCTGTCTCTTGGCCAGTTGGTAATTGTATAACAGGTAGTCATGCCAGAGCCTCTGGCTTCTGAATTCAGAAGAGTCGTGGCTGCTCTGGGAAAGGTTCCATCTTTTCGTTGTTATTTATTTATTAAAATTTTTTTTAATGTTTATTCTTTTATAATAGTTTATTGTCAAATTGGTTTCCATATAACACCCAGTGCTTCTCCCCACAAGTGCCCCCCTACATGACCATCACCCCCTCCCCCCTTCCCCCTCCCCTTTCAGTCCATGGTTCCTCTTCAGTATTCAGTAGTCTCCCTTGATCTGTGTCCCTCTCTCTCCCCAGCTCTCTTTCCCCCTTCCCCTCCCCGTGGTCCTCTGTTAGGTTTCTCCTGTTAGACCTATGAGTGCGAACATACGGTATCAGTCCTTCTCCGCCTGACTTATTTCACTTAGCATGACTCCCTCGAGGTCCACCCATGTTGCTACGAATGGCCAGTTTTCATTCTTTCTCATTGCCATGTAGTATTTCATTGTAGGTGTGTGTGTATATACATATATATACACACACACCTCACATCTTCTTAGTCCATTCATCTGTTGATGGACATTTAGGCTTCTTCCATGATTTGGCTATTGTTGACAGTGCTGCTATGAACATTGGGGTGCATGTGCTCCTATGCATCAGCACTTCTATATCCTTTGGGTAAATCCCTAGCTATTTAAACTTGGTTCTCAAATTTTCCAGAGGAAGCACATCACTAACAAGGCAGAATGGGTTTTGGAGCAGAGAGGGGAGGCCATCTTAGTTCATTGTTGAGACACTTGGAAATAATCACCACCCTTGATTGCCAGCCCAGTACAATGGGAAGGACGTGGGGTAGGAACTCACTTCTTGGTGAGACTCCTGAGGCAAGAACTACATTTGATTGCATTTCCTCTGCCTCTTTCATTTGTCTTCCCATCCATCAGACTGAATGCAGAACAAGCACTGTGGAGCACCGCCGATGAAAGAAAAGTGAAACTCCCCTGTTATTCCCGGAGTTGTTCATTTTAGCCTTAGTGTGGTTTTGACTTGTGTTTCTCTGATGATGTGTGACATGGGGTGGGAATGCAAACTGGTGCAGCCACTCTGGAGAACAGGATGGAGGTGCCTCAAAAAATTAAAAATAAAACTACCCTATAACCTAGCAGTTGCACTGGATGCAGGAGTGCTGATTTGAAGGGGCACATGCACCCCAATGTTGATAGCAGTACTTTCAACAATGGTCAAATTATGGAAAGAACTCAAGTGTCCATTGACTGATGAATGGATAAAGAAAATGTTGTATATATATATATACACACATATGCACACACACACACACACACACACACACACACACACAATGGAATATTACCTAGTGATCAAAAAGAATGAAATCTTGCCATTTATGACAACATAGATGGAACTAGAGTGTACTACGCTAAGTGAAATAAGTCAGTTAGAGAAAGACAAATAGCATATGATTTCACTCATATGTGGAATTTAAGAAACACAACTGGAGGCAGAGAAGGAAACATAAAATATGAATAAAAACAGACAGATCCTAGAGACTCTTAAATACCGAGCAAGCTGAGGATTGATGGAGGGACGTGGGTGGGGGATGGGGTAACTGGGAAATGGACACTGAGGAGGGCACTTATGGGGGTGAGCACTGGGTGTTGTATGGAATTGATGAGTCACTGAGTTCTACTCTTGAAACCAATACTACACTGTATATTAACTAACCTGAATTTACATTAGAAAAAGCCGAAAATTGAAAAAAAAAAAGATAAGAAAAGAAACTCTTTCCTTTAGAAGTCCCAAAGGGCTCTCATTGCGTGAACTGACGATAGGCCTTGGAAACGACAGGCCAGGGCCTGGGTCTCACGTGACCAGAGGCGGGGCTCTGCCCCAGCTCTGTTCCCTCTGAGCGTGGGCTTTCCTCCCCGTCGGGCACAGCCTCTTCCTGCTCTTTCCTTTCAGAGCCTCACGGGGGTGTTGCAGGGCTGTGCTTGGATGTGGGGGGTGGGGGGTGGGGGCTGTGTGTGGAGTGAGGCCTGGTGGCCTGTCTCCACCACCCCCGCGGGCAGTGAACATTTGTTGTCTCCGAAGAGGGCTTCTCTGGCTTCAGCCCAGCTGTCCCCGAGTGATAACCACCATGGCTAATACTGTACTGATGAGCCACTTCGGGTCTCCGCCTCAGCGCCTCTGATCACTATGAAATATGAGTTGGGGGAGCTTTCTGTAACAAATGCCCGCTTGACTGAGCCCCTATTCAGGCATCCGGTGTCAGCACTTGACGCAGACAGTCGCTCGGGCCAGACAGTGACAGATTCAGCCTCCTGTTCAGACTGTCAGGGGATTCTCCCCGTCAGGCTCGGCTTGTCACAGGAGTGCCTGGCTGAATCCTGCCAGGGCCGCGGGCCGCACCTGTGTTTCCAAATGTCAGTGGGCTTGAGAGCCAGCCGCTTGCCACCACCCTTTCTGTCAAGGTCAGCTGGCAGATGGGGGAGGGATGCTCCTGAAGGGAGACAGGCCTGCCTCTTTTGTCCTTTAACACCGCCTCAGAAGACAGACCTCTCAATACAAGAGGGGTCAGGACTTTCCCAAGAAGGCCTTTGAAGAGATCTTGGATTAAAAAAAAAAAAAAAAAACCCAAACAACCATACACAAACAAACAAAATTGCCTGGAGGTTGGCCCAAGCAAGTTTATTTCTTTGAAACGTCATTTCCAAGTTTCCTTTAACATTGTCTTGCTAGTCTTGTTTGAATACAAAGTGAAGAAGAACAAAGCTAGTTATGGATGGTAAGAAAGAAAGAGTTCACATTAGTGGCCACTTTTGGGGCTCTGCCAGGGGTGGCCATATGGTCGTCATAATGATGATTTATAAATCAGAAGTTGTAACCTGATGGACTGAATTTGGCACAGAGGATGTTTGTTTGGCCCAGGGTGTTGATCTGTTTTCAGTAGAACTTCATGCTCATATTTAGAATTCAGAATATTTCACACACAAATGTGATTTCTGGCCTCTCTTGATATGCTAAGTTCTGGAAACACTGGGCTTGTGTTCGCGCATAGGGACAGTTTGGGTCAACCCCACTGTTGCCATTGCTCACTTTAGAGAGGGCAGATACTGGGTGCCTGGGTGGCTCAGTTGGTTAAGCGTCTGACTTCAGCTCATGTCAAGATGTCACATTTTGTGGGTTCAAGCCCCGCATCAGGATCTGTGCTGAACAGCTCAGAGGCTAGAGCCTGTCTTCAGATTCTGTGTCTCCCTCTCTCTCTAACCTTCCCCTGCTCACGCTGTCTCTCTCTCTCTGAAAAATAAATAAAACATTAAAAAAATTTTCTTAGAGAGGGCAGATACTTTTTAATTTGCCACCGTCCTCACCTTCCCTGATTGTTCTACACAAACTATTTCTCTTATTTCTATTACATGGATGATTTCTGAAGGTATTTGACTTGAGTACTTGGCCTAGTACAAATGCTGAGCCTTAATTCAGTACAATCTTGGGTGAGTGTTGTTGTTGTTGTTTCTTCCTGAGGTGGTGTGTGACAGGGCATTGCTTAAATTTTCAAGATTTAAGTGCAATTAGTATTAGGAAAGAAGAAAAATCGCGGTTTTATTGATAGGTCAGGGCCATAGTTAACTATTGCCAGGCCTTAGCTCTTGATTTTAGACAAATGTTCCAGAAGTGACAAACTTGGTGACAAGCTTTGGTGTTGCTACTGAGAGGGCAAGAGAAATATGTTATATTATCTCATTTTTCATCCTTCCACAAATCCTTCTCAGTTAGCAATATGGTCTCCTTTCCCTGAATGGGGAAATGGGGCTCAGATTTAAGGACTTTAAGGAGCTTTCTCAGTGTTTTAAAGCTGGAAATTAAGGGAACCAGAACTTCTATTTATGTGAAAGTCTTTACTACCCTAACCCAAGAATCATGTATCATCTATAGAGGCTAAAACTTAAATATTGCTGAAGAGACAAACTGTACTATCTTTGTTAAATAGGTTGCATTTGGATTTGGGAGCATATATTTAAGAGTTTTTGATAATAATAATAATAAAATGAAAAGGACTTGTTCACGATGAGGATTTTCTTCCTGAGTTTTTTTTAACCCACATGAAGTGCTGATTAAAATGGTGCTTTGTTGATTTTGACAATGAAAATAATAAGCGCCAACCTTACAGAGCACTTACTGTGTGTTTATATAGACTACCTCATTTAACTGTCTCAACAAGCATACAATATAGGTAAAGTTATTATCCCTGTTTCATAGATGAGGAAACTGAAGCACAGAAAGAGAATTCTGGGAGACTTGCATACACTGCTTGATAAACCACCAAATAGGTTGGGATCAGAATCATTAACACAGGTTAGCCTTCCACCTATCTGACCTTTGATGAATGAATATTAGCCAAGATACTAGACTTGCTGACAACCCTGCATGACTGTAGTCTCTGGGTAGCTTTGCTGATCAGCTGTCTCCTGTTCTACAGGGGGAATGCTGGGAAAAGCCCTGAGAACTTGTTTGACCAAATAGAAACTTTAGACGTGCTTCCACAAATGATGGTTTAGGAATACTACTAGGCGTTCTGATAGCTATAAATAAGTTGTTTTTCAGGGATGGGTATGAGGGGACCACTTATGGTTAAGTGGTCTGATAGGGGAATCCACTGAATCTTCAAATACAGTGAATTTTGTTGATTATGAGGGAAAAAAACAGTGTTGGATGATAGTAACTCTGCTGTGCTAGGGCTGCTGTTTGAAGTGTCCAGAGATGGGGTAGTTTGAAGGTTTCAAGGGTTTGAAATGAATGCATTTGAAGTCTAGGAAAACAATGAAATCTCCTCTATGCCTGTCACTGGGGTGCCATTCGGGGCCACATTGTCTACCCTGAAGTGGAGAAGTGCCCTGGAATGGATTTGAAGGGCTTCTTCCTAAAGCCTGCCTTTGAAGAATGTCTTGTCACTGTTTATTCTTAATACAGTTAGAGGCTGGCCTGTGTCTGGACTCCACAGCGCAGCGCCGACTCTGGTGCTGTGCTGTCACAGAGCACACGTGGGCAGGTTTGATCACTCTGCTGTTTCCATCGCTCAGCCCCACATTCTGGGGCTAAATTGGGATCTAACAGGGGACCATGATGTGTGCATGCAGCTACACCAATGGCTCCTGTGCTTTCCTTTTCCTTTTTTTTTTTTTTTTTTTTTGTAGTGACCCAAGTTGTCCTGTTTTGGGGGGACTTAGGTAGAGACTAGCACGAACAAGTCATGATAAGGCATTACGGACAGACTTAAGTGGTAGCCATTTGTCCCACTCTCTTTCCCTTCCCTAGAGCCATAATGGATTAGAATCATTAGAAAGGCCGTGCTCACCCGAGGTTGCATCTCTGCCACTTCAGTAACCGGTGGGGCTGAACCCAGTGCTTTCCTGCCCAGCTGCCCTGCTTCCTGGTGGGCTGCTCTTCCCCGGGCAGCCCCTTACAGCTCGCTGTTCCCAGGGTTCCTCGGGGGGGGGGGGCGCCTTGTCCTATGGCTTCCTTTCTGTACCCTCCAGGATGTTTGTGTGTAAAAACCACCCATATCTTTAGCGAGCATTTAAAAGCTGTTGACTCTTAAAGAAAACAGCCTCCGACCTTTTCTTTTCCCTGCACCAGAGCCCTGTATTATCTGCTGGTTATTAAACCCATTCCTGTGGTGTTCCCCCGGCTTCCCCAAAACAACAGGCTTTAAATGAAGCTCATCACCTTCCTTACTATCTCACCAGCTTGGCTTTCAGCATGTCTTACTTTTTTGGAGCGTGTTTCTAACTTCATCATCATAAATTGTGACTCGTTAAAATATCCAGGACGGGGTGAGGAACCGACACTGTTTGCAAACAGCTCTAGTGATTCTGGTGTTCGTGATCCACATACAACCCTGAGAAAAGCAGCTGTGGGAAGGTACCTCTCTCCACCTGGTCACAGGAGCTAGAAACCTTGGAATCGTTCTAGACTTATTTCTTCTGTCCGAACATTGTCCAAAGGGCCACTGCATCCTACTGATTCTGCTTCCTTGGTGTGTTTCAGATCAGTCATGTCCTCTCTATTCCTGCTCCTGCGCCCTTCCTGCCATCTTAGGTCATCCTGACAAGCTCCTTATTTCTCCTTGACTTACTCTTGTTCCCTTCTCTCTACTTTCTGCCGTAGAACTAGAGTGATCTTTCCAAAATGCAAATATCATATAGTATTTCCCATCCCCACACTTTTCACTGACTCTCTATGCTGAAGGATAAAGGCTAACCTCCTTACATGATTATTAATCTTTTGTGATTTGGCCCTCGTGTATACATCCAGTTTCACCTGTTTGTCAATCCCTTATTTCAACCCGTATTCCAAATATGTTAAGCCGTTTGTAAGCCTGAACATTTTTTTAGTCTCTGTATTCCCCATAGCATTATGCCAGTTAATCTTTTTGCTTCTAATACCCTTCCTTTTCTTTGACTGGCCAAGTTTTACTCTGCCATCCAGGGAATCAAGTCAAGCATTTCCAATTTTCAGAAGACATCTATAATCTTTGTTGACTGATGTAAGGATTTCTCATGTTAAATTTCCCTAGACCTTTGTGTCTATAGACACCAGAGTATTTATTACAAGAGTGCTATATTTATTGGTTTCCTTCTTTAAAATTAGAATGTCAGTTTCTTGAGAACCTCAACTATATCTTCAATTTCTGTATGTCCAATACAGTGACTGGCATTTACTGAACAGGTAAAAGATTATTGAGAATGAATGAATGGCCAAATGTTTTTAAACAACTTGGTAAGACTTTAGCCACATTAAGATTCAGAATGAGGGGTGCCTGGGTAGCTCAGCCGGTTAAGCATCTGACTTCAGCTCAGGTCATGATTTCATGGCTCATGAGTTTGAGCCTTTGTATTGGGTGCCTGGTTCAAATTCTTTGTTTCTCTCTCTCTCTCTCTGCCCCTTCCCTGCTTATTCTGTCTCTGTCTGTCTTTCTCTCTTCCTGTCTCTCTCAAAAATAAATAAATAAATAAATAAATAAATAAATAAATAAATAAATAAGATTAAGAATGAAGAGGAATGTTCTTTTGCAGAAACTTTGAAACATAGGTGACTCTCTGGCCTTAGTAAAAGAAGGTTTCCATCAGTTTCATTTTGTTCCTCCCCAGGATGGGGAGGTTTATGTGAAGATCAACCTATTACCTGGCTACCCTTCCCAAAGTTCATTTACGAGGCCCAAGTTCTTAGAGTAGACTAAGGAAGGCGGTATTCCACTGCTAGACTGCAGAGCCCCCAAGATGTGGATTTCAAGTCTAATTTGTATCGAATCAGTGGTATATTTCAGGGAGGTTGCTTTCAGTTCAATATAAGCACTCAGATTTTCCAGGGCAAGGGAGTCGGATCCAAATAGTGAAATAACTTCTTGTCACTTGAACTCACATAGAAGCCACACTACTGTAAATGCAGTTTGTCCTTTGGGCAGGAGTTTGGGGTGAATGGCAACTCGCTTATCCAAACATTGTGGAGATCTAATAAGAACAATCATTCAGTCAACATTCACGGAGCAAGGACAAAGGCTCTGGAATTGTGTCATAGGCGTGATGTACAAAGGGGAACAAGACACTGTGCCTGTCACAGAACAGGCCAGCATGGAAGCAAACAGTATAGCTTTTAGAAGTCCCTTGCTGGCAATTTCTCAGAATCCTCCTCCATATCAAACAAATAGGAACAGAGTTGGGAGTCAGGATGAAAGAAACTTTTGTTTTCTGTTGTGTGGGGAAAATTCCTTTAAGGAGAGATGACATCTGCAATATTTTAAGTGAGGATGAACCAGTCTTCTGCGGATCCTCATTTTGATTTTTTGAAAAAGCATTTCAGAAGGCAGGTGTGTTTGCTTGATACAATAAAGGTGACCCTGGAGAAAGTCATGTTCATGGAACCAGAAAACCAGTGTGGCTTTTGTCCGTCCAAGGCCATTGGTTGGAGGGCTGTATGGAAAGAGCTTGTTCAGGGCAGAGCCAGACTCCAAAAAGGCTAGAGAGAGGACTCAGTGCCTTTCTGAGAGCAGACCCTGGTAGATCCATGTGATCAGGTGACCTCCCAACCAGGAATTGGTGGGGGATATCTATGGTTAATTAGGAATTTCATCATTTGCAATTGAATCCTATTTTAGATTTTAAGAGTATGCCATTCCTCTAGTTTAAAGCCATTTTTCAAAAGGAGTTAGTTGAAGCTCATCTATGAGAGCATGTGGAACAGTTGCTTTAGATAAAGGAGAAGAGTCTGGAACCATTGGTTGTGTTTCTTCACCTCACATCAGACTTATTTATTTCTTTATTTATGATTTTTTTTCCCCAGAGAGCAACATTTCTGTGGTTTACTCCATAAAATACATTTATATCACTGATGAGTTGGCTACAGATCCTGTCTCTAAATAGAGTTTTCCTTGAATATGATATTACCTGGTCACACATCTGGTGTTTTCAGGATATTTCTAGAGCCAAAGTTGCTCTATTCCTTCCTATGCGGCGGGGAGGACACATCGAAGCATTTCCAGCATTGCTCTCTCCTGAGGGAAGCTGTCTTCTGGGTGACCGTGGCTGATAAGATGGTGGAAGGCAAAGAGCTTTTTGCTTACTTCACACAGGGTCCCAAGGAACTGTACTGTTGCCCTCACCGTGGAGCCAGGAGAGCCTCTGTCAGGGAGTGGACCAGCTTCTTTTAGAACTCGGGAAAAGCCTCAGAGAGATGTTTTTGAAGAGCATAACTTATGTTTTTGAAAAATTGAGAATGGGGCGCCTGAATGGCTCAGTCCGTTGAGTGTTCTGACTTCAGCTCACATCATCATCTCATGGCTCGTGAGTTCGAGCCCCACGTCGGGCTTTGTGCTGACAGCTCAGAGCCTGGAACCTGCTTCAGATTCATGTCTCCCTCTCTCTCTGCCCCTCTCTGGCTCATACTCTGTCTGTCTCCCCCTCTCAAAAATAAATAAACATTAAAAATTTTTAATTAATGATTAATTTTAACTCTCATTCTTGTCCAAGCCCAAGGCCAGGATAAGAGCTGGGATCTTGGGTCACATTATTAAGAGAAATCACTCAAGGCTTCCTACTGAACTCAAAGGGCAATAGAACATCACTCATTGCTGGGGGGGCCCCTCAACTCTCTGGTGCTAAACGATCAGGGGTCCCTGATTGTCCAGCCCTGACAGCCCTGACTTCCTTCTGCTTGCATGTCCCTGCAGCTTGGGAGGGGCCAGGAGCTGGGTACACCTTGCTGAAGGAATATTTGTAAGATATTCAATCCATTCAATTTTATCAAACACAGCAATTTGGATTATAATATACCATTAAGATAAATCTGCACAGGAAGCAAATGTGGTATTATGAATTTATGTCAGTTATTGTTCCACAGATAATAGTATTATATATCAACTTGTCATACGTTACTCAATAGATCAGCACCAGAACTTAGAGGACTGAGCCCAACATTTCTCTCCTTGCTCTTTATTATGCTGAACCAGAAAGGGGGGTTGAGGGGACTCCGATGGCATGGTGCTGGTTGTCCATGCCCATTCTTTCAACACAGATGGAGAAAAACATTGAAAGAATAATGTGAAATCTTTAGAGCAGGTTTCTACCTTATGTGATATACCCAGCAGAGGAGTCTAAAAATGGGGCTTCCTCTGGAGGGAACCCTGTGAGCATGGAACTGATTGTTAGTCTAATTTGAGGCCAGAGTCTTAAGGACCATGCCCCAAAGAAGAACTTACTCCCTTCATGGTGGAGTCTTGAAATTTTTGGTGATTTTGAGCTCTTGCTGGTGAATTTAAGGATCTAGGTTTACTCAAGCTTGGATCCTCATTGTCAGTCAAGTAGTCTCTTGACCTCTGTGGGCTCCATTCCCTTATCTTTAAAAAAAGAATGTTGACTTGGATGCTTTATTTTTTTTTTATTTTTTTAAATGTTTTTTTATTTTTGAGAGAGAGAGAGAGAGAGAGAGAGAGAGAGAGAGAGACAGCATGAGCAGGGGAAAGTCAGAGAGAGAAGGAGACACAGAATCTGAAGCAGGCTCCAGGCTCTGAGCTGTCTGGCAGCACAGAGCCCAATGCGGGGCTCAAACCCACGAACCATGAGATCATGACCTGAGCTGAAGCCGGATGCTTAACCGACTGAGCCACCCAGGCACCCTGATGCTTTATTAGATCATTTCTTTATCCAAAGTTTACCTTAGTTATAAGAATGTCCTGTATTCACTTTTGAAGCTAAGTCACTTTTGTGTTTTTTTTTAAAGTTTTATTTCTTTATTTTTGAGAGAGAAAGACAGAGAGAGAGAGAGAGAGGGAGGGAGGGAGGGAGAGAGAGAAAGAGAAAGAGAAAGAAAGGACAAGTTGGGGAGGGGCAGAGAAAGATGAAGATCCAGAATCTGAAGCAAGCTTTAGCTCCAAGCTGTCAGCACAGAGCCCGATGCGGGGCTTGAACTCATGAGCTGTGAGGTCATCACCTGAGGTGAAATCAGATGCTCAGTGGACTAAGCCACCCAGGCACCCTGATAAACTTTTCTATCACTCACTTACTCAGTAGATCCTTATAGACTACATACTTAGGTATTAAGCACTATGGTACATTGAAGGATGTGCCTGTAATGGGCGATAGGAGAGTCTGGCTTCCAAGGAGCCCAACCTATAGTAGGTGAGCTGTGAGTGTGTGGGGGTGGTAAATGATACAGATAAGTCATTAACAAGCACATAGTATATATGGTATACATAGCACGATCATCTATGAGAAGTACGGGGTGCTTTGGAAATGCAAAGGACGGTACATCACTTAGTGTTAGGAGCAGGTAAAGGCATCTTCTAGGAGGAATTGACATGTACTTTCAACCTTGAAGGAGTCCTGCTGAGCAAGAGGATGATGGGGTGGTGCTGCAGACTGGGTCCTATTCAAACGAGAGGGTTTGCACAAGGATAGAGGACAGAGACAGAGACAAAGACAGAAGTACAGACAGAGGTAGAAAAGGTGATATTCTTATGGGGTTGGAGGAAATTCTGCCTGAAAGCCAGCACGTGGACAGGAAGGGAGGAAATGGCAGGAGACAGCGGGAAAGTGTGATGAGGGCAGGTCATGAATTGCACTGTACTTTGAACCATGGGGTTTGCATATTACTCTGAAGATTGACCAAAAAAATGGTGGCTTTTGAAGCAGGGCGGTGGAGGTATCCGCACTTTGCTTTAGAACGATCTTTGGTTACTGTGTGTAGGTGGCGTTACGGGATGGGGAGGGGGCTTGGCTGAGGAAGGCTGGACTGGAGGGGGAACCAGAGAAGATGCTTCCATCTCTTGACAGGGCCACCAGCTGTGTAATTGGAGTTTTCCAGGCTAGTGGATGCGCATCCTGAGGCTGTGAGCTAGCAGTGAGTGATGAGAGGGTACCAGATGCCGCTCTGTAAACCGGGGCCCCATCTGAGGGCGCCTCGGTAGGCCAGAGAGGAGCTGCTCACTGCCTCTTCTAACCTGGGTGCTAACTGAGGCGTGTCTCCTGTCCAGATGGGGGCTGGCATTTGCAGCCTCACCAGGAGTGGAAAAGGAGGAGCCAACTCCCTTGAAGGCTGATAGGATGGGGCTGAGACTCCACAGGGCACCATCACTCAGGATTTGCTCATTGCCTGGCTGAATTGTCCAAATGGGCCCATATGTCCCACAGTTCCTGTCCATGCCCTTGAATGACCTTGTCACTCTCAGCTTTGACTCTGTGGCTTCATGCAATACTTGGCCTTTCCAAAGGATGTGCAAACCCATCCTTGGTTGGAAGCGGATGTTTTGGTCAGGCTTGCAAGGGGCTGCAGGGCTGTGGATGAGGGGCCTCCAAGACACCCAGAGAGAGCAGGGCCACAAAGGAAAACAGGATGGGCCGCGTGTCTCAGGGCTGTCCTGAGTCACGGTCGACAGAAGAAGGGCACATGTGTGAGAACACCAGTATCCGGCAGCTGCCCCACATCCCGTTCACGGCACGTGGAGAGCAGCAAGTCCAGGTGGTGGGCTGGGTTTAGGGAATGAGGATTGTCAGTCTCTGTACCCACAGGAATCCATGCTTGTATCTCTTTTTTGCTATGCTTTACTTCTGGGCCCTAGATATGACCTCTGAGTGTCCTTGACAAGTCTGTGCAAGAGCCACGGAAGGGCCTGTGCTTTCTGAAGGGGCTCTGTGAATGTGTTGTCCTGGATTGCATGTTGTCTGTCACCATTACATATGACTGTATGTTTAACGGCCTCATAGGCTTTAATTCCTTGAGAAAAGCAAATGTGCTTTTCCTGGAGGCAGTGATCAGGTGCCTTGTGTTCAGGACAAGCCCAATAAATGCCTCTTGGAATACCAGGGATTATGTGCTGTATTCTTAGGTTTGCTCACTTAAGTTTTAGGAGTTGAATAGGGAAGGAAGGTCCTGTAGTCAGGGTATTTTACCATCGGTCTTATGCTTTAAATTACTGGACTCTGACCTTTGGTGGTTTCCTAAGATAGATGAGATCCAAGGCACAGAATAATTGGTGGGGGGCTCACAGCCCACAGCCATGGGCACGTCCATGAAAAGCATGGTTTCATGTATTCATACAGTGACCTTGGAAGCCCTTCACTGATCATTAGCCATCATATTGCAGCGTGTTTCCTACGTACGAAGCCTCAGTGTCAAGCCCAGTGCAAAGTGCTCTACATCTGGAGTCTACTCATCCTCGCCATAGCCTGTGAAAGTAATATTGCTCTTTTGAAGATGTGGACCCCTACACCCGATGGATATTATGACTTTTGTCCAAGCTTAAGTCATGTTAAAGCTGGGATTCAGACCTATATCTGCCAGGGTAAGTCTTTTCTCTTTTCTCCTGGAGAAAGTTCAGAGCTTTTCTCCTTTCATCACGTAGCTTTATTGGTTGTATGAGTAGGACAGGGTTTTGGGAAAGTTGTCCTGGAAGCTTCACTGGCCCTGGAGGGCCAAGTACAGGCATGTGTGCTTGGGAATTTGCTTCTCAGAAGATGCCACAGCAAGTAGAAGACTACCATAGGCTCTAAACTCCTTCTTCCTCCCTGGAGTAACTTTTTGGTATGTCCAGTTATGATCTAGAACAGAAGAAAGATGTGATTATGGCAGAGGGCCCATTTCTGGGTGGTATAGTAGAAAATATTGTGTGTGGGTGTGGGTGTGTGTGTGTGTGTTGGCAGGGGGTGTTTACTGTCTGTAGACCTCTGCGCCCTTTGACTGACAATTGTCGAGATAGAAACAGCAACCTTAAAGCCTGGTGACTTTGTCTGGACTCTGAGTAAGGTTACCTGAGCAGGTAGTACCTCATCACTACCAAAGAGTTATAGCTGAGGGTCAGAGAACTACAGTCTTTGGAAGAAGAGGGGCTATTTCCCTGCATGATTTACCCAGTCTGAGGGGCTGGAGGGGAGAAGCAGCAGGGAAGGGTAAGGTGTAGAAGTCAGGAAGTCTAGAAACAGCAAAGGATAAAGCAATCAAAAGAATCACTAATTATTTGTGTTATAGAAATAGTCTGTGTTTCTGCTTTACTTCTTTTCTTTTCTTTTTCTTTTTTCTTAAGTTTATTTATTTTGACAGAAAGTGTATGAGAAAGGAGGAGTTGAGAGAGAGAAAGAGAGAGTCCCAAGCAGGCTCCATGCTGTCAACTGTTGGCCTGATGCAGGATCGAACCCACAAACCGGGAGACCATGACCTGAGCTTGAAATCCAGAGTTAGATACTCATCCGACTGAGCCACCCAGGCACCCTTAACTTTTATTTTAGATAGAAAGTGAGTGCAACCAGGGGAGGGGAAGCAGAGGGAGAGAGAGTGAGAATCTTAAGCAGGCCCCATGGGCTCAATTCCATAACCCTGGGATCACAAGATGAGCCGAAATCAAGTTGGATGCTCGAGTGACTCAGTTACCCAGGTGCCCCTGTGTTTCAGCTTCTGGGTGTTTATGACAGGTAGAATCATTCCTTCCCCTTAGGGCACTGGGTATATGGACAAGACAGTATTCTCAAATGCACTCAAAGTTTGGCAGGATTGTACGAACCTGAGGTATTACTATGATGTAGCAATCTTTGCTTTGCTGATAACCCTGGTGTATTCTTGTGAACACAGTCAAGAAATGAGACACAACTTTCAAAAAATCCTGAAGTTTTGTTTGGAAAAGTAAGAGATGCTCTTCAATGTCACATTCATAATTCTACGAAAGTTCTTTTGCCCCTGAAAGTACCCCATAGACTTTGTAAGATGAGGATAGAATTATAGAACTGAACATGCAGCTTTGATTTATCCATTCACATTATTTTTTTTCTTGGTGGGAGGGAGAGACATTTTTGTTTAAAAAGGATTTGGGAAATAAACCCCCCAATCTAATTAAAGGCATTTTTCTGGTGATGTTAGACAACATTTCTTTGATATCTTTGCCATTGGTGGAAGAAATGTTTGGAATTCTTTTCAGCAATCTGCCAACAGCACTGAATTAGCTAATTCTACCTGCATAGTGAACATACAGTAGCCCCTTTTCATCCTCGTAGGCTTGATTCATCTTGTGAGCCTCTGAGTGGTCACTTTTAGGTATGGCTCTGACATGATCAAGGCCACCATGAAAGGCAAAAAACAAAAAAAGATATATTGCAGTCATTCAGCAGAACAAATGATCATAGCTCTACCTAGCTTCACTACTATTCCCCCTAACGAAACAAGGGCGGTGAGAATTGATCTGTTTACAGAGAGACAACTTTAGACTATAATGACCCATTCCTGGCTCCCCACATACCCTAGACTCATTAAATCCATTTCGGTCTTCTTTTCTCCTTTGTTGAAAAAGCTCTCAATAGCATTATTGGCTGAAACAACTCAAATTAGTAACTTGGTTTTTGTGATTCTTTTATTTGGTTGGTATCCGCATAATTCATTTAGCTGAGTTAAATTAAAGAAAATTGCACGAGAGTTAACCTTACCAAACAAATAAATGTGAAACAAACTTTTTGATTGCATGTTGAGTGCTTTTTAAAAATAGCATCTCTTGTCTTGAAGCCCCCTTTAGACTGAATAAAATCCATCATTCTGAATGGCAGTAGTTACAGCAACCAAATTTTATGTGGATCGACTCTTTCAGGCAAATGCCCTTTTGTGGCCCAGGTTTGTCCTTTTCTATAGACTCCAGTAATCAGCAGACTTCAGACATAGGTTTTAGGGTGAGAAAATCCATGCTCCTGAGATGTGAAATATCTTGATGTTTTACTCAAAAGAGAACTCTTGGTGCTTCTTAACTCTTCTCTTAGTCATTCATGATTCATAGCTAAGAAGTGGACCCCTAGGAATAGTATGAAGGTGAACTTCTGACTTTCTGCTGCTTCCAGCTTTGTGAGAGCCCCGGGGGCAAGAATGCATCTGTGACATCAACAAAATAAAATACGTTTGTGATCAAAGGATACCATGAAGAAAGTGAAAGGGAACTGCACAGAAAGGGGGAAAAGCTTTGCAAATCATACCTCTGATAACAGAATGGTAGAATATATAAAGAATTACAACTCAGTGATATAGAGATAACTCAATGGGAAAAAATGGACAAAGGATCTGAGTAGACATTCCTCCAAAGAGGTGTACAAATGTCCAATGAACACATTTTGTGTTCAACATCATTAGCCATCAAGGAAATGCAAATAAAAATCAAGTGAGATATTACTTAACACTCCTAAGGACAGCCTTAGTCAAAAAGATAGTAAATGAATTAAAAAATATTAAAAAGATAGTAAGTGGTAGTGAGTAAGTAGAGAAGTCAGAATCCTGATATATTGCTGGTAGATATGTAAATGATGTAATTGCTTTGGAAAACAGTCTGGCTGATTTTCAAATGGTGAAACAGATTTAAAAAGATTCCATTGGGTAGAGTATTCAGACAGCACGGAGGTGTAGTGCAGACCCTAACAGGAGCGACGTCGGACGCATTCGGTCTTCAGAAAGTTATGTCAAGGCAAGATGCAAACGCCAACACATCCTCGTGGGTCATTGCATCCAGACGAAGCTCGGCGGTGTCCCAGGCTCCAGAAAGGAGGCCGCCAGAGGATCCAAATCGAAGAGGTCAGGGGATGCCTAAGAGCGGCGGAGGTAGCGGCTGTAGGTATTCTGGGCATCCGCAGGCTGTGGTGCCAGGTGCCCGGGAACCGCCGCTCTGCTTCGGGTTAAAGAACGAGCGGATCGGCGCTGTGATCGGTCGAGGTGAGTCAAAAATAAAGGAGATACAAAGTACAACAAACACAAAAATACAGATAATAAAAGATTATACAGAGTCACAGGTCAGAATATTTGGCACCAGGGAAATGAAGGCCAAGGCCAAAACAGCAATAGATAATGTTGCTAAAGAACAAGAAAGTTATAATTCAAAACAGAAAATTGATTTACCTGCAATTAAGAAAAATTTTTACGTAGAGTCAGAAACAACAAGTTCAATGACACAAGAGCAAGTAGATATATGGAGGAAAAAAATTATAATATAATATGTGATGACTTGAAAAATGATGAGAAGCGTCAGACACAAAACCCTACATGTACATTTGAAGATGCCTTTAAATATTACCCTGAGGCCATGGAAAACATTAGAAAGGCAGGTTTCAGGAAGCCGACACCTATCCAGTCACAGACCTGGCCAATAGTGCTACAGGGATTCGATCTTATAGGAGTATCCCAAACTGGAACAGAGAAGACCTTGTCCTACTTAATGCCCGGATTCATCCATTTGGATTCCCAACCTATAATTAGAGAACAAAGGATCAGACCCGGGATGTTAGTCCTCACACTCACACGAGAATTAGTGATTCAAGGACAAGCGGAATGTTTAAAGTATTCATATAAAGGCCTTAAAAGTATTTGTATCTATGGTGGAGGAGATAGAAATGATCAAATACAAACATTGAAAAAAGGAGTAGATATCATTATAGCAACGACTGGACGACTGAATGATCTACAAATGAATAACTTTGTCGACCTCAGAGGCATAAGTTATGTGGTGTTAGATGAAGCCGACAAGATGTTAGATTTGGGATTTGGGATGTTCGATTTAGCCCCAGATAATGAAGATTTTATTAGACGTGTGCCCAGACAGGCAGATGATTATGACCAGTGCAACGTGGCCATGTGCTGTTCGCCGACTTGCAGAGTCCTATTTGAAGGAGCCCATGATTGTATACGTTGGCACTTTGGACCTGGTGGCTGTAAGTACTGTGAAACAGAAGAGGAGAAGCGATCTTATATCCAAGATTTTATAGAAAACATGTCTCAGAAAGAGAAAGTCATCGTGTTTGTTAGCAGAAAAGCTGTCGCTGATCACTTAACAAGCGACGTGGCTCTGTAAAATATATCAGTGGAGTCTCTTCACGGAAACAGAGAGCAAAAAGACCAAGAGAGAGCATTAGGAAACTTTAAAACAGGTAAAGTAAGAATACTGATCGCCACAGATCTGGGATCTCGAGGTCTTGATATCCATGACATCACACACGTTTATAATTATGATTTCCCCCGGAACATTGAAGTACATAGAGTAGGCCGTACGGGAAGAGCAGGAAAAACTGGAACATCTATTACTCTGATAACCAGAAAGGACTGGAGGATTGCTGGCGAGTTATTTAATATTTTGGAAAGAACCCGGCAGAGTGTCCCAGAGGAACTTGAAGCAATGGCTGAGAGATATAAGGCACATAAACTGAGAAGAGAAATGGAAAAATTGGGGAAACCCCAGGGAAAATGGTACAGATGTTATTACTAATACTGAAGTGGTACCAACCTACTTACATAAAGGTCTCAAGACCTTGGAAAACTAGGATGTGGAAATATTGCAAGCATGCTGGCTGCATGAAGCAATGACTAATTCTAAAATAATAGTGTTTAAAAAGTTAGAATTCAGTGTTTTATACTTTTAATAAAATTAGAAATTTAAACTTGTTTAATTTTCTTCATACTTATTATTAAGGAATATAGTGTTAATTTCCCACTTATTTTATTTAAAAATAAAAGTACATTTTATCTCCTGAAATGTTCCTCTGTTAAGGCCAGTCTTAAAAGAGTTTAAAACCTGTTAAAATGTCTTGGCAGTGAAGAAGATACTATTGACAAAATAAATGTTTTTCTATGATAAAAGAAAAAAAAAGATTCCATTGGAAAATTTTTTTCAAAATTAAAAAAAATATTTATTTATTTTTAAGAGACAGAGTGTGAGTGGAGAAGGGGCAGGATGGGGACTGGGGGAGACACAGAATCAGAAGTAGGCTCCAGGCTCTGAGCTGTCAGCACAGAGCCTGATGCAGGGCTTGATCCCACCAACCATGAGATCATAATCTGAGCTGAAATCAGATGCTTAGCTGACCAAGCCACCCAAGCACCCCCATTGGAAATCCTGAAGGGAGAAAAATAGAGGTGGTATACGAAGTCTCCAATGTTCAAACTTCTGGTTTTTTTTTTTTAGTTTATTTATTTATTTTGAGAGAGAGAGAGGGCAGGAGGAGGAGAGAGAGGAGAGAGAATCCCAAGCAGGCTCTGCACTGCCAGCATGGAACCCAATGTGGGGACTGAATCCATAAACTGCAAGATCATTACCTGAGCCGAAATCCAGAGAAGGCGAGACACTCCACCGACTGAGTTACCCAGGCACCCCTCCAGTGTTCTAACTTCTGAGCAAGCATGGTCCTATCTCAGAACTAGGTGAGGGCGCACAAAAAATTTGTCTTTGAGTACTTTCTGGTTTTTTTGTAACCAAACCAAAAATTTTGTAGGAATTATGGTAGTTAAATAATCCTGGTAATGGCCAAAGCAGGTAGTACACAGACTGGGAACTGAGAAGAAAAGAAAAACAAACAGAGAGGAAAAGACCCATGTCTCAAGTGCAAGAAGCCTTTGAATCTGATGTTTTTGTTCTGCTTCATTCCAAGGCCTCCTGGTGAGTTTCTGTAGGCCTGTGTGTCTGTCCTTCGGAGATAAAGAATCAAAGCTCTGCCCATGGCTACTCTCCTTAAAACGACACCTCATGGAAGATTTTTGAGTCACCTGTAGTGTTTGGGACAAAAACTGTTAAAAGGAAAATATAACAGTGAGTCTACGGGCCAAAGCAACATTGGAAATCGTCCAGGCGTCCTACGGAGCATGCACAAAGAGACGTTGAAAGCAAGGCCTCCTTGTGAAAGAAAACCCCTAAGGGAATGCGTTTTAAAATTCTTTAAAAAGTCTTTGTTTGGCACATGAAAGTGAATGACCAAAGGGTAGACTGAAGAAGTTAGACGCAGTTGAAGTCCAAGCTTGAGGGCACTTCCTTGTTTTCTGTTCTTCCTTCTTGTCTTCCTCATTGGATCAGCTCTCCTGTGTCCATTCATTACTTGAGTGATTGATGCGTGAGAAAAAAGAACCTTATAAGAAAGTGGCGTAAAGTCCCTATCAGTGAATTGGATTTAAATAGCCCAGTTGGCTGGCAAAGAAAAAACCCAGTAACACAATCAATCAGAAACCTGCTCCACTTTAGGAGCACAGTTTATGCTACGTCTTAAGCAAAGGATTCAGGATTATTGGAATTTTTGCCCTCCTACCCTTTCTCTGTGTTTGGTACAAGTGTGTGTTTGAAGAGCCTAATTAAAAACTATAAAAAGTACTGGGGGAGGCTGAAACAGAAGTCCTTCAGTGCCAAAGCTCAAAGCTTCTTGCCGTATGCTTTCCTAATATGGCTTATCTGTGCTGGGTGCTTGTTGGCATATTGTTGTATTAATTGGAGTTGGCTTTTCTGCATGCTAATCAGTGGATACAGGCAGATATTGATGTTAATTAGTGTTCTGGTAAAAACACATAACAAAAACAAAAACCCTTCTCACAGGAGACACTCTTTGGAATGTGCATTTGTAGTTAAATTGGCCCACTTGGGCTGACCTCTTAGGACATTAACAGACAATTTAGATTAGCGTTATACCCTTTGTTCTATAGATGTTTCTACAAAGGAATTTACACCACAACTGTAGAAAAGCCAAGGGGCCTGTAAATATTTTCTATGCATGTCAAAATAGTTCACAGGTTGGGCCTTTAGTCTTTGGGAACAAACATACAGAAGTGATTTCACTGTATCTCATTTCAGCAAGGCACAGAGAAACAGATAGATCCGCACACTCCGAGATCACATCATTGTACCCACCTTAGGTATCTGGTCTACCTAGCACCTGCTGATGAGGGTTGTTTCTCAAGTGGGATCTAGAGAACTTGGACTTCAGACATTGGCACTTTGCTCTTAGACAAGTCCCTTAATCACTTTTGAACTCTGGTGTCCCTTTTAGAAGTAAGAAGAGTGGACCAGAGGACCTCTTGCATCCTTCCTAGCTCTCAGATTTCCTTATTCTGTGATTTATATGCTGCCACCTCAGGACTACCATTCTTAGAACAGGTTAGGTCTAATCACATAAATTAAAATGCAGACTGGATAGAGCATATGGGACAGGGACATTATCTCCCTTTGTTTTCTTTAATAAAAAAGGAAAATATGCTTGCATGTGCACAGATATATAAGTGCCATATACACAACACAGTAACAGTCTTTTTTTTTTTTTATTAGTGATTGAACCAAACTTTGCAGGGACATTTTAATTGCATTAGCCCAATTATTTGTGCCTCTGTTACAAATTTCACCAGAATGCAAAACCAGTTGCCCACCAAAGCCAACTACTATCAATCCCCTTCTCAATTTTCAAGCAATTATTATGCATCCAATATGTGTTCACAATAAACTGGAAACTCTAGGACAACTGAAGAAATTTAAACTTAGCTCAATTAATAACAAGCCAGTGCTTCATGCTTTGGTGTTAGTTGTATACATGATACGGATTTAAGGAGGAGGAAAAAATAGAAAGTGGTTCTTTTAAAAATGCTATTTATTTATTTAAAATTTTATTTATTAAAATTCAGGTTAGTGAACATATAGTGTAGTATTGGTTTCAGGAGCAGAACCCAGTGACTCATCACTCACATATAACACCCAGTGCTCATCCCAACAGGTACCCACTTCAGTGCCTGTCGCCCATTTGGCCCACTCCCCCACCCATCTCCCTTCCAGCAACCCTCAGTTTGTTCTCTGTATTGAAGTGTCTTGTATGGTTTTCCTCTCTCCCCGTTTTTATCTTATTATGTTTAGAGAGTGGTTCTATTTAGAGAAAATGTCATTAGTGTTTGTAACACATGAGTTGAACTTGGAACACTGAGTGTGGCATGGGCGTTCTGGGAGGAGGATGGGAGACATAAACGTAAGCAAACAGATGGGGATGGTACCAATCATGGACACAAACTGTGTTCCTATGGGACAGCACTGGAAGGTGTTTTGACTTGTGAGAGTGGCCAATGTGCAAGGTGTTTTGAAGAAATTACCAGGAAGTATGCAGAATGAATCCTCATGCCTGAGGTTCCTTCCTCTATAGAACATCCTATATGTTCTCAGATGGAATTAAAGTGGCCCCTGCATGCTTTTTTTCTATTTCTTTTACAAGTGTTTGGTTGCAACTAAGATGATGCTTGTTGAGGAAACTTAAAAGATCTGAGACCTACCTTGGCCCAGCCTACTTCCTTTTGAGGTCTTCAAAGGACATAGAGTGCACAGAGTGGTCCTTTAAAAACAGAAATCATATAACATTGTTCCTGTGCCTAAAAACACAAAGTATATAGCATCAGCTCCGCTCTGATATGTAAAAAACTTAGTTGTTGGGGTGCCTGGGTGGCTCAGTTGGTTGAGCATCCGACTTTGGCTCAGGTCATGATCTCACAGTTTGTTGGTTTGAGCCCTGCATCAGGCTCTGTGCTGGCAGCTCAGAGCCTGGAGCCTGCTTCTGATTCTGTGTGTCCCTCTCTCTCTGCCCCTCCCCTGCTCATGATCTGTCGCTCTCTGTCTCTCAACAGTAAATAAATGTTAAGAAATTAAAAAAAAAAACTTAGTTGTGACCTTCATCCTGACCACAAGAAGAAGCTAGACACACTGAAAACCAATGTGTGTGTGTGTGTGTGTGTGTTTTTTTTTTTTTTTGGACCTGTTAGAGAACTGAGGTCTCTGGGAAAACCACCAGGATAATATCTGGAGAGAAAGGTACACCCAGAGACTCATGGCCAATATCTATTTCACTCAAGCAGAAGCCGCTGGAGCCATAGACTAGAAGGAACACTCAAGTGGTAATTTTGATGAATTGTTAAATGTTGAATGTGGACTGTTCGAGATTAAGAAACATCCAGGGGACCACACTTGAGAGGCTTTACCACCAGGAGCCACATTGGGTTCTTATGGTAAAGATATGAAAAATAACTATGGCTCTTGTCTGGAGCCTTCTCTGTAACCAAAGGACACTTTCCAATCCAACTTTCTGGGGGAAAGGCTTACTATGTCCCAACTGAAGTCACAGCATTCCTCCTAATCCAGCTCCCTCCAGCCTACTTATCTTATGTAAGGGTGGGGTGGCGGCAGTGGTGGACATAGTCGACAGGGCCAGGGAGAAAAGGAAGCTGTCTCTGTGAAGAAGCATTGTGAAGATCACAGCCCAAAGACAGACCAACCAGACTAGTGAGGTTTAACTGGAAGATTACAGAACACTGCTTCTCTCCATACTTTATCACTACATCAGTATGGACTCAGTATAACAGTTAGTAATAGTTGAAAGAGCTTCAACATACACATTCTTTATGAGGAGGAGAACACTCAGTGAAGCAAAGATCAGGGAGGGCAAGGGAGATATAAACAAGGATCCTGGAAGAATTTGGAACTCTGGCACCTGTAACTACATCAGTCAGATTAGCATAAATACTCACACTGAAGGGCCATATACCTCAGTTCCTAGTACCTGATACATGTGAGACTTTCAACACAACATTACAATGCATGACAAGAGGTAAGAAAAAAAGTCTAAAGAGACAAAGCTATGCTCAGAACCAGATTCAGATATGACACACAGTATTGAAATTGTCAAATGGAGAATTTAAAACCGCTCTTATTTTAAGAACAGACATATTTAGAAAATATCAAAAAATACTAGAAATCAGAACAGAAATGAAAAATGCCTTTGATGAGTCCATTGGTAGACTCAACATGGCTAAGGAAGGAATCAGTGAGCTTGAAGGTAGGAAAACAGAAACTTCTCAAACTGATGTGCAAAAAGAAGAGTGAAAAAAATCACAATAGGACATCCAGGAACTGTGGGACAATTTCAAAGGTGTGTGTGTGTGTGTGTGTGTGTGTGTGTGTATAAATGTATAACTTGAATAACAGAAGGAGAAATAAGAAAGGAATATTTGAAGCAATAATTATTGTGAGCTTCCTAAATTAATGACATATCAAATCACAGATCCAGGAAGCTTAGGGACCACTAAGCAGAATAAATAGCAAAGAAACAAAAACAAAACCAAAGAACAAAAAAAACCTTCCTATGTCATAACATAGGATATTATATAAATTACAGAAAACCCAAAACAAAGAGAAAATTTTTAACCACATTTAAAAAAAACAAACAAGAGTACATGTATCATGATGAGCAGTGAGTAATGCGTAGAATTGTTGAATCACTATATTGTACACCTGAAACTAAGATAGCACACTGTATGTTAACTATACTGGAAATAAAAAAGAAAACAAAATTAAAACCCAAAAATAAAAAAAATAAGCCTTTACCTAGAGGATCAAGGATAAGAAACCATGAAAACAGGAGGAGAACAAAGTGAAATATTTTAACTATTGAGAGAAAAATTCCCACCAACCCAGAATTCTATATCCAGCTAAATTATCCTTCAAACTTGAAAAAATAGATTTTCTCAGACATACAGAAACTGAGGGAGTTCATTGCCAGCAGACCTGCCCCACAAAAGAATGTTAAAAGATGTTCTTCAGGGGGGTGTCTGGGTAACCCAGTTGGTTAAATATCCAACCTGGATTTAAATACAGTTAAAAATAAATTAATTAATGAAAAAAAAAAAAGGACCTGACCTATGGTTTCCCCCAGTGCCCTACCAGCTGTGTGTTGGAGCCAGTTTGTACCAATTCTGGAGAGATAATCACTTAATACTTAGGAATTATGCTAGGTAGCTGTTCAGCTTGAAACTTGGCCGTGGTGGGAGTATTGAGAGCACAGTATTTATACTCTCCATCCTCCCGTGTTCCCTTCTCACTATGGGCTTGGAGAGCTGGTCTTTTACTGGCAATCCGTGCTTTTACTAGCATTTCATTAGGGGGGCAGGAAGGAAATGCAAACATACATTTTGATTTACCTGGTGAATTTAAAATACACACACACACACACACACACACACACACATGCATACATACACACATGCACAGATTTCCAATACCTGGGTTCCATTCCAGACCTACTGGCAAAAACACTGATATATTCATTGCCTATTACTGTGTAACAAATCACCATAAACTTAATGGCTTAAGACAAAAAAAAAAGTATTCATCTATACTTGTGAAGGTCAGAAGTCTAAAAATACGGTGTTGGTAGCAGCAGAGCTCTTTTCCTACTGGAGATACTAAGAGAGAATGTATTTATTTGCTTTTGAATGCTTTTTTTCCCCAGCCTTGACAGGCCACCTGTGCTCCTCGGCTCATGACCCTTCCGTGCTTCACTCCCTCCTCCTCCTTCTATTACCACACCTCTTACTACTGACTCTGAATGTCCCGCCTACCTCTTGACCCTGGTGGTTACACTGGGCCCACCTGTATGTCCAGGTAGTCTCATCTCAAGAACCTTAACATAATCATATTTGCAAAGCCCCTTTACCAAGTAAAGTAACATATTCATAGGTTTTGAGAATTAAAACATGATCATCTTGGGACAATTTTTCTGTCTACCACAGAGGTTCTCGACCTTGGCTGAACTCTAGAATCCCATGGGGAGCTTAAAAATTCTTATGCCCAGGCTACATCCCTAAACAATTAACTCATAAGTTCTGGGCTTGGACACAGAACAGTCTTATCTTAAAGACTCTGCAGATGATTCTAACGTGCATATAGTGAAGGTTAAAAAACACTGGGTTAGAGGTGTCAGGATGGGCTGCCAGAGCGTTGTAAAAAACACCCCCAGAGGTGAAATCTGAAGAGCATACTGATTTAGAGCCACTGCCTTTAAAACTGAGAGGATTTATTAATTTATATTCTGCTTGTGTGTTGGTTTAACAACCTAAGGAGACTGTGAGCAACTTAGGTTCAGGGCCATATTCTAGTCATCTTTGTCCCCACAAGACAACAATTATTTGTTTAATGCACAATTTTTTTTAAATCAGTCTTACTTATGCAGTTCTTTGCCTCAACACTGTCTTCGACAAGATGCATGCATCTCTCCCATGTCCCTGGACCCATACAAATTTATTAGGAGTGCCAAGACGGGGTAGAGAAGAACCGAGTCCTATCAGTGGGAAAGGACCGTTGCCCTGTTCTCATCTACCTTGCCTGGTGGCTCGCTCATTTTCTTCACACATTTCCCCCTCTACTGTGGACCACTCAGTGTCTGCCTTCTCGTGGTGTATCCTATGAGACATAGTCTGTTCATTCAGAGCAAGGATATTGCATGTCCCCCAGAAATATGAGTGATAGAAGTTTAAGAAGATAGCCCCCATCTGGAGGAGGTCATGCAAAGTAATCTGTGTCAGGATTTTTTAAATTAACCTGGGCAACCCCTTTCTTTTAAAGGTCTAGGAGCTACCCACACACAGATGCAAATTATCATGTTTAAAAGGGATATGATTCTACTTTGATTGGAAGACCCTGAGTCCATCAGCAAGTAGAGAAGGCTGGGTAATATTCCAGAGGGGTCTGTTCTTCCCCTTACCCTCACTGTTCTGGCCACACTGGCCAATTATTGCTCACTGAATGTTCCAGACAAGGTCAAAGTGCCTTCGGCCTGAGAGCCTTTGGTTGAGCTGGCTGTCTTTTCCTCTCAAATGCTCTTCCTCAAGTCTGCTTTGCTAACTCTCTTGCCAAGATCAAGCCTTCCCCCATGAGGTTACCTTCATTATACTCCTGTTCACCTTGCCCTGGTCTACTTTTCTTTTTCCTAAGGTACTAACCACAGTCTAGTAACATTTAAGCTGGATGTTCATTTTTAAAAATTGCTTTCTAGATTGTAAGCTCTGAAAAGGCAGGGATCTTAATCTGTTTCGTTCACCAACATACCTCCGGCCCTTGAACAGTTCCTGGCACCTAGTTGGCGCTCAGTAAATAGATGTTGGATGAATGAGTGAATACATGAGAGAAAAGGATTCCAACAGCAAACAGAGGAAAAATCGAAGCCCGGAGCATGGTATGGAGGAGTTACAAGGCAATGCCCAGGACCTGTAGGAAGAGAGAAAATTTACATCCAGGCCTGTGTGAGACGAGACATAGAGAAGTCAGCAATGAGGAAGGAGGTTGGGGTGTCAATGCGGTTTGGATTAAGGTTAAAAGGCAGGAATTATGGTCCAATGCAAGAGACTTATTACTCGTGAGGATTCCAAAAAAGGGCTAAAGATGGTATTTTAACTTGCGAATTGAAGGGGGAGGTGTATAGGAACTAATCGTTTATAAGCTAAAAGTTCAGGGCCTTGAAAAGAGGATTGAGAAGACAAAAGGGCATTTAAGGAGAGTGCCGACAAGTGGTGCTTGGAAAGAATTGTGCTTAATATATTTATACCTGAGCTGTCACCAAAAATGGTAATGGTGCGACTGAGTGCTTTAATTAAATCTGAGCTGTGCTGACCGTACCTGCAGAAGTGTAAGTATTGTGGTGCTTCAGTGGGCTGTGATCTGTGTGAAACTCCCTCACTCTGGCTGCTCAGCTGCCTGTGTTTGCTGAACTGCTCTGAATAATCTATGATTGTGGCTGGGTGATGATGTGGGAGGCGGGATAAGGGGAGTAGCTTTAGGGAATATTAGAAACAGCGGAGCAGGGACGCCTGGGTTGTTCAGTTGGTTAAGCGTCCAGGTCTTGATTTCAGCTCAGGTCCTGATCTCACGATTCATGGGATCAAGCCCTGTGTTGGGCTCTGTGCTTACAATATGGAGCCTGCTTGGGATTCTCTCTCTCCCCTTCTTTCTGCTGCTCCCTTGCTTGCTCTTCTCTCTCTCAAAATACATAAATCCACTTAAAAACCCCATGATTAAAAAAAAGAGGGGCACCTGGATGGCTCAGTTGGTTGAGTGTCTGACTGGCTCAGGTCATGATCTCACAGTCCATGGGTTCAAGCCCACGTCAGATTCTTTGTTGACAGCTCAGAGCCTGGAGCTTGCTTCTGATTCTGTGTCTCCCTCTCTCTCTGCCCCTCCCTTGCTTGTGCTCTGTCTCTCCCTACTCCTCAAAAATAAATAACATTTTAAAAGAAAGGACACATGGAAGCAGGTCAAAGTCAAGGGTACGTAGGAGCACAGGTAGGCATACACATGCACGTTTGCAAACATGCATTGCACATTGCTATAATGGCCAGTCAGCACCAGTAGCAACCATATTTTATACTGTGCCTGTTTGCCTCATGGTACTAAGCAGAGTGGTAAGAAAACACTTGAAATTGATAACATTGATGTTCAGGATGGCTGGTGGTACATGGAGCATTTTCTGCCAAGGGTTCAAGGAAGGTGGGATTTGAAAGGTTGATACTATAGTTCCCAGCCTGCCTTGTACTGGAAATAAGCAGGCAAACCGACCCCAGGACTATGAGGTAATAAATGGCACCCGGTGGACCACTTAGACGTTGGTGCTGTATGTCTTCCCAAGGGGAGGAATTTCTTTAAAATCTGCCCACCACAATTGGATCCTACGTAAACATGAGCAACTGTTGTCTTTTTTTCTTTGCTAGCCCACCATGAGCTAGTGTGGGCTCATCAGATACTTGTGGGGAGCCAAACAATTCCACCCTGTCCCAGGACTAGTGCTTTGGAAGGAGTAGAGGATCAGAGGGCTGGAGGGTTAAGGTGAAATAGCACTGGCATATAGGTACAGCTTTCTTTTTTGTTTATTCCTCGGATGAGTCTTTCTCAAATGGCTCTTACAAATAAGCAAACGGCCACTAACACTCCTGTGCAAAGTCTTTTGAAGTGATAACACCCCTTTCTCCTTGATTCCTGCGTCTCACTAAGGAACTTTTATCCCTGGCCTCATCCTAATCTTGTTTGGCTTTGATTGCTGACATCATGGATATGTTGTTATTTTCTGTAAGCTCTACAAGTAGGTCTTAAATAAGCTAATTAACATTGAGGTTAATTAATAGGGAGGAAATTGGCTTCATGATGAAAAGGACAGATAAGTATACATGTCATTACATACTGAAGACTGAAAACTGAAGGAGGAAAATATGGAATGCCGGGTTTTAGGATTGATAAGGCTAGGGTCCATTTATGTACTTATTGAGAAGTGGAATACTTACCCTGACGTAAAGAACATTCTGGAAACAGCTAAAATCCTCTTTGTTAGTGAGATGCTCTGGGATGCTTTTCTCTTCTAAGTTATTTACTCTTTAGTGCTTTGGGGAGATAGGATTCTAAAGCAGGAAGACGGAACACCATGCTCTCCCTGGCCCCAGGACATACACAAAGGGATAAAAAGAGACCAACCTAGATGGTATCAGTGGATTAAACAGCAAGCACATTAGCCCTGTGGGTATGCACTGCACTAAAAAACAGCAGAAAAAATATTGGCTTTGTTGGAACAAATTGTTATAATGTCAGTCATGGCTCAGTTGCCTAATGAAAATCACTATATTTTTTTAACTCCCTAAATAAAAATTATGACAGAAAAATGACTCCAGAGTCTGGATGTCATACTGATAATTCTAAACAGTGAACACAGACGTAGAGTGCACAGCATGCGTAGAATACAGACTGGTTTGTAATTTCATTTTTGCCCCAACAGGGAACCAAAAGGACACATGCTCTCCCATCCTTATCTTGCCAGGCTTCTGTTGTGAACCCTTAATATAAACAATGAACAGTTCTCCTACTTTTATTAAGTTCTCCAGGAGCTTCCAATATTGAGTACATTAAGCAGTCTGTCCAAGAAAAAAAAAATTATGATGGAGGAAATTGAAGAGCAAAAACCAAAAGATACCCCCAGATCTAAGGTATTAAGACAGATTTATAGTATGAAAAAAAATCAGGAAGTGGAAGCAGGAAGTACAGCAAAGAAAGGATGTTGCAGGAATTTCAGAGAAGTTGTGCTTTTTGGGCAATTTTATTTTATTTTTTTAATTAAAAAATATGTTCACTTATTTTGAGAGAGAGAGAGCAACGGAAGGTCAAAGAGACTGAGAGAGAATCCCAAGCAGACTCCACACCGTCAGTGCAGAATTTGACATGGGGCTCAAACTCACGAACCATGAGATGGTGACCTGAGCCGAAAATGAGCCGAAAATAACCATCGGGACGCTAAACCAACTGAGCTGAGCTACCCAGGCACCTCTTATTTTTATCTTATCATCTTATCTTATCTTATCTCATTTCATTTCATTTCTTTAGCAAAATTTCACTTATTACATTTTAACTTGCAAACTTAAAAATTTTTAAATAATTCAAGGCCCCAATCTAGACCACGAACCTACTATCGATTTTAAAATTTTTCTGCTCTTCCTAAAAGGAGCCCACATCTTGACCTGGTAGCATAAAATCATTCTGGTAACCTAAGAGTCTCTGAGCAGCACCTTCAGAAGGCCATCAGAGATAGCGTGGAGAGGTGCACCAGGACACGCTTCTCCAGGGGACGACAAGACTTCTGCGTGGTGGCCTTGGGCAGGTTTATTTTCAGCAGACTCGAAAAGGTAGAATGAAAAGGGTGGCTGTGGATCTGGTCCCAAAGTAGCCGAGGGGGAGACTGGCCAGAAAGACGGCTGGGAGAAAGCTGCATAAGGATTCAGAAACCAAATATAGATTTGGTTCTTCTGTTTTGTCCAGTTTCTAGGCAAAACCTTGTTTTGTGTGTGTGCCTGAGAAGAGATGAACTGCTAGGCTGAACGGTTGGCCAGAAAACACAAGTCACCCTTTGGCTGCTGACAGTCCAGGCACCTTCACCCAAGCCGTGTCTTGGTAGCACAAAGTGTGGGGACAGCTGGCTGCCCGGTGCCGCGTCTCCACACTTGGAATAGTGAAGTCAAAGCTGTTGCCATTCTTAAAGGAGGGTTTTGTGAGGGCAGGAAGTGCTCTCTGCGGTGTTCACAGCCTGCTTAGTTTTGAGTTGCTCACAAGGGCAGTGTTTGAGGCTTCCTTCCATCTCTGATGCCAGCTGTAAAGACATTTGCAGTTTTATTACACTTTCTTACTTTTTTCCTTTTTCTCTTTTCTTTCCCTTTGGTTACTCTTTCAGTTCAGAATATTTATCAGGGCCCATTACCTGCTATTTACATTGGCTTGTTACTTCAACCTCCTTGGGCCTTGAAAATGTGAAGTCTTGAGAAAAAACGTATCATAGATTTTTAGGGCTGGAAAGAGACCATGAAAGTCAACATTTATCATTTTTATTTACGATAGGGTTCTTAAGACATTTTACAAAGATCATTGTGCCTGTGCTGGTGAATGAAGTGGGGCTAAAAATGAAGAATCTAGCAACAAATGAGGTCCGAATTTGCTCTCAGATCTGTGTTTCCTACTTTGGGTTTCTAACTGCTCAGGATTATTAGCAGAATTGAATCACCTGGGAAAACAAAGAGTAACAACCTTTGTGGAATCAATGGGCCTTTTAGGGGCAAGCCTGACAAGGTGCCAAAGCTGTCACTGAGGGGGTCTCTCTCCTGCAGGCAGTAAGTGGGCTGTGCCGTATGATGGGAAAGTAATGTGCACATCAGGTCTTTGATGCAGAAATGTATGGGAGACCCCATGACTGCGCCTAGAACCCATAGCAGGTGGCTGGTCTTCCCTACACACTTAAAATAGACATGGGCTGTTTCCTGGAGAGATTGAGAGGCCGTTTAATTCCACTGAAACGGGAGGACATTTCCTTAACTTTTGGGAGCAAAGATGAAATGCTGAATATACTTGTACTATGCCCAGATCTGATACTGAAATTTAGCAGGTGAGAAGAAAGGCTGGATATTACTGGGTAATTTAACGATCTTGCTCAGAAATTGTAGACCATCCTGGAGAAGGACTCAGGAGTCTTTCTAACCTAAGGATCTCCTGTAGCTGGCAGGCAAGAGAGTGAGGACTCATGCCGATTACATGCACTACCTGTTGAATGGAACTCGAGGTCTTTGGACCTGCCATGTGGCAGACTCGGCGCTAGACTCTGGAAATGGAAGAACAGAGACCACGTTCCTGTCTTGAGGGGGAAAGCAAAAGAGAGCTATTGATGGATGTCCTGCTGCTGATGTCATTCTTGTCACCCTTGGCAGAGTAAATCATTTTTCAGGCACTCAAGAAAGCCCCCTGTTTCCAAAGGTGATCATAGCCCCAACCCTCTTTGCCCCAGTTTAATTTCCCATACCAAGGAGGCACGTAGGGTTGATAACCTTTAGTTGTACGGTGGGTGGAAAGCCCTTTTTCCAGGATAACCAATGGAATCAGAAGTTTGTGGGGACGCCTTTTGTGCATGACCGCTAACGGTATGGTATGTGACTTGATTATTCAGGGAAGGAGATGGTTGAGACATTTTGCATTTCAGGGGATGAAGGGGAAACTGTTGTTACTTTAGGTGATGAGAGTCTTTTAGCAGAAAAATGGAGTTGAGATCAGGTCTGTAAGGGCAGATGATGAATCTTTTCTGACGCTGTCTTCATGATTTAGCTAATGCCGGGATATGGGGTATATATAGTTTGCAAAGCCTTGGGAACCCAAGCCTGGAACATTCTTGGCTGAGGTTAACTTTCAGGGGGTGCATTTATGCTCCTATGCAGTTCCTTGGATGGTGTGGAAAGACTTGGAGCCTTGCCCTCAGTCTCAGCATAGGACATCCCAGATCAATTAGGAGCATTCAGTGAGCACCTTCTCAGCTCCCAAATCTCACTTCCTCAGCTTGCCTCATCCCCTTCTTTTGTAGTACAGGTGTTCCTTCTCCTGATGGAGGCTAGGCCTTCCTGTCCTTTTCCAGAACATTCCATAATAGCCATCCCCTCTCTAGCTTGTGTGTTTATCTGTGCGCCCTTACATCTAGCTTCATCTCATTCCACATCTCAACCCTTCTCCCTCTTTCAGGTTCTTGAAAGCATTAAGTTTACTTCTCCCACAGGTTTTTTTTTTTTGTGTGTGTGTTATTCTCTCTTCCTGGAAGATCTTTCCTACCTGGGACTACACCACACTGTAAGGGAATACCTTACGGTTTGGCAACATGTGGATTGGAACTCACTTAGGTTATTTTCAGTTTATTTGTTATTGATCAAGCAAAGGCCGATCAACATTACATGATAATATGAGTGGTGTGCTGTTTCTCTTGTACAGAAGGGGATCTCAGGGGGTCGAATGTAGACTAGGGCCTCCTTAAGGCTGGATGTGGGAGAGGGCAGCAAATATCAGAATTCAGTTATAAAGGGAGTTCCTGATTGTACCAGTCATATCTGTGGGCCTATTCAGTGTTCAGTAGGACTGGATATGGCCTCCCAGGCTCTCTCACCTTGATACCTTCTCATCACTGGATGTTCATTGAATCTTCACTTCTTCAGAGAACTCTATGATCCCTACTCTGCCCTTCCTTCTTGACTGGTTTATATAGGGGATTGTGTCACACATCTCAGGACAAGTTCGCTTAGTAGACTCAGATGTGGATGGTGTCACTTGGAGTTAGACAGAGCAGCTGCTCTTGGCTTAAATACTGAGGCCAATCTATTATCTTACATAAGGAATGTGTGTGTGTGTGTGTGTGTGTGTGTGTGTGTGTGTGTGCGCGCGCGCATGCGTGTTGGGGGGAGAGGGTTGAAGTTGGTTTAATTCACCTCAACGATGGCATCAACCTTCCTCTACCTTTTTCATTATGTCATTTTGGCTTCCCTCATGGCTCCCAGATGTCTGCCACAGGACACATACAGTGAAAGAAGAGGATCCGGCTCTTGCTAAATGTCTCTGTAAATGAGCAGGACACTCTTTCTTAGGTGTGATGCTGGCTGTCCTATCTTCTCACGAAGCTGTAGGCAGATACGCAGCAATTGTTGCAAGAGTAATGGTGTCATGCTTATTGACATACTCCGTGGTAGACTTGTACTTGGGCTTGCCATAGAATCCCCTCTCTGAGTCATAGGGAGGGAAAACACCTAAGTAGAAGGAAGACTCTGCCGTCCAGGAAGAAGAGAGAAGAGGCTGTTGTGCAGACCACCCCCCGTGTTGGTGACATCCTCAGTCTGCGAGGGTACTTTGTAAAAGCTCCTATAGAACCATGTTTCTTTTCTCCAGAGCATTTCTCTCAATTTGTCATTTCATATTTACTAGTGTTACTGATCAAGTGGTCTCCTTAGCTCATCCAAATCTTCCCTGAGAATAAACTGGGGATTCTCAGTCCCTGGCACTTTGCACGGAGTCTGGCTCATAAGAGGCACTTAGTAAATACATGTAGAATGTATGAACCAATAAGCCATCCTCTTTCTCTGGCTTCCCCTTCTGGACACCATACATCCCTGGGGATCTTGGCCCATGATGGGGTGAATCCTTAAAGGAGATCCTGAAATTCTACCTACAGTCAATCTTTCTCATTTGTAGTCTGTATTTGTGAGTTTGCTTACTTACTAAAAGGCATTTATACCTGCCTTCTCCTGCACAGTTAATAAAGTACTTTTATAGTCATTTGCGAACATTGCAGAGAGTGACAAAAAAATGTGAATTGCCTAATCTGCATGTTCCCTGCTGAAGTACAGTAAGGTGATGCTTTTACTTCCTGTTTCAGCTCTCATGCTCCAAGTAAGTGTCCTTTTAATGATCTATTTAGTGTCATGTCTTTCACATTTTTGTGCTTTTTGTTAGTGATATCACTGTTTAAATGGCTCCCAAGCCTAGTACTGAAGTACTATCCAGTGCTTCTTTGTGCAAGTAGGCTATAATATGCTTATAGAGAAATTACATGTGTTCGAGAAGCATCATCAGGTATGAGTTATAGTGTTGTTCACTGTTCAATGTTAATAAATCAGCAATATATACTAAGTAAGGTGTCTTTAAAGAGAAACACACATAAAACAAGGTGATGCATTGATTGGTTGATGAATATATTGTGAACAGAAGCTCACAGGAACCTAGTCCTATATTTCCCATAGGAGCAGTGGTTCAGTATTTGCTAATTCAGTGTTCATGGCAACTTTCTGGAACATACTACTCTGAATAATGAGAATCAACTGTACTTTTTTTTTATTTGAGTAAAGAGTAAATGAGATAGGCCTATATTATTATTTGTAGATTATAGAAATATTCATAAAGTTAAATGGTTAGCCCTAAATCTTTGTAGATTCTCTGACAGAAATTACATCGACAGGCATGCTCCTAACATTTTCAGACAAGAGAACAAATGGTTTTCCCAATCTAATTTTTTCCTATCTCTGGTTTTATCCTATACCACGCAGAACCTTACAGGTATGTGTGCACAATTCAAACTCTATGTCCAAGTGCCATTCATACTCTCTTGCAAATATTTGCCCTCTGCTGATCCCTAATGAGTATGCTGGTGGTATTGTCAATTTGCAAGCCTTGGAAGAGAGCTCAGGGCCACTTATTGGATCTGATCACTGGGTTTAGAAGGAGGGGGGAGATGCAGACTTTGGATGCTTGAATCCTCTTCTCCTGGAGTCTTTGTCCCAAACGGGAAGGTCACATACAGATGGACAAAGTAGGACCTTCTGGAGTACTGGGTCCAGCATAGGAGACTGAGTTTGCTAAGTTAAAGTAAGTACCATGTATGGAGTATGCTGTGGCATAAAAAATGGCATAGGAAATTCCTTATGGAGAAAAAATGTTTTAATGGAGTTTTGAGAGATGACTAGAAGCTTTTCAAGTGTGCCAAGATAAGAACTGGGTTATGAGGAGAACATATTTCAGGCAGAGGAAAGGGTGGGAACAAAATCAAAGAACCAAGTAACATGATAGTGTTTTCAGTGAACTGTGAGTAATTCAGCAGGACTACAGCATTGTATGAGAGGTGGGTGGTGGTGGGGAGCTCAGGTAGTGTCAGGGGCTGGGTCATGGAGGGCACTGCATGCTGAATCGGAGGGGTTCTTCCTAACCTTGCTGGTTCTGGGGATTTTTTGAGTGACATGATCCCATCTCTGTCTTAGTTATAGCAATATACATATTGACTTGGAGAAGAATGGGGTTGGAGGACTTTGGAGGTGGTTGTGGTTATATTATAATTTGTCCAGGTGAAAGTTGAAGAGGGGCTGAACCTTGGTCATAGCACTGTGGGTCAATGGAGAAGAATATGTGCAAGAATGATGCAAATATACTTATTATTTAAAAGGAACTTTCCCAAGTGTTTTACAGACATGATTTAATCCTTATGCGGCACCCTGAGCAACAGGTGCTATTACTCATCTCGACTTTATAGATGGAGAAGTTTTGGGCAAGGAAGAGTTATAAACTCTTTGTTAGTTTCCTCAAAATTCAAATGCTAAAGGCCTAAATCCCCGATGTGATGGTATTGGGAGGTGATTAGGTGGGGAGAGGCATGAAAGAAGAACCACCATGATAAGCAGAAGAGGAGTCCAGAGTACCCTCTCTCCACCACGTAAGGATGCAGCTAGAAAACAGCCATATGGAAGTAGGAAGAGGGCTCTCACTGAGAACCATGCTGGCCCCTGGTGTCAGACTTCCAGCTTCTAGAACTGTGAGAAACAATTGTTCATTGTTAAGGCTTCCTAGGGTATTTTTGTTATGGTAGCTTGAGCTAAGACCCTGCTTCAGGTCATATTTCTTATAAATTTTGGAATCAAGATTTTAACTAACTATGACTCTACAGCCAACTTTCATGACCAGCAAATTGAAGTGAAAGTAGAGATAAGGCAGGATTTGGGAGGTTATAGAGAGGTTGAATGTTCAGGACCTGATGCAGACTACATATGAAGGATGAGGAACAGAAGGTGGTTCTAGAATTGATTCCAGGGGTGACTTGAAAAGATACTGGTGCCAAGATGAAGTGGAGAATACAATAAGTAAAGTGATTCTGGGAGGAAACAGCCCCATTGAGCTGGGAGCATTCTGAATTTGAGGTGACATTGATGCACCAAATGGGGACATCCAGCTCGCAGGTTCTGGAGCCCATGGAATGGGTCAGTCAGATGGTGGCCTCTGGTGAAAGGTAAGGGCTTCTCATCTCCGATGAGCAACCTTTAGCAATCAGAGGACTGGTGGAAAAGTGGACACATCTAGCCTGAAGTGACTTGTTTGCCCCAAAAGTAGCATAGAATAGGCAATAAACATAGAAAATGTGAGCTTTATCCCATATCAGCAGTCCAACCACAGTGAGTCATTTAATTTTTCCAGGCCTCACTTTTTGAATCTGTAAAATGGGGATGATAAAAAACTTTCCCTCATAGTATGATCATGAGGATGATCATTATGGATTAAGTAATGCTATTAATGGCAGGTTTTTCTACAAAGAAACTAATTCCAAAGCAGAGTCTCTCTCTTCCTCTCTCTCTCTCTCTCTCTCTCTCTCTCTCTCTCTCTCTCTCTCTTTTTCTCTCCCACAATATGACAATATTTTGGAGGAAAGTCCATCATAATGCAGGTCTCTGGAAAACATATTCCTTTATGTCATATTGATGTCAAATAATAATAGGTACACACTACATTCAGATACGTGTGCAAAAAATGTCACTTATTTTTTTTTTCTGTAAATTTATTCATCTTCCTGAGCCCTGCCCTGCTGAGTGCATAAAAAGGAGTCATGTTTAATCCAACACACAAATTTTAGTTCTCTTCAAAAACTTAAAGCAGTGATGACTCATTCCCTTTCAGATAAATGCTAATAAATTCAGACTTTCTTCCTCTTCCCGTTTTGTCTCCAAGATGGAGTCTGGGTTATTAGTGTTAGGGTGAGGCTCAGACACCTTTGAAGTGGCAAGAAGGTGGCCCGAGACCCACTGTGGGGCTTTATCCTTTCCTCTGGGCCTCCGATTTCTGACGCCATCCTTGTCTGCCTGGTGTTGCCATTTAATCCTCACGTCTGTGCCTGGTGAATTCATGATGGAGTAGCTGTGTCTCCTTTCCGCCCTCAGGCTGGGGTGACCAGCTCTGCAGCCCTGAACCACAGGCTTATTTCAGCCCATCACGACAAATCCCGACATGACCTCCTGAGACGGACCAGGCTTGGCTTCTCTCTGCAAGTCCATGGTATGGGAGAGTGTCCAGGCCCTTCTGCTCCACACAGGAGCCCAGGGTGGCCAGTGAGTCCAACCCAGGTGCTTTTCCTTGCTAAATGCACTGTCCTGTCACCGCCAACCTAACGGAACAGGTGGGATTGGGCGTGTGAGGGTGTGCGCTCTCTTTTGAACACAAACAAGAACACAAACAAGAAATAGCTCCACTCTTCTTTGAGTTTTTGCTTCAACCGAATTATCATAATTTCTTCTCCATGACTTAGGCCTCAAGAGTATGTATTCAGGAAGACTTTGTCTCCTTTCCCCTTATCTCTACATCCTAAGAGGCTAGAAAAGCAGGCTTTTCATCTCCTCTTTTGTTTTGTGGAACATTCCCCATCTCATATCCACTTCCAAAATGGTGTTTTCTACTCCTCTTTCCTGGAGCTAAGGGAGAAGCGGAAATAACATTGATTTTTCCAGTGATACCAGTGAGGGGAGCCTGTGTTTCTGATTAAAGGTGGACTGCTCTCATAAACCACCCAAACCCTTGAAGGCAAGATAGGACAGCCAGGTAACTCTACAAACATGAATGCAGTAAAGCTGTCCTAAATCTTACAAAGTTATTTTAACGCGCTTTTTACTTAGTACATGTAAGGTATTCCTTGCTACAGTATCGTGAGTGTTACTACAGCAGATAAAAGGCAACTCAATTGTGTCATAAATTGGACCTCTTTATTTAAATTTTTTTTAATGTTTTATTTATTTTTGATACAGAGAGAGACAGAGCATGAGAGGGGGAGGGGCAGAGAGAGAAGGAGACACAGAACCGGAAGCAGGCTCCAGGCTCTGAGCTGGCGGTCAGCACAGAGCCCGACGCGGGGCTCGAACCCACGAACGTGAGATCTGACCTGAGCCGAAGTCGGAGGCTTAACCGACTGAGCCACCCAGGTGCCCCAAATTGGACCTCTTTAATACCAATATGCTAACATAATAAGCATTCATTAAATATTTAATTAGCAGAAATTCAGCCTGCTTTTAAGAATGTGCTTATATCTCCTATGGGCAGGATAGTAATTAATGCATATCTTACTAACAATGTGTTCCTAAAAAAGTTACTTAGGTCTTCATCTGTAAGATGCCCTGTTGGTTTATAAAATGGGTGTGTTAATAATGCCTATTGTGAGGATTAGATTGGAATGCACCGGCACTTAGTAGGTACTATATTAGCATTTGTTACATTCATTATGATTTGTGTAGGCTGAGCCTTAACCTCTTAACTAATGCCTTTCCTGTACTGCCACAAACATGGACGTAAAAATTTATCTTTCTTGATGATTACTATTGCCATTATTTTTACTAGATGTCATTGTAGCAGCTGACCATTTGAGATCAACCTATGATATCTGAGGGTGTAAGGGTTTGGAAAACAAACATACCTTTCCTTAAAGTACAGCTTCATTCCCATTTCTTCACTGTGTTTTCTTTTATTTTTTTAATGTTTTTATTTATTCTTAGAGAGAGAGAGAGAGAGAGAGAAGGAGAGAAAGAGAGAGAGGGAGCAGGAGCAGGGGAGGGGCAGAGAGAGGGAGACAGAAAATCTGTGGCAGGCTCTAGGCTGTCAGCACAGAGCCTGATGTGAGGCTTGAACTCACGAACCATGAGATCATGCCCTGAACCAAAGTCAGACGTTTAACCTACTGAGCCCCCCAGGTGCTCCCCTTCCCTGTTTCAGATGTCTGAGGTCCTGTGCACTCCGGTATGCCATGATTCTTTGTACCTCTGTCTCTCTCTCTCTCAAATTCTTTGAATATGAAAGAAGTCAGCTATTACAATGTTTTTTAGTCATTTTCTACTCTATATCCAGAGTTCTTTCAAATGGTAGAAGATATGATGTCATACCTTTTGCTAATCATAGCTATACCCTCAAAGGCTGTATCAAAGATGAGAACAGCTAGAAGACATGAATGTTGGGTGTTGGAGAAGAAGAGAGTGTTAAACCATCTTCTTGTTTAAATTTGCCTTTCTGGGATTACTAGTGAGGTGGGCCCCTCCCCCCATTTGATTGCTCACTATTTGATTATTCTTTTCCAAATTCTCTGTTCCTGTCCTTGTCCATTAGTCTGTTGGGGTTCTTACCATTTTGCACCTTGATTTACACGTGCTCCTTAAAATTATTAAAACCTTGTTGGTTATATTTGTGGCAAATATTTGTTTTTACCAGTTGTCTTTTGAGTTCAGACATGAAAAACGTTTTGATATTCCTCATAACCACATCTACATACCATGTGTTTTGCTACTGCTTCTGTTCCTTTAAAGACTGGGTGATTTTTCTCTCCCTTCCTTTGGCAGAATCACATATTATTCTAATGTTGGTGAATTTTGACTTTTTAAACTGTTTAACTTGTTTATATCCTTGGAGCTTATACTGCTCATTGATTAAGGTGTGTGTGTGTGTGTGTGTGTGTGTGTGTGTGTGTGTGTGTTTGTGTGTGTCAAAAGGGAAACTGCGTACCACTTAATGAATTCATGATTGCTGTTTTTTAAATCACATTTGCTCTGTATCTGCATTGTCCAACACTGTAGCCTACAGCTCTGTGTGACTCCCGAGCACCTGGAGCATGGCTAGGCCAAAGTGACAGGTCCTGCAGGTGTAAAATGCATACTGAACTTCGAGACCTTAGAACAACTGCATAACAACAGAATGTAAAACACCTTGGGGCACCTGGGTGGCTCAGTCAGTTAAGGGTCGGAACTTGGCTCAGGTCATGAGCTCACAGTTCATGAGTTCGGGTCCCAGTCAGGCTCTGTGCTTACAGCTCAAAACCTGGAGCCTGCTTCGGATTCTGCTATCTCCCTCTCTCTCTCTGACGCTCCCCTGAGCTAGTGCTTGCTCGTGCTCTCTCTCTCTCTCACATGGAAAAATAAATAAACATTAAAAAAAGAGACTCGTTGTAAGGAAAAATGTCGACTTCTGATAGTTGCCTTTGGCTGGGCATTTTTGCATTCTTCCCCCCAGATGGTTGCAATGGCTAGCTGAATTATCTTCTGAGTTGGGATTTCACCTTGAAGCTCTCAGCCTTTCCCTTGGATCTCTGAGAGCCTGGGGCTTAAGTTTCATTCTTGCTATATGATTATAGGAATTCAATTTTTATTTCATCTTAAGCATCTTTTCCTTTCTGCTCTCTGCCCGCATCTTTCTACTCATGCATTGAAAAAACTTTCTCTGTTTTGTGAGTAGCATGAATAACACTTTTATTTCATTCAAAAAGAGTAGTTTATTTTTAAGAAAAATCTTTGAGTCCAGCATTGCTGAGGCATTATAATGATTTTAGTCATCTCTGAATCTACTCATACCCAGAATTATTTCTAATCACAGAAATTGTGATGCTGTTGTATTCAATCATGGTAACTGTAGCAATCCAGGACGCGGCAAGAAGGAAAAGGGCCTGCGGGGAAGGCCATGTCCTCGTTAGAAGGAATGTGGATAATCAGCACTGTGAGAGATCAAAACAAATTAATGCCATGTTTCAAAAGATGACACATATTTGTAGATTACCTTCAACCCTTGCCTCAAGGGGGAACATAAATGTTCTCTGTTGATGTATTTAAACAAAGGTACATGGCTAGCCATAACAAAAGGTTTCCTCGGTAGGTAACTTATGGGGCAAAAGACAGGCTCCAGACTTTGGATATACCCATTTGTGCACGTACCAACGCCCCCCACCAACTGCCCCACATTTCTGTCAGCGTGCTGCCACGTGGCTGGTGGAAAACCCCTGAGTTCGCTGGGGTAGACTTTTAGCATCCTTACATGGAGATCTCCTCCTTGGGTGCTTTTGTTAGCCCCTCCCTGGCGCCAAAGGGAAAACAGGAAAGTGACATTTGGAAACACAAGATAGCTATTACATTTTAGGTACTGTGAAAGTATCCTCACGCATGCCCACGCACTCATACACATGTACGTGGTGTGATGTGGAACAAAATCTTTAATGAAAAATGTTACATTGACATGGTACAGGTGCGTGTGTGTGCGTGCGTGCGTGCGTGTGGTGAAGCTGTACCATTCGCACCTTCCGGGATTTAGCTGTGAAGAGAGATTATCTGTATGCGGGGGTATGTGGACTGGGACTCTCCCGCCAGGGACGCTGGTTGTTTGGCTTATTTCCTGTGAAATATAATTAGGAAAGCAAACCCCACAGAATTTAAGGTGTTACACATCTCTTCAGCTCTGACTAAGAAATCACTTTCCACGAGACAAGAATATGTTCATTTGTATTCCAAGCAGAGATGGAAAAATATAAATTTTTAATCCATGTGGCATGTATTATCCTGAGCCATTGTCCCAGGTCAGGCAGCGTTTTATATCTGCTCGTCCTCCACTGGGGAAGGAGATAACTGTGATGCAGAGGACAGTCCCCTGACTCACAGCGTCAAGAAGTACCAACGTGATGGGTTTTAGTGGAGGGGTAAAATTACTGGAGTTTACTCTTATTCCTATCCTTTCCCACCAGCGAGCATTAGTGAAGCCACCTGGATTTTTCTTTCCTCCGTCCCAACATGGAACCCAAAATGTATTCAAAACTGGAATAAAAGGAAAAAAAACTCACAGTAAAGAAAATAATGTATACATATGTATTTTAGGGCATGTTTTAAAACAGAATATATTATATTACTACAATAGCAAGATTTATGACATTGGCTACCTCAAAGATATGAAAAATGGAAAGCATTATCAATAATGATCAGTTATTAGTTTTAGATGATTAAGAGTACTTATTAAGATTAAGCATAGACTTAATAAAACACAGCATATTTTTGTAATTATTAAATTCTATCACACAAGTCAGTCTTTGCCAGTTGAATCCAAATGTATACAGAAGAGTACAAAATAAATGTTTATAGAGTAAATTACTAAAAAGATATATAATATTAAATAGATTAATTTTCTCCTGCCGCTTATTTATGGCCGGTGGTAGGAGATCAAACTATCTCAGGAAATCATGTGGATGAGTATGAATATATCCTGCAACCAAAAGGCAAATGAGAATACAAGGTACTAGGTTTGGTTTTGGCTAGGATTGTTTATATAATTCAGGTATGGAATTTACACATTTTTAGGGAGAGTTTGTGTATTTCAGGGAGAGTTTATGTATTTAGGTTTAGAGTATTTAGCCCACTCGATGTGTGTCTGCTCTTAATAGGAAGGTAAAAAGAAGACCCTCTAAATAGTTGAATGGCTACAATTCTCTTAAACCCTGTCCTCTACCAGTTTCTCCATTGTGATTTCGTGACTTAGGGCATAGTGTAGTGCTAATGTACGTAGAATATGCTCAGTTATTCAGGTTTTTCTGTCGAGGATTAGGGATATTTTCAGAGACGGAAAAAGATTTCTCTGGAACATCCCTGAAGGAGGTCCCAGGACGAGTCTTTCCAGCCTGAAGTGTCTTGTTGAATGATTCCGCGCCTGACGTCCATTCTGTGAGCTGTGATGATCGTAGACGTCAGAGAAACGTGCTCTTGTTAGAGTGATGTATTCTTAAAACGAGTGTTGTTATAAAATAGCACTTGGTAGTCCAACTCACTATGCAGTAAAATGTATTGAAAATCGTCACTGATTAATGCTCACCGGGCATCCTGGGTTATGACATCCTTCTCTGAGACGGAAGGTCAGAATTTCAGTGGTGCCGGAAATGAAGACCTACTGAAGCGTCAGGTCATGGGAATGGCCTGGTCCACAGTGGGAAGGGGAACCCCCTGATGGCCCGGAGGACCTTTGATGCTTTGCCCCCCACTGGCTCTGCCTTACCTCTATTTCTGATCTTAGACTGAATAACCTCCTGACTAACCTAATTGGTGGTCCAGCGCGCTCCTCCTGCTGGCTCCCTCCTACTCACAGATGAGGAAAGGCTGGATAATTAAGCTCTTTCTTAGCTGCCTGGAGCCGGCCTTTGTGACAGCATGGTCAGCAGGCTGGCCAACCCTGCAGAGCCCCTTTGCCATCATCCCCTCAGTTCACGGAGGTGAATTTTTGGCATCCTTACACGGAGGTTTCCTCACTGGGTGCTTTTGTTACTCCCTCCCCGGTGCCAGGCACACCGCTCTCTTCACACTGGACATGCCCAGATTATTACAGCGTCATAAATGACACCCCACAGCGGCCTCATACGCGACTGCCTGCTCCCCTTACCTTGTTCACCTGCCTCAACCCTGTTGGAATAGCCGCTCTTCGTTCTACATTCTTAACAAGGTTATTTCCGCGGTACGCCCAATGAGATTGTGTCTTCTGTAATAAATCCTCAGCTTTGAGATATGCCCGAGAGGGCAGACTTTTCAGCTGCTAAGAGAATTAACCTTTCAGCTGAAGATGGCCCCTATTGCAAGATGTGACTTCATCACGCGAGTTTGTGACCATTTAAAAATGTCACAGTAGTATATGGCGACTTTTACATGGCCACAACGGATCAGTTTCACAAGTCAGGGTGACCAGGGGGTTAGTGACAATCTGGGCCAGCTGTGTGGTTAAGTATGCCAATTTACTTCTTAAAAATGGCTCTGTAGGGTCATCTCGCTTACTTACGAATGTAGGAGAAAGGAGTGACAGTGATAATCAGAATCCGCTCGTAATTTGAGACCTCGTTTGGGTGAGTCCAACCCACTGTCTGGCTGCTAGAGGGCTGGAGAAGAAATACATGGGTCAGGCAAGGGGCTCATTAGATTCTCAGGATATTGAGATCCTTGAGGACTAGGGGAAATGTTTCTTAGTTTTATAACCATGGACTGAGTTGTTGAGGCAGATTTGATAGTTATATCTAGGGCTCAGCATAGGGTAGGTATTGTCCAAATTCTAATTCCCCTTAATGGTTCTTGCCTTATGTGTGTATTTGCTCGCCTGCTGGATGCATTTAGTCACCTTGATAGCAACCGAATACTAGATGCATCCCAAATACTCGGTAAAGTGTATCCACTTTAGATACAGTAAAACCTTGAATTGCAAAGGCACTGGTTCTATGAATGTTCTGCAGGGCGAGCAAGCATTTCTAATAAATTTTAACTTGATAATGAGCGATATCTTACAACATGAGTAGTACGTGATGCCGGATGTCACATGATCACAACTGAACCAATGGTTCTTTCTGGCATGCACACGCGGTCACACAATTATGGGTGATCGTCTCCCATGCTCAGATGCTCGGTCTCAGGCTATGGTGTTTGGAAGAAATCAGTGATTTTTCAGAACATTGGAACGTGCCCACAACTGACACTAGTGTATTTTTTGTCACTTCAAAGCACTATGGACAGTCCTTTGCTTTTTCATATAAGAGTGAGCTTAGGAATGCATTGTTTCATTCTATGTCAGGCAGCCTGCAGACAGAGACCTTTTCCTCTGCTGCCTTATTGCCAGTTACCTTAAATACAGTGGATGACAAGAGTTTATTAATGCTGTGCTGTAGTCAACATCCGTTAGTGATAGTAAGAGTCGTCCTACATAGTAACCCTCCTCTCTCGTCTCCCTCACACCAGCCACACAAGTTGTCAATGGTAAGTGCAGATCAATTTATTTTTCTTTCTATTTTGTATTTTCTTTATTATATTTTATTATATAACAGTATCGCAATCCTTTTTATATGAATATTTTTGGGTGGTGGAACAAATCATCTGAGTTTCCATTATACCTTATGGGGAAATTTGCTTTGATACACAGGTGATTTGGATTACAGGCATGTTTCCAGAATGAATTATGCTCACAAGCCAAGGGTTTGCTGTCCTATGCCCAAAGGGGCCTTCGTACAACCTTAGACACCACGCTTCTGTTCTCTTTTTCCTCTTTTGTCCCAATGTATCTTCATTTTGTTCTTCCTTGTTCTTTCTGGCTTCTCGGTCACAGAGTAGAGGACTAGACCCCAGTGGATCAGTGGATGGCGGTGAGCATGGAGGATGAGAGATGGCACCAAGAAGTAGGATAGAGGCCTTTAAAATTTGGTACAACTGCAGACCTTTTATATTCAAAAGGCACCTCTTGAACGTGGCTCAAGTGGTTCTTGTACTTTGTCCCTACTTTAGATGGTACTTCAAGGTACCATCGTGATTGCAGGGTCAAGGGGGAGTGGGAAAATTGCACAGAGTAGATTCAGAATCATCTCAAACACAAAAGAAGAAAAGAGTGATGTCACAAAATGACTGTGAAAAATTCTGAGCGCAGAACTCTACAATGTTACCGAGGAGCCCGCACTTACAATGGAAAAGGACACCCCTCGGCTCTCTGGGCCTCGCCCCTGCCCCCCTGCAGTGAGGCCCTGGTGTAGGATTGAAGGTCTGGGAGAGGAAGGAGCGCCCAGCCAGCTGGAGGAGGAAATGGCGGTGGCGTGCGGCTCTGGGGAAGGAGCCGAGCCAGGGCTGCTGCAGATTCATCTGAAATCCTCCCAGTTATTCTGCTGAATAAGAGCCTTCTCGTGCTGAAATGAGACAATCATGGCAAACAGTTTCTTCAACAACCTCTTGAAAGACAAGTTAACGGGGAGAAGGGTTTCAAATCTCTGGCTTCTGCTGCTGTTTGTAGTAGAATCTGGGACAAGACAGTGTATAATTTAACTCCAAATGATAGCATTTTATGTTATGATTTTATTTAACAAGTGTTCATTTATTTCGAGAGGGTGAGAGAGCTCATGTTCTCATGAGCTGGGGAGGGGCAGAGTAAGTGAGAGAGAATCCCAAGCAGGCTCCTCACTGTCAGCACAGAGCCCCACGCGGGGCTCAAACTCATGGACCATGATGAGATCATGACCTCAGCCGAAATCAAGAGTCAAATGCTTACCCCACTGAGGCACCCAGGCGCCCCACAAATGATAGCATTAACCTCAGCAGTACGTCATTATGCAGTGCTCAGAGGGTGCTCCTTGCTGTCAGGAGTCCCGCATCTTGGAAAGCAAGAGGTAGTTGTAGGGGTACAGATCGTCACTTTAGGGTCCATCCTGTGTAAACTCTTCCCCTTCCTAGCTTGCTCTTCCTCAGGGAGCCCCGTCACCTCTCTGGATCTCAGTTTTTGCTGAGATATGACAACTGGGGATACTAGCGACCGCAGCATCGGATTGTTAGTTAGGATGGTTAGTTGCAGTTGTGCACATTTCAAGTGTTCAGCCCTTCCCATGTGTGTGACTTGTATCTGTGCACGATTTAAGTCTTTCCTTTCTGTCTCTACTTTTTTTGAACAAGTAGGAACATCCACAAGTAGAGGAAACACAGTTTTTTTTTAAGATTTTTTTTTTTAATTTTGGAAAGAGAGAGCATGAGCAAGTGGAGGAGAGGAGAGAGGGAGAGAGAGAATCTCAAGCGGGCTCCTCACCACACCCAGCGTGGAACGCAGTGGAGAGCTCGCTCTCACCATCCTGAGATCATGACCTGCGTGCAAACCAGGAGTTCAGCACTTAACCGACCAAGCCACCCATGTGCTCAGAGGAAACACAGTTTTTTAGGGCAATTTAATTTCTGCAAAAGTAACCTAGGCATGAAATCTTATCTGAAAGCTCTCTATAAAACAGATAAAATGGAGCTTGGGTAAGGGGCCTGGGGTTTCCACCATTCTGTCCCTCAAGTGTCATTTACACTGTGACCTGTGAACAGCACTCCCAACTCTTTGGAAGGAGTGACCCCCGAGCTGTGCACTGAAACTGAAATGTACTCCCTGGCACCTCCATGAGCTGCTCCAACTCTGTACCATTGGTGATTTATTAGAACTGCTTGTTCTTTCCTAGTTTGCTTGTTTCTCTTAAATAGTTTAATGGTACCACATACTGGATTCCCAAAGAATATTCAGAACTCTGCACCACACATTCTCTCTGAAACCAAAGGGAGAGAAGCTCACGGTTAGGGGATTCTGAAGCAACACGTGTTTGGAACCAGGATATGCACCAGAAGTATTTCCTTGAGGGCATTCCATTTTTAAGCAATGTGAGCCAGCTGTGGGCACATTTCTCAAGGATTAGGACTATCTTTGGGTATACTCTGATACCTGAGGTCAAGATGAGCTAGAATATTTATTCAATCCCTGGCATGTGGTGCCTTTCCTGCTGATACTTTGTAAACCATGGATTTTATTAGGAAGTTACATAGGCGCCTGGGTGGCTTAGTTGGTTAGCATCTGGCTTCGGCTCAGGTCATGATCTTATGGTTCATGGGTTCGAGCCCCATGTCGGGCTCTGTGCTGACAGCTAGCTCAGAGCCTGGAGCCTGCTTCAGATTCTGTGTTTCCCTCTCTCTCTGACCCTCCCTGGCTCATGCTGCCTCTCTGTCTCTCAAAAATAAATAAAAAACAGAAGAAAAAAGTTACAGAAAAATTTTCTTGAATAACCAGGTTCCCCTATATGTGCTCACGGATGCGTACTCAGTGGAACGTCAGTCCCGAGAATGTAAAATCCTTTTTACACAATTAGATTGTACACTTCATACATACTAATAAGGTGTGGGTACGGAATGTTTATCTTTTTCCAGAGGATTGTAAATTCTTTTGGCAGGTACTGTCTCTTTCTATTTCGCTGTGTAATATGTGCCCAGAGGCAACTGCTCGTTGCCACAGTGCATCCTCCAAACAAGTGAAATCCATGAGGTCAAAGAACGTCCTGAAATGGGTGTCTTAAATACGTTGCATTTTCCCTTGCTGGTAGATGCACCAACTACTTGGTGGCTGTCCTTCGGCAGCTCTTACATTTATCATGTTGGTTTTCCAGATAGACTGTTGATTTTACGATCATTTAAAGAAAAACTGAAAATTGGTAAAGTACAGAATGCTGTAGTTGGCTTTTGATTTGGGATAGAAACTTATATGGCTAATGGGAGAGCCAAATTTCAATTTTTTTAAGTGTTTCTGTATTTTTGAGAGAGAGAGAGAGAGAGAGAGAGAGAGAGCAAGCGAGCAGGTGCCTAAGTGGGGGAGGGACATAGAGAGAGACAGGTAGACACAGAATCTGAAGTAGGCTCTAGGTCTCTGAGCTGTGAGCACAGAGCTGGACACACAGGGGTCGAACCCATGAACCACGAGGTCATGATCTGAGCTGATGTCAGACGCTTAACTGACTGAGCCACTATGCCACCCCTGTGAGAGCCAAATTTTCATTTTCAACTGCAATTGGCAATATTTTGAGGTCCGGAAGATATTCCTACGCTGTCAGTGTATTTGGTTTTCCCTTTGCTTGTTTTACTTTTGGCCATCTTATTGTATCTTTGAACTGAAGTAAAGGTCTTCATTACTAGTTCCTTTGATGTTTCCAACCCAGTGTAGATCAGGCAGTTGAATGACAGGTCATACCTTTGGAGTCAGATTGCTGGATCAGTGTGCTCTCAGCTGATTCTTTTTTTTTTTTTAATGGAAATGGACATAGATTTTTTTTTAAATGCATTTATTTAAGTTAACAAATATTGGTCACCTACATGCATCAGGAGTTGGCCTAGGTACTGGATACTATTTTATTTTATTTTTATTAATGGTTTATTGCAAAGTTGGTTTCCACTTAACACCCAGTGCTCTTCCCCACAAGTGCCCTCTTCCATGTTCCACTCTCCTACTCCCCCATCAGCCCTCAGTTAGTTTTCTGTATTCAAGAGTCTCTCATGGTTTGCCTCCCTCCCTCTTCCCAACTATTTTTCCCCTTCCCCTCCCCCATGGTCCTCTGCTGTTTCTCCTGTTAGACCTATGAGTGAAAGCATATGGTATCTGTCCTTCTCTGACTGACTTATTTCACTTAGCATGACTCCCTCGAGGTCCATCCACTTTCCTACAAATGGCCATATGTCATTCTTTCTCATTGCCATGTAGTACTCCATCGTGTATATATACCACATCTTCTTGATCCACTCATCAGGTGATGGACATTTAGGCTCTTTCCGTGAAAGCAGGAAACAGCCTCCTTGACTTCAATCACAGCAGTTTCCAACTCGACACATCTCAGCCTATTCTCAATCTCAGGAGGGGAGTAGTTCTGGGTTATAGAGAGAAGGAGAAGTAGAAGAAAAACTTCTGTGAATCTGCATTCTGAACCCAGTGGCCCGTGTGACTGACCCATATGCCGTCTGCAAGCGGTCGGCGCTGTTCTGTGGATACCTAAGTTGACATCCACCAGTGTAGCTGTATCGTATTTTTTTTGGTCATCGCTACAAATTTGAAAGCAATGGTATGCTTTCCCCTCTCACGGTTTAGTAATAATGCTCCATAATTGTCTGCTCGGCCTCCAGGGCTGGCCCCTCACCGCTGTGGTGCGGACCGAGTGCTTACTACGGGCAGTACGTCAATTTGACGCGCTGGTTATTTGCTTCCCTCACTCCGCTAACCGCAGTGGCTCTCAGCCCTTACATGTGAAGCCAGGAGAGGTGATTTTAAGTGAAAATGAATATTAATAATCTATCACATAGGTGGCTGCTGGCTGTAATTCATTCTGACTAGTGCTGGCGAGGACTCTGAACACACGCCTGAGAGTCTCAGGCACATGACCGACTCCATCACACGGACGCAGCCGAGCACAACTGCGTCGTGGCGAGCATCGGTGTGTGTCTGCCCGCATCCATTTCAGGAGCAGCATTTTCTTATCTCTGGTATCACCAAAGATAAGCATGCCACCGTGGTTCTGTCACAGGGATCGACTTCTGGGCACGGCGGTATTGGACGTGTACCATGAGAGCCAAGAGGTTTTAAATAAAGGCCTGATGATTGTAGATATTATCTTCATTTTGAGGATGAGTGGTTTGGAAGCTGTGTGGAAATAGTGCATGCCATTGTATATATATATACACATACATATATAAATATATAATTATGTATTCTATTATTATATTATACATTTATAATATATAATGGCAATGGCCTATATTATATATTATATAATATATTTTACATGTACATATATATATTTATTGTATATTTATATGTTTGTCTGTGTGTATGCACATGTATCAAAACTGCATATTTGGGGGCGCTTGGGTGGCTCAGTTGGTTAAGCATCTGACTTCAGCTCAGGTCATGATCTCCCGGTTCTTGGGTTCAAGCCCTGTGTTGGGCTCTATGCTGACAGCTCAGAGCCTGCAGCCTGCTTCTGATTCTGTGTCTCCCTCTTTCTCTCTGCCCCTCCCTGGCTTGTCCTCACTCACTCTCTCAAAAATAAATAAATGAACTTTAAAAAAGAATTACATGTTTGGAAAAAAAGCACATGCTTTTTTTGGCTTTTCTTTCCCCATCAGAGGGCAGGAAAGAAAAGTGGGAGCTTGTTCCCCTTATGAGCAAAGAGACACAGTCCATGGTGATGGGGCTCTCATTGGGGAAGTGAATCCTAGATGAGCTGGGAAAGGTGCTTCCAGAAGATCTGGAAGAGGGGAGGGCAGGGACAGGTCTAGTCTTGCAGAGTCTCATGTCCCCAGGGAAGCCTCCTCTCCTGTCTCTTTTGTGCCAAAGTTGGCAATTGTTTTTCTTTGAGGTGAGAAGGAAGTGTGTGGAACAGAAAAAAAAATAGTGCAAGGGAGGTACGAGGAACAGGGGGACCTGTGAAGGTAAATCTCTGCAGGTTGTTAAAGGCCCAAGGAAATCCCCCAGGAGCACTGGTGCTGAGTTTGTCTGCTGGACAGCTGGAGGCCTGAGGGGATTGCAGCCCTCTGCCATAGAGCGGGGGGCAATGACAACACAAATGACGGAGGCAGCAGCGGAGACCCGTACGGGCCGCTGAAACTTACAGGACCGTCTCTAGGAGGAGGCTGCTGTGGTTAGCATTGGACATGCGTGATCCTGTTCAATAATACAGTCACCACAGAAAGATGGTATTATCCCATGTTACAAATGAGGAGACTGAAGTGGATGGACGTTAAATTGCTCACTTAAGGTCGTACAAGTAGTAATAACAATAATTTAAATTTAATCAAAAAGGAGCCAAATTGCTTTAAGGTGTTTGTAGCTCTATAGTTGTTCCTTTTTTTTTTAAATTTTTTCCTGGAGGAATAAAGCAATTGATTCTCAGTTTCAGCTGTGCTTTCGGGTCGTTCGGGGAACTTGAAAAACTCATGGCTGATTCCCCCCCCCGTCATTCTTTAATTCATCTGAGGTGTGACTAAGAGTTTGATGAGCTTCCGGGAGATGCTGACGTGACGGGCGGTGTCCAACACCCCTGTTCTGAAGCAGGTCCTCTTCTGTTTTGCTCTAGACGTTCATTTGATGCCATCACTTAATTTAATCCTGACTGTGCACATTTTATTTATTGTCCAATAACGTGTCTTGTCTGGCCCTCCAAGCAGAACATAGACTCCATTTCTGTATCCTCAGCGCCTAGTTTAGTGCTACATAAATGGAAATGAGTTAAGTGTCCTCTCTTTGTGAAAATTGTTTACCACCAGTCAGAAAGTATCCATGCATCATTTGTTTTAAAGTTTATTTATTTTGAAAGAGAGAGTGCAAGAGCAGGGGAGGGGTGGAGAGAGAGGGAGAGAGAGACAGTCCCAAGTAGGCTGGGCTGTCAGCCCAGAGCCTGATGTGGGGTTCGAGCCCACGAACCGTGAGGTCATGCCACGAACCAAAGTTGGACGCTTCACCAGCGAGCCACCCAGGCGCCTCTCCCTGCTTCAGTTTCTTTTTTTTTTAATTTTTAAAAATTTTTTAATGTTTTTTATTTATTTTTGAGAACAGAGAGAGACAGCGTGAGCAGGGAAGGGTCAGAGAGAGAGGGAGACACAGAAACCGAAAACAGGCTCCAGGCTCTGAGTTGGTTGTCAGCACACAGCCTGGCATGGGACTCGAACCCACAAACGTGAGGTCATGACCTGAGCCGAAGCCGGAGGCTTGACCGACTGAGTCACCCATGCTTCAGTGTTTTAAAGCCACCATTTAACACTTTTATTGAAATAGTAATTTACTTAAAGGTGTAAGGGGTGCTGGCAATTTCTCCTTATATGTGACCGTATGAGATAGTCAGAGGGAGGAGAAGATGAGGAGGAAGAGAAGGACCAGGAGACCAGTGAGGTCAGTGGTGTGGAGCTGTGTTCCTGAGGGGGCATCCATTATAAATGAGATGAGAAGTGGGTTTCTATTTGGTTTCAGATGACATTTTAAATTTCAACCTAATATTTGACTCGTACTCTTACAGTCAGTGTAAATAAGAAACCTCAATGGATTCTGCAGGATGGGTGAGGACAGGGTGGACAGGGAAACCTCGGTTTACCCAGCCCTGCAGGGACAGAAATCCGCCTTCACCTGGTGCAAGCCGGTGGGGGCTGGCCTGGGCTGGGCTGTGCCGAAGCACCGATCTCCCGTGTCTACTCTAGTTCTGGGCCAGGTGATTAATCCAACCAAAAGGCATCTTTCAACCTCGAGAATAATTCAGGCCCCAACAGCTCATCAATCTGCTATTGCTCTGCAGAGCAAAAAATTTAACACCTAATAAATAATTTCTCCCTGCCTCAAAAGGAATGAAAATTTCTTTGTAAGAATATTTCCGATTTTAAAGGTAACCTTCATCACACCATTAATGCTTGATCAGGCCCTTAATTTGAAATCCAAATAATGAAGATTTAAACTGAAATCCTACTCATAAAATGAAATGATTAACTTAGTAAGTTGTGATTTCTGCGTGGAGTTCCAATACTGTCAGAGAGAGGATGTGGAGGAGGAACTGGAAGGGAAGCTGAGTGGGAAGCACATTGAATCAGGGTATGTGTTTATTTAATTTGTGTCCTGGACTATTTTAAATTTTACTTAATAGGCCTTTTAATATTTAGTATGTACCAGGCACTATTACGAGCACAATACAAATGTTAACTCATTAAGTCATCATGTCAGCTCTATGAAATAGATATTATTGGTATCATTCCTGTTTTATAAATCAGAAGCCAAGGCACAGAAAGGTTAAGTGACTTGTTGAAGATCACACAGCGCATGAGTGATACAGCCAGGACTCAGACCTCAGTTGTCTGGCTACGGAGCCTGTGTACCCACCTACTGTGTATATTGCCTCTCTAGGAAAACGCCTCCCAGATTCCCATGCTCTCCTGTTTAAGCTGAGACATTGCATCCTATGGAAAAAGGCCATTCTTGTGGGTTCAGTTGAAAATGTCCCATATGCAAGATGAAATCTGTAAGATGTTCCACAGTGACGGCTGGCACCCTTGGTTCATTCTGAAGGAATGGCCATCCTGGCTGTCACACATGCCCTCATCAGATCAGCCCTCCCGTCCCTGGTAGGAGTGGTGAAGACCAGAGAGGCAAACTCAAACTTTGGTTTGCAGAGATGCTAAAAGAGAAAGAAAACATGTATGTGATGGATACAGAAAAACTATCCTTTAGGAAGTGGGCTGAGCGATGTAGCAAGTTAGACACTCAGGTTTCCTTCTATATTTTCCATGCTGCAGAGGTTTTTCTTTCTTTTTCAAAACTGTGTGCAGGTGTTAGTTTCATAATGGTTTCAGTAAAGAGGGCTGTCACTCTGTGTATGTGTCAACATGGGTAGGACTAGAGTCATAGAAACTAGGTAGCCTTTGCAGTGATACATGTAGAAATTGTGAGCGTCTGAGCAGAGAGAAAGCTGGTGAGGACAGGAGGGTTTTGGAATTCGGGGCTGTTAGGAAGACGTAGCCTTGAGTCCTTGGTGACCTGCGAAGTCTACCTCATCGAGCTACACGCCTGCTGATATGACCGTGAAGTGCATCTGGGAGGTGTAAGAGCTAGTGATGATAGCTCAGATGGAGGCTGCAGAGGTTCTGGAGAGCGGGGCACACACAGGTTAGGATTCATGACATCTGCGTGCCCATTGGCATCTGCAAAAGTGAGAGACCCAAGTGGCATTGCTACTTGATACACATACACTTGTTTGGACTGTGAACACTGGGCAGACCTTATTTTGATAACTCACTGGTAGGAAACGTCCATGGGAGGTAGTCCGTGCCTGTCCAAGTTGACCGACGTTTTTGTTTATGGACACGTCTTGAAGTCTAATAGGAGAATTAGGTGTCATGAATTAACATACATATGATAAGTAAGTTTCTAAAGGTCTGGTTAATCAGATCATGACAGAGTTAAATGAATAAATTTAAACCCTTATTAATGTTTCTAATGCTAAGCGTTTACAGGCAAAATCAATATTTTTCTCAGAGTAGTAACTCTAGGTACTGAATTATATCATTTAAGCATAAAACTTTCTGTGTGAATATGCATTGGGAAATGATTTCACATCTAACTTTTCATTTAGGAAAAGTGCAAAAGTTAAAGGGTTTGCAGAACCACCCACAGCAACATATTATTTTATGTAGAAATATTTTTCTCAATAATTATTATGCATTTAAAACATTGTAAAAGTATGAATTCCGTAACACTATGAATTCTAAGAAGGCAAGAAAAAAAATTTTTTTAAGGAGATGGGCTTTTGGGGCACCTGGGTGGCTCAGTTGGTTGAATGTCCCACTTTGGCTCAGGTCATGATCTTATGGTTCATGAATTCAAGCCCCATGTACAGCTCTGCACTGACAGCTCAGAACCTGGAGCCCGCTTCAGATTCTGTGTCTCCCTCTCTCTCTGTCCCTCCCCTGCTCACGCTCTGTCTCTCTCAAAAATAAACAAACATTAAAAAAATAAATGAGATAGGCTTTCTTGTTTATTTTTTTATTTTAATGTCCATCTATTTATTTTAAGAGAGAGAGAGCAGAGAGGAGGGGCAGGGAGGGAGGGAGGGAGAGAGAGAGAGAGAGAGAGAGAATAGAATCGAATCCCAAGCGGACTCCATGCTGAAGCCTGGCAGTGTGGAGCCCAACTTGGGGCTCAATCTCACAAAACTGAGCCAAAATCAAGAGTCAGACGCTTAACCAACTGAGCCACCCAGGCACCAAGAGAAAAATAATTGTTCATCAAATGTTGGATTTAACATTTATTCTAACTAGAAATTTATTTTAGAATTATTCAAGTATGATAGCTTTGGGATGCATCATGTAAATAACATGTCAGTATTAATAAGCGTATCCTTTGACAGTGGAGTTTAACCATTTTGTTCTTTCCATTCTTTGTTTCCCTACGTATATCTAAAGCCTGTGTTCTCTCTGCCTTTGGGTAAAGAGGAATTTGGAAAGTTTGTTGAGTTTGTTTAGACTGTGAGCTCTAGCAACAGGTTGCGTAGATTCTAGCCCCAGCTCCAGTATGTATTAGGTGCACTGCCTTTGGGAAATTATGTGTTTTTTATGTGCCTCAGTTCCCTAATCTATAAAAGGGGAATAAAAATTGTAACAATCTCCATAGATCTGAGAATTCCATGAGTAATCAGGGCAATAATATATATAGCAATTATATATATGTATATAGCAATATATAGCAATATAAAGCAATTAGGGCAATGCCTAAATATATATGTTCAGCTAACATCAGATATGATTATTCATCAACATCTAATGAATCATAACAGCTTTTGACCAATAATAATCTCTCAACATCTTTGATTCAAGATCTTGGAATCATGTGCTATTAAGGCCTATCATGAAAGACTACAGAGAGAATAGCAACTCACCCTTGCTGAGTGTTTACTGTGTGTCAGGCTCTTTTCTAGGTATTTCACATGCACTTTTTGGTACGTGTCAAGAAATAAAGAATAAAAAGGAATTAACAGGCATAGAAAAAGTGTCATAGGTAGACGTAATGGAGAATTTTCTCTAAACCTAAAAGATCCCCTCGGTCGGCATGAGAGACCTTGGGTCCTGGAGGAGAATGGCCTTGGGTCCAGCTTCTCAGCAGCGCAGCCCCAAGAGACACGGTTGATTCTTTTTTCTGGGCCCATGAGATCATAGGCACTTTTGTAAAGGTTCCGGAACAAAGATTTCTGTTGTGGAAACCTGAAAGGAGGAAGGAGCTTCCAAGTAGGGTCGCTGTTGCACTCCTGTTGTACTGCAGACTGGACAGCTGTCACTAGAGGGCGCACCGCCCACGTTTGCGCACCAGGATCAGGCCGGCTCTCCTGTACGTGGACCTCCGGGAAGATTTCATTTAGAAATCTAAGGCAGCCCTTCCATCAGGAGAGGTACCTGCCCAGTAAAGAGACTGCCCCATTCCGGGCGTACATCCATCCTCTTCCCACACGCTCCAGCACATCCCGACCAGAAAGGGTGGAGTTGCCGCCATCACTCAGACGGGTGGGCTGTGTTATTTGGGGCTGCACTGAAGCCGCTTCAAACCCGGAGCTCAGACATCAGTTAATGATCCCTACCTACACTGCCTTAATATTTGATTTACATTTATGCTTATCTCAGAGACTTTTAAAAAGTATACTCTGTCCTATAGCAAGACAGACGGGGAAGATTCTATACTTAGATTTCTCTAACTCCCGTGTGAACCTAGGCAAATCGTTTCAGATGACTTGTTTTCTTCATCTTGAAGAATCAAGGGTTTGGATTATAAGATGATGTTACAAATTTTTACCAGTTACGAATCCTCTGTGACTCAGAACTCAATTGGATGATTTTGAATTCTTAGAGAAGATCAGGCTTATTTTGGAAGCAGGACTGTAATGTAGGGCCGTGCTTTGCAGAATGACAAGGATGAGGGTTGATGAAAGGAGAGCAGCAGACTTTGGGAACAGGGCCAACGCGCTGGCCGGGAAGGAACAAACCATAGTCTGGAGAATGGGAACATGATGGTAACTGCTGCAGAGAGTGACTAAGGGCCCTACCCTCTGGTGACGTCAGGCAGGCACTTGGAAGTCATTGTGCTTTGGGTAGATTCGCGGGATGATTTTTTGTTTGTTTGTGGACAATACAGTTATGGCTTCTTTCTGATTTCCTCAGGTTATTTGATTTTCTTAAACAAAGAACTTGAAACGATAGAAAACTGTGCATGGGGTACCTGGACCAAAGGAAAAAGATAGGACGAGTTGGCAGAAGCAGTCTCTTCGCTTTCTGGTCCCCAGTGCTCGGCTCCGGATGGAGTCTGCCACAAATGCAGATTCTTTAGGGAGGGATGTGGCGTAGAGAGAAGAGAGATTAATCACTCCTCGTGGACCAGGGTTGTAGCTGTGTGAGTGGCACGGAACTGTGACCTTGAAGAGAACCAAGGAGTAGAAATAAGCCTCCGGGGATAGGCGTCTTGCCAGCTGGAGGCACGTGGCTCTCCGGGCGTCCCTGCTTCGGAGTCGAGCCCTCTCCTCCCAGGCGTCAAAGGTGCGGGTTTGTCTCTCCTTGGTTTGCTTCTTCCTCAGACTCATGAATGGACAGCGCATCTAATTACTTTCTCTAATACAAGGATACATTTTTTTGAGGAATTTAAAAAGGACCTTTGTGGAGGGGGCTGGTCTCAGCATTTATCTTTTGATATATAACACTTTTTAGATTTTCATGTTGTTGTAGAGGTTTTTTTTTTTAATAAAAACTGGAGATAAAAATATCTGCAGAGAAGCTGAACTCTCTTATTTATTTATGTATTTATTTGAATGTTTTCTTTATTTTTGAAAGAGAGAGAAAACCAGACTGTGAGCAGGGGAGGAGGGGAGAGAGAGGGAGACACAGAATCCAAAGCAGGCCTCAGGCTCTGAGCTGTCAGCACAGAGCTCACGCCGGGGCTCAAACCCATGTGCTATGAGATCATGACCTGAGTGAAGTCAAAGGTTTAAACCACTGAGCTACCCAGGCACCCCAGAAATCTCTTTTGTAAAAAATTTTCTTCCTCTATGTACTTAGGTCCAAATAATATGTATTTATACCCAACAACTTAATAGCCATTTGAAAAAAATAATATACATGAATTAAAAAATTTTTAAACATTCTTAAAAACTTTTTTTTTTTTTAACATTTTTGTTCACTTTTTTGAGAGACAGAGTGTGATCAGGGGAAGGGCAGAGAGAGAGAGGGAGACACAGAATCTGAAGCAGACTCCAGGCTCTGAGCTGTCAACCCAGAGCCCAATGTGGAGCTTGAACCCATGAACCATGACATGACCTGAGCCAAAGTTGGATGTTCAACCAACCGGGCCACCCAGGTGCCCCCTCCCCCCCAATTAAAAAAAGTTCTTAAAAAACAACAATTACTTACTAATGGGATATGTGTATCTGTTTGGCAATTCCCAGTCTCTGAAACTTTGGAATCAGACTTCCACTTGCATTTGGATTTTCATGAAATACTTGCTGTTTATCTTAGCAACTGCCCAAAACTTAGCTGTGCAAAGATGTGACCATCATCAAAAGGAATAATATAGTGTGACCTACTGTCAAAACTATGCACTGTCTCAAGCTAGGAGTTTGTGCTGTGTCTGAAAGATATCAAATATCGTAATGTTTGTCTCAAAACTTTAAAACACTTGAGATCACCGTGGTGTCCGAGGGTACCTTGGTGCACAGTTTGGGAACTGGGACTCTAAGGTTAGATGGTGGAGCTCAAAAGGTGAAATTTAAAGCAATTCCACCAGTGTAGAGAGTGAAACAACTGACAACTCCTCCATTGCCTGTCACTCTCCAGATGGTGGGAAGTTGAGAAATTACGATTTGAGCAACGAAGAAGGCAGGTGCGATGCTAGCAGGGGGAAAGGACGATGGCTCTCTTGGGAAGGGCTGAGGAAACATATCTTGGCTTATTCTGACTTAAGGAATACAGTGAAGGTCCTAGAGAGGATAAAAAAATTAAAAAAAATTTTTTTTCTTTTATTGTTTATTGTCAAGTTGGTTTCCATATAACACCCAGTGCTCTTCCCCACAAGTGCCCTCCTCCATGCCTATCACCCCCTTCCCCTTTCCCCCTCCCCCATCAGCTCTCAGTTTATTCTCAGTATTCAAGAGTCTCTCATGGTTTGCCTCCTTCCCTCTTCCCAACTATTTTTCCCCTTCCCCTCCCCTATGGTCCTCTGCTGTTTCTCCTGTTAGACCTATGAGTGACAACATATGGTATCTGTCCTTCTCTGCCTGACTTATTTCACTTAGCATGACACCCTCGAGGTCCACCCATGTTGCTACAAATGGCCATATGTCATTCTTTCTCATTGCCATGTAGTACTCCATCGTGTATATATAAACCACATCTTCTTGATCCATTCATCAGGTGATGGACATTTAGGCTCTTTCCATGATTTGGCTATTGTTGAAAGTGCCGCTACGAACATTGGGGTACATGTGCTCCTATGCATCAGCACTTCTGTATCCCTTGGGTAAATTCCTAGCAGTGCAATTGCTGGGTCATAAGGAAGTTCTATGGACAGTTTTTTGAGGAACCTCCACACTGTTTTCCAGAGCGGCTGCACCAGTTTACATTCCCACCAACAATGTAGGAGGGTGCCCGTCTCTCCACACCCCACCCTCGCCAGCATCTATAGTCTCCTGATTTGTTTATTATAACCACATAGAGAGGATAATTTTAACCTGCATCCTTTTTTCTTTTCTTTGCTATAATTTTTTAAATTTAAATTAAAGTCAGAGAACACACAGTGTAGTCTTGGCTTCAGGAGTAGAACCCATTGACTCATCTCTTACATATGATACCCAGTGCTCATCCCAAAAAGTGCCCTCCTTGATGCCCATCATTCATTTAACCCATTCTCCCCTCCTCGGACCCCCTCCAGCAACAAACCCTTAGTTCATTCTCTGTATTTTAGAGTCTCTTATGGACTGCCACCCTCTGTTTTTAGTTTATTTTTCCTTCCCTTCCTCTATGTTCATCTGCTGAGTTCCTCAGATTCGACATATGAGGGAAATCATGTATTTGTCTTTCTCTCACTGACTTATTTCACGAAGCATAATAGTCTCTAGTTCCATCCACTTTGTTGCAAATGACTAGATTTCATTCTTTTTCATCGCCAAGTAGTACTCCATTAACCTGCATCTTAAAAAATTAATATTTGAAGAGGTATTAGGTGTACAGATCTCTGATTTATCTGATACTGTCTTCTAGGTAGGATTACAGCTTGTAGCTTTTTGACACGGTAGCTGTGGGAAAGTGCAAAAAAGCTGTGGGAAAGTTGGTTTGTTTGCATACTAGTTTTCAGTAATGCATGAAGGTTAAAATGTGGATCATTTGTCTAGTATTATTGGTTTTCCAACATACTAATGCTGAGTTATGTCTGTAGCATAGTCCATAATTTATGGAGACATTGCTCCTTTAGTTGAATGCATCTAGTTCATTAGAATATAACAATGCATATTTATTTCCAGGCATCTGTAATGTCTCCAAGCCCATTAATACATGAATAGTTTCCTTTCAAGCCCTCATGATACGTTGTTCACAGAAGTTTGTGCCCCCCCCATTAAAAACAAAATAAGACAAACCCTCTTCCTTTTCTCTTTTTTATTTTTTAATGTTTTTATTTCTCTTTGAGAGAGAGACAGCGTGAGCAGGGGAAGGGCAGAGAGAGCAGGAGACACAGAATTGGAAGCAGGCTCCAGGTTCTGAGCTGTCAGCACAGAGCCCGATGCGGGGCTCGAACCCATGAACTGTGAGATCATGACCTGAGCTGAAGTCGGACGCTTAACCGACTGAGCCACCCAGGCATCCCACCCTCTTCCTTTTCTATCTTTTAGACAAACTGAGGGAAAAACACCAGAAAATACAGAGACCAAAGTATTACGAAATAGAGAAGAAATGATTTAAAGCCTGTTAGCTCCATGGCCATGTTACTCTTGAACACCAAAGTTAGGCAGCCTTAACCATTCAGTTCAAGTCAGCATTAGAGTGAGGCAATCTTCTTCCTGCAGAGATGGGCTCTGCACAGTGTTTCCCAGGGGGGAGTTGAGGAAAATGTGCGCTTTCTTCAGGTAAAGCCTAGTCTCCCAAAGAAGGGTGGGGTGAGCCTCCCTCTTATGTTCCCCAAATTTAGCAGTCTCTAGGAGTAGCCTGAGTCTGGGGAGCAAACGGTCAGGGATTCCTCTGATTAGTGTAGGGAAGAAATATTTCTAGTCACATCTAAGTGTTAGTGGGAAGGGCTCAGGGAGTCCTCATTTGGAGCTGAGATCATCATGTCACTGTTTAGAGACCCTCAATTCCTGACTCAGCGTTTTTAAGGGTTAAGTTTGGGAAAGCTTGCTTTAACAATTCCAGACTCTTACAGAAAGCAGTTGTGTATCTTATCTTTTGCTTATGGTGGCGAGCAAGGATCTACTCAACCTAAAATAGAAAAAGAGCAAGCTCTAGCTGCCAATAACAAATGACAATAAATGAGAATGATGGCCTTGTGCTTATAAAAATGGCAGTCATGAGAGTTCATGTAAATGAGTATAAGAGCGTACTCTCCGGAGTCAGTGTTTCTCTCTCCCATGTGAAGGACATTGGGCTTGGCTGGGGGTTGAGGGGAAGCTAATTAAGTGCATGGTACTATGTGAACAGCATGGGCGCCAGCGCTAGGAGGCAGGCCCACTGGACTGCATTCTGCACGGCTACCACTGGGGGGCGGGTAGGGGGTGGGGATTGGGCGGGTGGGGGACAGGCCAATTCTTTGCGCATGCTCACTCCAGTGACAGTGAGTCACGTGTGCATGCCAGCCCCTAAGCTCTCGTTTCTCACGAAGGCGGTCCAACACCTTCCTTAAGTTAGCCAGGTGTCTTCAAAATCAAGGCAACAGAGCTGGGAAGAAAGATTCTTTCACATTATGAAAATAATTGGTAATGGTTTTTGGTATAAAACAGTTTGAGAGGTACCGGAACCCTGGATCATTGGGAACACTGGTCTCAAAATAAGAATTCAGGGCAAGTTAAGGGGCACCTGGTGGCTCAGGTGGTTAAGCAACTTCAGCTCAAGTCCTGATCTCATGGTTCATGAGTTTGAGCCTTGCATTGGACTCTGTTCTGACAGCTCTGACTTTGGAGCTTGCTTCAGATTCTGTGTCTACTCTCTTTGCCCCTCCCCTGATACCTCTCTCTCTTTCTCTTTCTCCCTCTCTCAAAAGTAAAATAAATTTAAAAAAAATTTAGGGCAGGCTAAAAGAGGAGTCTGTCTATGCCTGGAGCAGGAACCCAAGGTGAGAAACCAAACTTGTCACTAGCTGCTAAGACTTAGTAAATGAAAGCAATAGACATCCAGGTATTTACATTTCTTTACATCTCTTTTTAATTGAATGTCTTTAAAAATATAGAGAGGCTAAGAATACTGTTTAAAATAAAATTTAGTAGACTTAGTATTTTTATTTTCTTTTCAGATGAACAGGATTATTGAGTAGCTCAACTATCCCTTCTTTGGTTTTCACGGCTATCTTCTGTTGAGTTCACCACACTTAAAGCAGTACTGAATATACAAAATTTAGTGCCTTAACCATATGTCCTTCCTCTTTCTGATCCCTACACATCCAAATAATAGACAAAATATCTAAGAAAAAATTGTTTCTTCATTGTGGAGTTTTCTGTCTCAAAAACATATAATGAAAATATGTACCTATATAGTAGGGGTAAGGGTTTATAGAGACTGAAATACCAGATGTAGCCCTGATTATTTTTCCAGATAAATCTAGAAAAAAAAATCGAATTCATTAAAGAAATGAGGAAAAGTTTTAAAGGGATTTATTTAATTACATCTTTTATTTTACAAGTCTTATTCAGGGTTATAGAGGTAACGGCTAGACGTTCAGTACTAGGGAGCGCCCATTTCTGTGGACACGAATTCTCAGGGTGGAGGGTTGTTAAGGCGGGACTGTGACTTTCTGCTGCCTGGATTTGAACACAGCAGCAGTTAATTCTGGTAAGTAAAGGACATTGTCTGAGGCCAAGTTGACCCATGGAGAGGGGGCTGGAAAAGAGCCGGGAGGAAAGGGGCAGCCCCCAGCACAGCTGAAAGAATTTCGCTTCTCCCACACGCTGGTCAGTGACACACAAAATCAAGCATGAAAACAGGAAAAAGTGGTTTTGAAGCAGAGGCCGTCCACCACCCACGAACACTTTGAAAAACTTGTAGCATTCACCTCGGGAAGTGACCCTTCACATTTCTTGTTCACATTCTGGCTGGGAGCCCAGAAGTGGGGGCATCAAGGAAGATGATTATAAAATTCAGAACTTGCTTGAATAGTCAGAGAGTGTGTGGGTTTCCTATTAAACTGGCTCAGCGGCCTGGTGGAGGCGGGGGTGATGGCAAGGAGTGGGAAGGGGAGTTGTCAAGATGGGGATGGGTTTTAGTTTTGAAGAGAGTGCCTAGAAGTGTATTGTAGAAAGTCTTTTAGGACTTTATTTTGACTAACTGGAGCATGTTATAAAATTCTTCAACGTGGACGTATTTGACACAATTTGGGATAAGATTGATGGAAATGTTATATCTGTGGATGTTGGGGGCTCAGGTGGACCTCTGAGTCACAGAAGATTAACTTGGGATACACTCTCCTTGCCATCTAGCCTGACTAACATCCCCTGAGGTTGTGGAAATCCTATCTTAGAGAAGTTCAATTTCTAAAAATCTTACCGCGACTTTATAGAACCTTGGAGACTAGCACCTGAGCGATTTGTCTCAGCATCTGGTGCTGTCCTTGGTCGGAAAGGCCTGAAACAATGGTCTTGCTACATTGCCTCCCAGGCTAAGCTGTGGAACTACAACAGGACCTACAGAAGTTCATCCCTTCCTGAACTCAAATGAATATAATTGCAGAGTTTCCAAGTCCCCGTGGATCTAAAGGGAGTGCTTTACGTAAAAGGATTTCGTTGGATAAAATTTTCGAGAGTTGAATAGAAACTACTTTCCCCAAAGTTAAGTGGAGCATTTTAAATCGTGGGGTCAAACAGGCCACCCGGAAGAGTGATATCTTATTGAACGAGATCGCATTTCTGCCAAACCCGTTTAATTTATCCTGAGCCCTAACTGCCTTTGGCTGAAAGCGATAGTGAAGCACTTCGGTGAGCCTGTGATTGGCCCGTTTAGACATCCATCTGTGCAGATTCCTGTGTCTGTCAGCACATGGGTCTTAGATCACCACTTCGGGTTTGGCAGGCTAGCCCTGACAACCCACACTTCCATGTGGGGTTTGGACACAGGTTCTGTGCACATGGAAAGTTCTGTCACTCTGGGCTCCGACAGTGGACCCGTGAGTCCTTTCCTCCCGGGAAGCTGACCCAACTCCCAACCTGCAGGTTTTCTTTAAAAAGTCACATTCTAGCCTCGTCGTACAAACTTCGGATGCTCCTTACTGAACTCTCAGACTTTGTTTGGCCTGTGAATTGCAAGGTTGTGCATATTGGTTACTCGTAGAAGAGGGAACTTGGGCCTGGCATGGAAAGGGGCACTGAAGGTTATTTGAAAGTCAATGAAGACTTTTTCAGGAAGCCTTGGAAGGGAGAGTCAGCTGAGGGAAAATGGCGGAGCAGAAGGAAGAGGAAGAAGAGGGGAATGAGGAAAGTGGCAGTGAGGACGAGGAGAAGTGGGAGAATGAGGAGAGACAGCAATTGTTGCAGTAACAAGAGTCCTGTGCACCAGTGTGTCCAGCCATCCTTGCCTCTGAAACTGGATGATTATGCTTCTCCGTTTCTGATGTCAACCATGGCCTTGTGGCTTGCTTGGCTCGTGTAACCTGAGTGGATGTGGTATGTGCCCCTTACAGGCAGAGGTGTGAAGAATGTGGTTCTCCACTTCTCCTGTCTCCTGCGATCCTAGCAGTGCATGGTGAGGTGATTCCCTGTCAGCTTCATTCCCAAGTGACAGTCATGAACACAGTTGCACAGTCTGCGAATCTTGGACACTGGGCATGTCGTGTGAGCCAGGAAATACTGTGCTAACGCACTGAGGTTTTATTCCCATAGCATAACCTGACATATGCCATCTCATAGAGAAATTAGGACCTACAAAGAGGAAGCTGGTATGACAAAACTATAAAATACGTGGTCTTAGTCTAACTGCTGAGCAGCAAAAAAAAAAAAAAACAAACAAAAAAACAAACTTAGAGGTTGGACAGGTCATGATCTATATTATACAGTGGCAAAAAATTTGGTAGAAATGTTGCTTTCAGTAACTTTGAACACCTATAAATCACTAAAGAAAAGTCCAACAAAACCATAGCACGTTGTGCAAAGAATATGAACAGTTAAGGGGTGCCTGGGTGGCTCAGTCGGTTGAGTGTCTGACTTCAGCTCAGGTTATGATTTCATGGTTCATGGGTTCAAGCCCCGCACTGGGCTCTTTGCTGACAGCTCAGAGCCTGGAGCCTGCTTCGGATTCTGTGTCTCCCTCTCTCTGCCCCTCATCAGCTCATGCTCTATCTTTCTCTCTCAAAATAAATGAACATTAAAAAAAGAAACCACGATGTGAATCTGATGCTAAGTGAAAGAAAGTTCAGGCATAAGGGTCCTAAGCCACCCTACCATCTAAGGAAACTCCTGCAGGATTGTTGGAGAGTCCTTGGCCAAAGTAACCCTCAGAGAAGTCTCCTGAAACAGGCCTGCCTCAGGTCCCTGCCATTCTTGGTCATTGGGTGGGAGCAGAGGGTGACAGCTGGGACCCTAGGTTCCTTTCTGCACCTGTTGCTGTAGGTCTGTGAGGCACATTTTTCTGGTCATCACTGTCAGCTTCAAGACACTAGACACAAGACAAGATGGTAACCTTTTTCATACTAAGTGGATTTGAAAATAACACAAGAAAAAATTTTCATCCCTCATGTAGGTAAAATATTAAAACCATTTGATAATATACAATGTTGATGGAGATGGGGAAAATGACACTCTCATCTTTTACTTATGAAACTGTAAGTGGACATAACCTCAGAGACAGTTTTCCTAGCTTCAGAATCACCCATGCATATACCTCTGGCCTGGCAATTTGTTCTTTCTAATCTCACCCATAGATACATTCACACAGGCAGAGAGGGTTATGTCTTGAGATATTAACTTAGGCAGTGATTGTAATTAGCACAAGAGTGGGGACAAATTAAATGTCCATCAGGAAGGAACCGATTATATAAAGTATGTCTGTCCATAAAATTAAATACGTGCCTTTAAAATACTGAGGCAATAATGATAAAGGCACACTATCTCAGGTTTAAGATAAAAACAAAGATACCATTGGTAAAATATGCTCACATTTTTGCTTTAAGAAGATAAGGCGTCCTATGGATACATGTCACTTGGGTCCCTGGATGACCACGTAAGAAACTAATGACCGTGGCTGCCCCGGTGGGCGTTTCCAATGAGGGGATCTTAAAGGCCAGGAGTGGAAAGGAGACTTCACTTCCGCTCTGTTTCCTTTTCGTGTTCTCTGACTGTTTTACCGTGAATACAGATAGATGACCAATTACAAAATTAACAATTAAAAGATAAATAATATGGTAAAAAAATTTCTCTCCCTTCTGCCACTCACTGCACTGTGCGTCAAAATGATTTCCTCTCATCCTGTTCCATGGTCACGTGGAGTTGTTCTTGGCTGGCAGTAGTACGTACTATTAAATTGAAAAGGAAAAGGGCTGAGATGTTAGCTCAGCCACACTGGAGTCTTGTATGAGGGCGCGTTTTGCCGTATGGGAAGATTTGCCGTTTCCTGGGACACGCCCTCTAATGAACGCTGCTACAGCAATCCAGACAGAAGCCGGAATATGGTCTTCTCATCAAGCTTTGGGATATGATTTTAAGCTTCCACATACCGTTTTGCCAAAGAATTGTTTGAAAACAAAACCGAACTCCACATTTTTCTTGAAGGTCACACACTAGTGGGAAGGCTATTAACACAGAACAGACTGTGACAGGCTCCGCTGTTTTCAAGGGAAATCAGAGCAAGGAGTGTTATTTTCTTTTAAATGTTTTTTTTTTCCAGAGAGAGAGAGAGAGAGAGAGAGAGAGAGAGAAAGTACAGTGGGAAAGGGCCAGAGAGAGAGGGGGACAGAAGATCTGAAATGGCCTCTGTACGGACTGCAGCAAGCCCGACGTAGGGCTTGAACTAGTGAACCACAAGCTCATGACCTGAGCCAAAGTCGGACACTCGACCTACTGAACCACCCAGGCGCCCGGAAACATATTTTTTTTCAAAAGGGGATGGCCTGTTGTTTATATGGTTCTCTTTGAACATCTATTCTAGGCTTCCATCTGCATCTCTGAGATACGGTGTTCTGAACACAACAGAGGGATCTCAGAGGTCATCTCTTTTTCTCCTTTCATTTTACTGGGACTTGGGAGAAATTAAATAAATTTTCCAAGGTCACACAGCCAGAGGTGTTCTGTTTACAGTTTTCCTGTATTCGGCATCAGTACACTTAATCTTAGCTTGGCCCCGTCTTTACAAATGGAGTGTCCCTGACCGCTTCTGACCACCCATCCAGAGGCTCGGAAAATCCTTCCCGAGGTCTTCGTGTGTATGGTGTCTTGCCTACCTACACTTAGGCCTTTCCAGAAAGACTATCTGTTGGTACACATTTGCTGGTAAACCAGATCGGAAGATGGGCCGGAAGAACGGAGATTGCTCACTGTACTTAAAAATTTATCTCGAGCCCTTTTGTCCTCCTTTTCGCGATTACCGAGTGAGTATTGATTTTAATTAGTTCTGTCTATTAAGATCCCCCTAAGGTTCAGAAGTCAGTCTGGTAATTAACTGTTCAGCGTTCCTCTTGCTGGCAGGATTGCGGGCGAGTCACTGCCGCCCTCTGCCCCGAACGGGGATCGATGTTCCTCTGTGGATCCGCCCTCAAGAGTTCAGATGCCCGTGGAGTTCCCGTCTCAGGTGGTTTCCCTGTCCTGTTACGGACGTGGGCGGGGGGAAGGCAGCTCTCAGATTCCGGGATGCTGTCCCGATTCGTTAAGGCAGATGCATCCGTCCCGGGGCCTCCAAATGGCGTGTGTGTCGTTGGTGATGTCCAGAAGGACTTCCGGAAGCTTGCCTGGTATCAGAAACTGACAAGGACATACTATCAATCTGTGCCCCTTTGTCTTTTGTGAATGAACTTGGTACTTTTGTTGGGTAGAGCAGGGCTTGGAGCAAAGATTTATGGTCCGTATTTTCATCGACTTTCACTCCGTCTTGAATTCTGGCAAAGGCTCTTCAGTAATTTGTGGGATGTGTGAGAGCTAATCTCCCAGAATATGTGTGTGATGTGTAGGGTTTAGAATAATTTGGGGGACCTCCTCTCCCAAAGTGAATATTCTGTGCTTAAGCCGATTTTATTGGCCAGTTTGCGTGTGGGTCTGTAATTATGATGTAATAGGTATTTGGAATAATGATGGTAATTCTGGACTTTGTTTACAGCTGACCAATTAATACTTGGGTGACAGTCCTTTTAGATTAAATAAAAATCCCTGCCATTTTCTGGGGCCTATTATTGAGTGCCATCCATTATTTAAAATTTTCTTTCAAAATTTATTATTGAGAAACAGAGAGAGAGACAGAGCATGAGGAGGGGAGGAGCAGAGAGAGGGAGGGACACAGAATCCAGAGCAGGCCCCAGGCTCTGAGCCATCAGCACAGAGCCCAACGTGGGGTTCGAACCCACGAACTGTGAGATCATGACCTGAGCTGAAATCGGACGCTTAACCGACTGAGCCACCCAGGTGCCCCACTGTTATTTTTAATGAGACAGCTAAATGGTTTAACATACCCTTTGTGATGTTCTTACTGGACTTACGGATGAGATGACAAAATTCTCTCTGTTTTCCTGAACAAATAGTGAAGGTGAAGGATGTCTAGGTCCGCCTCTTCCTCACATGCCGGGTCCCCTTCCTTTAAAACTAGCCTTCCCTCCTACAGTGTCCTGTCTGCCTCCCAGACTCTCTCTTGAGTACCTTGAAAACTTTGCAGTCTGATTTTATTTCCTGAGGTTGGTAGCCAAGACTGTCACTCAAAACCAAAGATTTACTTCCCTGGTGACTTTTTGTTCTTGCCTGATCAGTCTGGAAGAGTTTGAACTGAATGGAAGTTGAGCTCACATCTTGAGAGCCGAAGGCAGAGTAACTGGGTCAGGAAACTCAGAGTAATCATTATAAAACAATTATATAATCCGATGAGTGTCTTCTCTCATCTGCTCCCTATAATATTTTTAAACAACTTTCATCTGGTAGGCTGAAATGAGACACTTTGTGTCCTCTGTCTTATGTTTCGCAAAATACCACTGGATAAGAAAAATATGGGAACGCATTAAAACATGCGTTGTTAGTGAGGCAATGTACTCACTGGATTATTATTTATTGAGGGCATAGTATTTATATATGAACATCGTGAGATATATAAAATAAACTATAGCTTTCCTGCCCTCAAGGGGAACATGGCTAGGAGCGATTTAGTGTGATCAAAGGCACAGAGCTGTCGGTGCAGCAAATGAGTGGAAGAAGACCAATGGCAAGCCTGTGAGCAGCTGTCACACAAATGAGCCAGAGGGAAGAGTATCCGTGGACTCGGCTCAGAAGAGACTTGGGTCACATGTAACTGCGCGTAGGAACATGACTCACAGCTGGATTTTAAGGGCAATTATGCAACGATGACAATACTAAGCAAGATCTGATTTCCCCTCAGACTCGAGTCCTGCAAAATAGCAATGTGTTATCTATCTCTTCTCAGAGCAATGCTTAATGATGTGTCTTTGCCACAACAGAACAATCTTTTAAGGGAGAAAGTGAGTGACAGTCATTGACAAAATTTGCTGGGAATTAATTTTCTGCAGTTCCCTAGTGAGCACATGCATTTTATATTTCAAGATCATTGTTGCAGATGAAAGAAAGGTAGGGAAAATGGGCTATCTTCGATTCATGTGAAAAATAATACTTTATACTTCCAGGGGAAAATACGTTCATATTTGTTCCAAAGAAGGTTAGAGAGAGACTAAAGTTGCCAGTAATGAAACATTAAATGTGTGAGTACTAACCCACCTTGAGATTGTTTAAAAGTGTTACATTCTGAGGCCTGATTGCTTCAGGTGTCTGATGTGTGGTTACTTCCAATGTTCCTCTTCTAGAAGATGGTGCTCCTGGGAAGAATAAACAGGAGTAGGAAATAAGATTTTTTTTTCTTAAAGCAGTTTCTTTTAAGTTACTCACAGTTTATTCTCTGAAAAAAATTGCATTAGAGAAATAAACAGGATGTTAGTAGGACCTGAATCCAAGTTTGGTTATTACCATATGAGCCTAAAATCGTTTGGTCGACTAAAACATACCTCCGACATCAGACGGCTGGATTGGCTTTGAATTGTGACTCTGACACTTGTTAGCTGTGTGATTCTGGCCAAGTGAGTTAACCTCTCTGTTCATTAAAAGGCCTATCTCATAAACATGTTGTGAGAATTAAGTACATCAATAATAACTCTACTTGTATACCTAGGACTTTGTATTCCTTTTACCATGTATCGGAAATAGTCCTTAGAGGAAATAGGACTTCTGGCTTAGAGGAAGTGCTCACAAAGGGCTAGGCTTGAACTAGAAACTAACCTGGCGTTGTGTGTCAACTATACTCAAATTTTTTAAAAAACTTTTTTCAGGAAGCACTGTGGTTGTGACTGTATCCCAAACGCTAGGCATTTGCTGTTCTGTCATGCCCAAGGCCACCAGGGCTCATGTCTGTCAGGGGCTGCGTGACTCTGCAGCCCCAGAAACATTTTTGGTGGCTGCGGGGTGATTAGTATTCCTTACCTGAAGGCCTACGCTAATTTCCCGAGACCTCCGCCTCTTTCCCCAATGCAACGTGTCGGATAGATTTCCCTTTGTTTGCTTTGTCTATAATTGATTCCCCATTTCCGAAAAGGATTCCAAGTGTGGAGTAGAGGCCCGAGTCCTCAGCTGCGTTGGCATCTCCTGGTGGGTCGTTTCACAGTTGTACACAGAGGCCTCATTGTTCTCTGCTGCCAGTCGTGACACAATCACTTTCTTGTCGGAGGCGAATCTGTGGTCGGTTTGCTGAGTGTTGGGATTTCTGCTGCAAAACCTCAGTGGGGTCTCAGGGACCCTCTGGCTCCACAGAGATGGCAGTTGAACCGGTGTTGGGGTGTTCGGATGCCGAAGCTACCGCCCGTCTGTCCCGGGCTATGCGGGTTTCCCTAAGCACCTGCTGTGCAGGGGAGAAGATACTCATTTACTTTCAGGATGTCGCTTTCCTAAGCACCGCGTGTCACACTTTCCCCGTGCCGGCCCCCAGAATAGATCAGATGGAGAGTTTCTGAGTACCGTGTGAAGCAAGACGACAAAACAAAATGGAGAACAGTGACTTTCTCTGGGTCTCACCTGGTAGGAAGTATCCAAGCCTATTAGAGTGCCAAGGCTAGGGCGGTCCGAGAAAGGGGAATGAGACGCGGTGCCCATGCCCCGATATTTGGAGAGGCTGTATGGAGACTGGCAAGAGGACTTCCTTCCCCCCTTTGCCCATAGGTTTGTGGCTTCTGTCATCACTACACCCGCTGGCAGATTGTGCCTGCCATTCTGTCCTCTGTCTCCACCCTAGTTCTCAGGGAACCTAGCACTCTTGGACTCCTTCTTCTTCCCTGGACTGTGGAAACCTTGTTAGGCTCTGTGCCTCTACTGTCTTCACGCTCTGACGGCAGAGAAATAAACAATGTTACTCACGTTGGTTCCCTCAACGTCACTTTAATTCCAGAGTAGGTGTGTGTCTGTGCATTTGCAGGAGCTGGGAGGGGTGAGGATCAACAGATATTTAGGAAAGAATGTAACTGTTATGCTGTTTCTATTCTTTTTATTTTTAAAATGTTTGTTTAGTTTTGAGAGAGAGAGAGAGACAGAGTGCAGGTGGGAGAGGTAGAGAGAGAGGGAGACACAGAATCCGAAGCAGGCTCCAGGCTCTGAGCTGTCAGCACAGAGCCCGATGCAGGATGCAAACCCACAGACTATGAGATCATGACCTGAGCTGAAGTTGGACACTTAACCGACTGAGCCACCCAGGCGCCCCAGGTCTGTTTCTGTTCTGTATTGTTATTGCTCCTCTGAATAAGGTAGGACAGTAAATGTTGACTAGATTGATCTATCTATCTATCTATCAATCATCTATCTATCTATCTTTCTATGTGTCTATCATAAAGCACATTTTGTCCTTTATTCTACTGATGGGCCAAATGATTATTTCCAGGAAGATTTATTTATTTTTTTATTTATATATTTAATGTTTATTTATTTTTGAGAGACAGAGAGAGAGAGAGAGAGAGAGAGAGAGAGAAAAGAAGGGGAGGGGCAGAGAGAGAGGGAGACACAGAATCTGAAGCAGGCTCCAGGCTCTGAGCTGTCAGCACAGAGCCTGATGTAGGGCTTGAACTCATGAACTGCGAGATCATGATATGAGCTGAAGTCAGATGTTTAACCAACTGAGCCACCCAGGCGCCCCACAGGAAGACCTACTTTAGAGATGCGGATGAAGAAGAAATACACCAGTGTGCATGGGTTAAAGCAAATCACTCAGAATACGGAGAGAGGAAAGGGAGAGCTGTATCTTTATTGTGTTTATTTTTTTAAAAAGCTTTATAAATGACATCGTCATGTGTTAGTTATCTTGACAGAGAAAAAGAGTCGCCCCGACAGTGTGTGGGGACCCGTTCTCGATCTGTACCGGTGCTTACCCTGCCGTATGTCCTCTAGAAGCCGTGAAGCCAGGGCTCCTGCTTATGCCCTCCACCACCTCTTTCTCCTGGTCCAGGGGACATTTCGCTCACTCTCCCACCCACCAGGGGCAGTCACTTGGTCTTTAACTGCTGTGAGGCCCTATGTTAAGGTCCTTCTAGCTTCCGCTGCTCTGGCAAGGAAGTCGAGGACCGCCACATTCTGTAATTTAAAATCAGAACGACCCTAGGGGATCCAGGGTGCAGAAAGCAGGCAGCGTTGGAAAGTCCTGTACCGGATTTCCGCCAGCCGCCACTGCTGGATTGGGGAGGAAGGCCCTTGTCCGAGTCCAGCCTGGAGTCCTGCCCTGATAATCGAGGAGCACCTTCGTGTGGCGTTAATCACAGGCGTTGACAGTCTCTTCGCTGCCTCATTCCTTTTGCTCCGACATTTGGCTTGCGATCTAGATATGATTTTATACCTATACATTTACCTTTTGCTGTTTAGAGCTGATCTACGCATTTAATTGCAAACGTGTTTTGTCATACAATTAAGTGCAAAGGGACAGAATGCAAACATGAAACAACCAAGATCCATGGGAGAATAACATTTTCCCATAGGGGGAAATAACAGGAAGAGTACTGGACTAGGAACCCCAAGGTTTGGATCTGAGTCCTGCTGTCCAGGTTCCCATGTCTTGGGGCTCGTCCAGGGGTAGCTGAGTCTCTGTTCATGCTTGGTTCATTCTGTGTAGTTCTTGTGCAGTCCTGTCTCTAGTCTCTTGTCCAACTGCATGTTGACTCTCTTTTGATTCCTTATAATTTTTCATGCCAGGGGCAGGGTCAACTCAACTCAACTCCTCCTTCTCCTCCCCTCTTCTTCGTTCCCCTTCCCCCACCTCCCTCCCTCCCCCTCTCCCTCTCTCCTTCCTCCCTCTCTCCCTTCCTTCCTCCCTCTCTCCCTTCCTTCCTTCCTTTTTTCCTTCCTTCCTTCCTCCCTCCCTCCCTCCTTCCCTCCCTCCCTCCTTCCTTCCTTCCTTCCTTCCTTCCTTCCTTCCTTCCTTCCTTCCTTCGTTTTTGTTCTTATCCTTTATCAAGCTTCCCAAGGAGGGGAAGGGGAAGTGAACCAGAATTTACTGAGGGTCTTCTATTTGCCAGGAACTTGACTTATATCTTATCATTGGATCCTTGAAACAATGCTATGTGATTGGACTGATTATTTTTGTATTTTCATTATTTCAAGAAGAAAGAAACTGAACATAAGTGATGTTGAATACCTTGGCCAAGATCACACGGTTGGTGTTGGCAAATCTACATGTATCTAAGCCCGAAACTCTGTGATCTTCCCATGCAGAGCATTGCCTCCCCTCGAGAGTGTCCTGCCTCCTGGCTTTCCATTGCTTTTAAGAGTTGACTGTGTTCCAGTTTTGATGACTAGAATTTTGGCTCCTCATCCAGGCCCCTTCTGTCTTCACTATTTCTAATTCCACACTCAAGCAGACAGTTCTAATTTTTTTTCAGGCTTATCTTTTTTTTTTAATCAGACAAAATTGAATTTATTTTTTTTTTATTTTTTTATTTTTTTAAATTTTTTTAATGTTTTTTATTTATTTTTGAGGGACAGAGAGAGACAGCGCGAGCAGGGGAGGGTCAGAGAGAGCAGGAGACACAGAATCTGAAGCAGGCTCCAGGCTCTGAGCTAGCTGTCAGCACAGAGCCCGACGCGGAGCTCGAACCCACAACGTGAGATCATGACCTGAGCTGAAGCCGGCCGCTCAACCGACTGAGCCACCCAGGCACCCCTATTTTTATTTTTTGAAGGTTTTTTTTTAATAGTTTATTGTCAAGTTGGTTTCCATATAACACCCAGTGCTTCTCCCCACAAGTGCCCTCCTCCATGCCCATCACCCCCTCCCTCCCTCCCCCTCCCCCTTCAGTCCATGGTTCGTTTTCAGAATACTGAAATTTTCAGGCTTATCAAAATAAATGTGGGGTCCCACAAGTCGGGATTTTTTTTTTTTATTTTTAAAAAATTTTTTTAATTTATTTTTTTAAGTAGTTTATTGTTACATTAGTTTCCATTCAACACCCAGTGCTCTTCCCCACAAGTGCCCTCCTCCATCACCACCACCTCTTTCCCCCCTCCCCCTTCCCCTTCAACCCTCGGTTCATTTTCAGTATTCAATAGTCTCTCAGGTTTTGCATCCCTCTCTCTCCCCA
>NC_043705.1:7141079-7204690 GCF_006229205.1 Suricata suricatta
GAGAGAGAGAGAGAGAGAGAGCGAGAGAGAGAGAGAGCGAGAGAGAGCGAGAGCGAGCGAGAGCGAGAGAGCGAGAGAGCATCTTAAGCAGGCTCCACGCTTTTGCAGAGCCTAGTATGTGACTTGATCCTACGATGCTGGAATCATGACCTGAGCCGACCAACTGAGCCACTCAGGTGCCTTAAGATCAGGATTCTTAACCTTTTACAGGTCACAGAGCTAGAGGATTTGATGAAAATTATCCTTATATGTGTGCACACACACACACACTTCACACTTTTGCATAACAATTCTGGGGATTCAGAGAACTCTAGAGGCCTAATTCTGGACCACTGTTACGGGTTGTTCAATCAGGAAGATTACTTTTCCCTGGTCAGAGGCTGGGAAAATGTCCCATTTTCTCTATCCTGGGTATGAAAGGAATTCATTTCAGCACCGTGCAAGGCCATGGTGGACATGCCTTATACCGATGACTTTTTTCCTCGATAGTTATTTGCCTGTGTTCTGCACATTTGCTGGCTTCCTCGGAGTGGCCAGCTCAGTGGGGCCATACACTAAAGATGATCAATATGTCTGGGGTCCTTATCCATGTACCTCCTTTTCCACTGGAGATATTAGCATGATTCCTGTTTTCTCTGCTTCTCAGGGTGAAAGCAAAATGGAGTAAAATATAAAAGCACTGTGAAAGTAAAGCTACGTGTCAGGGTGTCACTGAAGAAGATTTTCTGGGGTTGGCCATTTTTTTGCATATAGTCTACTCTTCCAACACTCCTTGAATCATCTTGATTTGAAACAGCTGTAGCTGACATTGCTCAAACTTTCTGAAGGAAGGGCAGATTTGGTATTCCACCTGAGGCTTCGCTAAGGACCAACAGCCTGCTGCTATATTTCCCAGCTGCCCGAGCCCTTCATTTTAAATGCACTCTGAGGCTTAAATTGGACAGACCCTTACATTTTGCTTTTTTTTTTTTTTTCTCCTTCCCTCCCAGAGCTACCCAGTGCTGCCGGCAAATTTATAGCTGGCTGGTTCAGTTAATTAGAAAAAAAGTCTGATGCATGAAGATTATGTAAGCCCTGAACACTGTAAAATAAGCATCTTTCTGGGTTCGCAATCAACCCAGGGAAACAGGACACCTGTCTCGAAAATGCCTGACATGGTAATTTCACGTTATAGATTTGAAGTTTGGGATGTTTGGTTAGATGTGTCTCCTGTGTCAGGTAGAGACACAAGGCTACACAAAGCCAAACACGGTCTTATTATAGGGAATGGCTCCCGCGTCTTCAACAGAGTGAGCGATTCCGATTCATTTTCTCGTCGTCATGCAAAAGATACTTGCAACTTTAATGCGGTCTTTGCTGCCTGTTGGAGCCCTTTTTAGGACTAATCATTTGACTTTGCACTAATGAGATTAAACCCAGCAGGGGCAGATATTTTCCTTTTTAATTTTCATTCCTGTTATTTAATTGGCATTACACACACATAATGAGACCAGAAAAAAACACCCTGTAGCAATCTGTTCAATACAAATAACTCAGGCAGATGCAGCCAGATGTATCCATGGTGACCTCCTTGACTCTGTCACTACCGGCACATTAGGGAAGATGGCCTGGAACACTTAACTCCTTGTTTGCTGAATGTATGCCAGAGGCACTTCCTTCCTTCTTCCTTCCATAAGGAAAGGCATTTAGCCAAGTCTATGTGTTTCCCATATTGGGAGTTGTCTGCTCAGCATCTGTGTGAGTAATACAGCCTGGAGTTCTGAGTGGGAGCTGGTCCCTGGTGCTCATGCTGGCTCACTGCCGCGTGCTTCCAGGGGTGTGGACAAAGACATTATCCATCGCTTCCCGAGGCCCCATCTTACAATATGGAGGACACATATTGAGCCACATGTGAGGCCATCAGAACAGGTAACAAACAGGACCACCTCCTTTTTGTGCGCTAGGTTGCAGTATCAATACAAGTCTTCTCTTCTGAAACAGACACTGGCTTTTAGAGTCTGATGGGAGGAGGTCCTCTCTGAGGAGCCACAGTGGTTTCAGTCTTTCAGTCCTTAGTAATTCAGGATCCTGGGATCGGCCTCTTGACCCCCTGGTGTCCAACAATCACTTGGTGGTGACCTTGGGGCTTCCTTCAGTGCACCATCATCAGGACCTCCTTTCTTCCTAGACGGGTCAGGCGACCACTACCATAGCTTCCACATCCCACGGAACAAAGTGAGTGGTTCTAAGTTGTACTTTGGAACTTTCCTTTGTTTACACAGCACGTGGAACATAAACGTTTCCGCACCTGTAGTAAACAGGACATTAACATGATCCTGACTGTCTTGCCCCTGAATGAAAGGTACAAAAGCAGGAATCCTCATGCCTCTTCATAGTGCTCTGTCCTCTCCTGGGATTTTTTCTGCGGCAAAGTTTGTTCCCTTCCAGTGTTCTCTGTTTCCATGAGATGTACCAGCATCCTGGTGATCGGGATACAGAAGCATCTTTCAGACCACCTCCCTCGGGTCAGTGCGTTTCCGTGTTTTCCTTTCTGCCATGACCATGCACCTGCTGCAGCACGGGACCAGGATGATAACTACCTCGTCAAAGGTCTTCCTTGCCCAACTCTTGCCCTTTTGCTGTTCGTGTCAGCAATGTGATTGCTCTTTTAGAAACCCAAGTCAGATCATTTCATTTTAATATTTGTGACCTTTCAATGGCTTCCCCTTGCACTTCAGCAAAACAAAAGGAAAAAACCAGACCAAAGCAAAACCAAACCCCTAGTCCATTAAGTCCTTACCAAGGCTCATGGGGCCCTGTGTGGCCTGGGGTCTGGCTCTGGCCCACGAAGATGCCACCATCTCTTGCAGTTGCATCTTCCTGCAACAGTCACCTCTTTATTGTACGTTGCATCAGATGAAGGCAACATGGTCAGCACCCCTCCCTGGCTCTGCACCGTCTGACCTTGGACAGACACCCAGCCTCACCTTGCTCTTTGTTCTCTCTGTTGCAGCCACTTCCCTCTGATTTCCTGGTGCTGGGCCCCTTCCTCCCCAGGACCCTACCTGCTTGGGGCTTTACCTGGAACATCCTTCCCCATCCCCTGAGTCCCCGGCCTCTTGCTAGCAGCTTAAGGTGCGTTTCTTCAGAGCGTCCTTGGTGACTGTCCAGGCCACGTCCTACGCTTTTTCATTTGGGCTCCTAGGACGATGACGGTGGTCCCTTCCTACTCACCACTGGCTGTAAACTTCCACCTGTAAGGTGACCCCCATCTTCTCTTTTCTCAATGAGAAGATCTATTTTTTTCAAACAGGAATAAGTAAACTTGAAGAGATACAGATGAGACAGTCAGGAGCCTACGTACGGGGGCACCTGAGCGGCTCAGTCAATAAAGTGTCCAACTTTTGGTTTCATCTCAAGTCATGATCACAGGGATTTGTGAGTTCAAGCCCCACATGGGGCTCTATGCTGACAGTGCAGAGCTTGCTTGGGATTCTATCTCCCTCTCTCTCTGCCTCTCCCCAACTCACACTCTCTGTCTCTCTCAAAGTAAATAAATAAACTTAAAAAAAAGAAAGCGCCTACTTGTGGTGTTTAGTGTAGGCATGCTACATGTTTACAGTCTGTATAAAACAGTGTGAATATGGGAACATGTTTTCTTCCACCTTCATTGTTTCCATGCTTTTCATCTTTATCTTCGGCCTCGTGTCTTGTGTCTTCGTCACTGCGAAAGCCACCTTCTGAATTCTCTAATGTGGTTTTCTGAGCCCTGTCACCTTCACTTCTATCTAAGTTGTCTGACACACAGCACTTTGTAAATCATGCATGATGCTGTCGCTGGAAATTTATCCTGAGTCACTAGAACCCACTTGTGTTACAGTAGGACAGGTTTTTTTGTTTTTAGTTTTTGTCTCACTCCTCCCGTGAGTATGTATTTATGGAGACCACGCTCCAGCCACTCCCCGGATTGCTTTAAAAGTGATCTTTAAGAGGCTTGTTTATGATGACATCCACCATTTACAATGGTTAGGTCATCCCTCAGGGACAATCACGAAATCTTCTTTAAATTCCATTCGTTCTTTATTGCCAATTATGTCCGTTCTGGGTTAATTTGCTGAAAGACAATTCAGCGAACGACCAATTTGCTTAATTTACCTGTTTCTTTTCACTATTTAACACTATTTAATTTTTAGCCCACAGGTTTTTTTTTTTTTTTCTGTCTTCCGAACGGCACTGTAAGGGATGTGAAATTTTCCTCTGCCTCAGTTCCCTCTCCTTGGACTGGGTACTGTTTGGCCCCTCAGGCCCACCCACCCTCCCCAACGTCTCAGGTTTTCTAATAGAACCTCCCTTTTCTTTAGGTAAGCACTCCTCTCTCATAGCCTTGGGACCGTGGAACCATTGACTCCATCTTTTTTTTAAGCGTGTTACCGTGAGTGAGGTAAGGGGAGGGTGAGGCAGATGCAGATGAAGAGAGAGAAACCAAGTATTGTACAGCTTTGTTAGCCCACGGACGCCTGGGGAGAGCAGAGTAGGCCACACAGGAACACTTGGGGGCAGCACTGAGCCTTCATGAGGCTGGGTGAGGAAGCAGAAACTGGGCAGGCACCTGGATTGTGGCGTTTCAGAGGGAAGGAACAGGAAAGGCAGAATAGGCCGTTTTAGGATTGGATTTCTGCCTTTGCAAATGCCCCCCCCCCCATGGGATTCATGTTCACTATGATGTTCGAATATGTGGTTTGGGGCTCTCCGAAGTTTTGAGATGTTTCTAGGCAAGTCCAGGTTTACTTGGGAACAGCTAGTAGCCATTTTTGTAGATGTGAAGGCATTGATTCTCCTAAATTGAAGAGAACGTCTAATCTAATCCCTGCTTCGTGTGTGAGTCCTGCTGAGTATAAGCCACACATGGCGTTTCCCTGGTGATCTATGACCCAAGTTTGCCCAACCCTACCTTAGGTTGAGCAGAACTCGAGAGCAGGACCTGGCCCTCTGAGGCTCTGGTGGGGTTGTGGACTTCACACTGGATGCCGCAGGGACCCTGAGATCCAGATGAGACACATGACATCTTAGCAGAGGGCAGTGTGGGCAAAAAGTTGTCGTAGACATGTTTTCCCATCCCCCCTGGTGCTGGCAGACCATACACAGGGCATAGGTCACCTCCAGGGAGAAAAGAAGGGAAAGTGAGAGAGAATAAGGATTTCATGAGTCTGTGCAGGGGAGGGGGGATGGGGACTGGAACTGCCCTGTTCAGCTTCCACCACGAGGGTCTGAGAGCTAAGCGGAGACGTTCAGAAATAAAGGATGCAAGACGAGCGTATTCATCCCTGCTCCGGAGTAGATGTTCCATCCTGACATCTTTAAACAGCCTTTGGTGCAGACGTTCATACCACGTTTCTTCTTGGTAAGTTCGGTGTTTCAGTTGGTTTGGCCTGTCATTTGGCCTGCTCCCTGTTCTTTTTTAGTGGGGGACCCCTGGTGGGTGTTGTCAAAACTAGAGGAGTCTAAGCCAGTAGGTGCGTGTATTACATCGGATCTCCTGGTTTGCCCGTGGTAAGTGGAAGTTGACCAAACATGGCCTTGTCGGATCATTTATATTGGCTCTTTTGAGAAAACAAAATGCCAACGTAAAGTTTTTTAGTCTTTCTGTGGGGCGCTTGGGCGTCACAGTCGGTTTAAGCTTCCAACTCTTGGTCTCCGCTCAGGTCATGATCTCAGAGTTCTGCATCTGGCTGTGTGCTGGTGGTGCAGAGCCTGCTTGGGATTCTCTCTCAAAATAAATAAACATTTAAAAGCAGTTCTTTAGTCTTTCTAGACTAAAAGGCCACACTATTTCAACCTCTAGGCAGATGTCAGTGATGGCCTGTCAGTCACACTGCAGGTATAGAGGCTTGAAAACCTTCTCCCTTCCTCTCTCTCTCTCTCTCTCTCTCTCATATACCAAGATATTATATGATAATGCTCTTCAGACTAAGTCCTATCTTTAAAACTTTTTTTAATGTTTTATTTCTTTTTGATACAGAGAGAGACAGAGCATGAGAGGGGGAGGGGCAGAGAGAGAGGGAGACACAGAACTGGAAGCAGGCTCCAGGCTCTGAGCTAGCTGTCAGCACAGAACCTGACGCGGGGCTCGAACCCATGAACGTGAGATCTGACCTGAGCCGAAGTTGGAGGCTTAACCGACTAAGCCACCCAGGCGCCCCCTCACTATCATCTTTTTTAAAAAATGCATGAAAAATCTTTTTGTAACAGCGGGAAATCTTGTATCAGTTCTTGTGCTAGCAATCGTATTTCTATTCCTCTGTCTTCACAGAAATGTATTCCAATAAAATACATTGTTATGTTTGAAAGTCTTTCACCTCATTCTCCTTTTTTTGGACTTAATGTATTTAAATTTAAATACATTTAAATTTAAAAATTTTCCTATGACCTGAAGGCTTTAAGATGTGAATATTTTTCTTTTAGATGGACTTATCATTATAATTGTTTATATACAGGGAATCAGAAAACATACGTTTATCACAAACTGTGATCAACTATTAAACACAGAAGTAAAAATCTAAAAAAAATGTTTATTTTGTGAGAGAGATGGGGAGAGAACAGGGGAGGGGCAGAGAGAGAGGGGGAGAGAGAGGGAGAGAGAGACTCCTAAGCAGGCTCGATCCCGTAAACTGTGAGATCATGACCTAAGCTGAAATCAAGAGTTGGGCACTCAACTGAGTGAGCCACCTTCGGTGCCTCACAAGAGTACAGTTTTTATTGGGAATGCATTCCACAATGAAATGTGCCGGGGGAGAGGGTTAAGATGCCTATTGCTTAAAAGAGCATTCATCTTGTCTCATTTTTCAGCCACCCAGTTTGGCCCTTGGGGAAAATGGACCGCGGTAGGACTGATTGGCCTGAGGCCCCACCTCATGAAAACCAGCGTTAGGAATGTGTGTCTGGAGATGGTGGGGCTGACAGTCTGCCTCATGCTTCCCGGAGTATCCTTAGCGGTGTCCATCGCCTACTTTGAGGACCAGTGTCTTTCACTGTGGGAAAGGTGGCAGAGATGCATTTCAGCCAAACATCACCTTTCACTTTCAGGATCTTCTAGTTTTGGGAAAGGCGGGTACCAGAACAATCCTCAGTTTACTCTACAGACCAGGGCTGTACCGGAAGTAAAATGATGATCTGCATGGCCGGAAGCGTAAACTCATATATTTTTTAACATGAAAAATCTCTGATAAGCGAGTGAAACATGATAGATGACCATTTCTTGGAGAGGAACCAAAATTCCCAGGTGCTAGGGAATTAACATAACTCAGTGAATGCTAAAACTGAACTTATTTTTAGAAATCTACAGAGATTTGTTCTGATACAAAGCAACTGTATTATTATAAAGGGCAAAATGACCCCAGAAATCACAAGATATTCTGAGGTCCAAATCAACAATATATCCGAGCGAATATCAAAGGGAAATCTGAAACAATTTAGCATGAAAGGCAGGAATGCCTTCAGGGAAGGTTTCTTCCCCCCAGGTTAGCTGATATACAAGTCAAGTGGGTATGTCAAATACAAGACAAATAATGGTCTTAATAGAATTGCACAACCGAACTGCTTTGATGGAATTGGATCAAGGGAGAGCGAGAGAAGGAACATTTGTACGGGGTGAAGGATTGTCTTGGAATACGTTGTCTCATGAGATTTGGCTTTCAAAATGGGCTCAATTTAATTTTGAGAATGGCCATTCGAATTGGAAATAAGCCTGAAGAGGAATAATCAAAGCCCTGCGTGAGACAGTCTGGAGTTTTACTGAGCGTCGGTGGCAGGCTTTCCCTGGACAGGTCTGGTGTTCCTACTTGTGACTTTGACGGGTGCACATGCCGGACCGCTGTGCCACATCTCTTTTGCCAGGTCCCAGTCACAGGACACACTCCTTGGTAACTTTGGTACTGGGCAAACAATTACCCTGTAGCTGAGGTCACCAGTGACCTTTTGCTTTCACCTTGGTCTTTTGGCAGGTGTGATATACTATTTTAATATAGAAAGCATTATAGGCTGTGAGCTTCTGGACATTCAGCAAATTTTTTTATGTGTGGGCAAGTGCAAGGGTTTTTTCTCTGCTTTTATTTATATTCTTGCTTTCTGATGATACACCTTTATTGGTGAGATGTAAATATCTATTTCTGTTCCTTTATTTTCTAATATCTCTGGTGGCTGTGGTTTTGTTTTTGGTTTTGGTTCTGCCTCTAAGGAAGGTAATTGTCTTGAGACTCTGGTAGTTTCTATCCTTGAGGGTCTCTGGTAATTGAAAATCATGTCATTAAGTACTTGGAAGGAGAAATAAATCATTAATTACAGTTAAAGGGCTATACTTTAAAAATATCGTAATTATATACAAAAATGCTATGCAGTTTTTAGTATTTTGTAAGAAATATTTTTATTTATTTTGAGATAGAGAGCAAAGGAGAGAGAGAGAGCAAGCAGGGGTGGGGCAGAGAAAGAGAGAGAGGGAGAGAGAGAATCCCAAGCAGGCTGCTTGCTGTCAGCACAGAGCCAGATGTAGGGCTTGAACTCACAAACCGCGAGATGATGACTAGAGCCGAAACTAAGAGTCAGACGCCTAACTGACTGAGCCACCCAGGTGCCCCTCTATGCAGTTTTTAAACCTGTATTACATGACTGTAGTTTAAAATTCAGAAGTAAAGTCAGGGAAAATGGATTATGTTTCCTAATATTGTTGTATTTTGCAGAATCCGAGCTCTTCTTTGGGAGCACCATAAATATTAGATGAAAATCTCATTGATCCAAGTAGTATTTACTGTTTGATCCCATGAATATTCTAGCCACATGCATGACAAATGTATAGTATCATCATATTTACATTCAAAGTAATTATGAGAGTCATAGATACATGATTTGAATTACTCCCCTCAGAATTTCGCATATTCACACCATCGGATCACCTTGAGCAATAGTCACTAGACTATTTCCATTGCTCCTGCTGTCGGTACAGATCCGGGTCCCCAGGAAAGCTAAAGGGACCAGGGAGAGGGGTGGTGAGGATGGGACAGCTTCGTAGTTAGCAAAGTGCTTCCTGGGGATTAAATGACCTTTCCTATAAATCAGAAGGAAGGCTGTCAGCTGGACTCTTTCTCATTTGCAGCAGGTATAAGCAGCAGGAAAATGAGGCAAAGCATTCTTTGAAGCAAAACATTACCTACGACACGATCCGTGCTCACTGTTGTCTCTCTCCTCCTAGAAGCTATTAGTGAAGGTAAATCAGGTGAGGCCCCACTACATCGCGCTCCTCCATTGGCGCTTGCTATTAGTAGCATCTTCATTTTCCTACCTGAAGCACTCTTGTCCTTCCAAGCGACAGGAAGGGGATAAGGTGAGCTTATGCTGAGTTGGCTTTCTTGGAAAGAAAAAAAAAATAAAAAGAAAGAAAGAAAGAAAAAACAAAAGACAATATTTTGCAGTACTAAAAACAGAATGTGTTCAGGTCACATTGTTCCAGAGGATGGTAGTAAGATGCTTTTAAATTTCTCCAAACTGCAAAGTGACAGTGCTCTGCTGTTCCCAGAAATTCTAGGTATTGGCTTGGGACCACGGGAACCTTCCCGGTACCCTCCAGAAGTCACAGCAATCCTGGCCATTATTTTAGACTCCTAGAAAAAGATCAGCAATCCCAATGGCCACATGAGAAATGTCCCAGATGTTAGACTGGCCCCTTCCTTCTCTGGGGAATAAAAAGTTTTATAGTTTACGGCGCCCCCCCCACCTGTCCAAGCTTACTTCTGCTGACTTTGGACTTGCTGCTGCTTCCCTACCAGTCAGGCCATCTTCTATTCCTGGTGGTTCACTTATCACGCTCTTGCACACTCTAGCCCCTGCTTGTAGCGCCCTTTCTGCCCCCCTGAACCCCTCAGCTGTCCAAGTCTTGTGCCCCCCCCCCCCCACTGCAGTGAGTGCCAAGGACCTGGTATTTTCTCTGCAACCTGCTCACTCTCTGTAGTGCTTGCTGTCTTCCCCAGGCGGAGTACTTCCTGATGTCTGTGGAGAAGACACTCCTAGAGAGAAAGCCGGAGGAGAACCTCACCAAAAGGGGACAATAACACGATATCATAATATGGCCAAAATTAGATTGCTCACTTATTCTCCTTTGATGCCCGTTTTGTCTCGGAAATCATGTCCCCGAATCCAAGTGGCCCTATTTCAGCAACACGTAAACAGAAAGAGCATTGGAATGATGCACACCTTCTAGTGACCCTTAGGAAGTCAACTTGCTTGTGTTTAAAGAAAATAGTCCGCTTGCTCATCTTGCCTTTTTTTTTTTTTTTAACGAAAATTAAGTTCTGGTCTTATCTCCTGGAGATTCTCTCATCCCTTTCCTGTGAGTGGGGCAAAATGAGAGAGGGCTTTCAGGGACTCTGACAGCGGTGTGGGTGGCACGTGGAGGTCTGGGTGCTGTGCTACAGGTAGAGAACCCCAGTCTCCCCTCAGTTCAGCAGCTGGTGCCTGGACCTCTACGATTCCATGTACGTTCTGGTTCCTTTTGTCCCTGGATAGGCCATAGGACTTGCACCCTGTGTTTTGGCAGAATTAACTATATTAATTATATTCATTGTAAATTCCTTTCTTTAAAAATTTTTTTTGATGTTTATTATTGACAGAGACAAAGAGATAGAGTGTGAGTGGGGGTGGGGATGGGGGAGGAAGCAGAGAGAGACGAAGACACAGAGCTATTAGCACAGAGCCTAGTGCGGGGCTTGAACTCATGAGCGGTGAAATCACAACCTGAGCCCAAGTCAGATGCTTAACCGACTGAGGCACCCAGGCGCCCCATGAATTCCCTTCTTAATAAGGAATGGGCTCAAACTTTGAGTTGGGTTGGATTAGAAGGAACACTGCAGCTAGCAGGTGCCAAGTGCTTATGCTGGGCAGTCATTTATTTGCCTGATCTCATTTCCACTTCGTGATGACAGGAGGGAAAGATGAAGCATAGTGAGTGATTTTCCCCAGGTCATTCAGCCATTGAGAAGTGGGGCTGGGATCTGTCCCTCTCAGCCTGACCCCAGAGCCGGTGATGTCACCCACGGGTGTCACTGGCGGCTGGAAGTAGCTCAGTGACTCAGAGGTGTCAGTGCCAACACCTCGGCCAGTCTCCCAAGCTTTCTCATGGAGGTGGCTGCCATGGTTTCTGCTGTCCCCGTCTATCTCCAAGGCGAGGAAGAGAGGCTGGCCTTGTGAGATTTCCAGTGAGGTCTCACCGACTAGAGCTCTGCCACACGGCATCTCTGGCTGTAGAGGAAGCTGCAAGCATGAATGTGTAGCTCTTCAGCCTTTGACGTTGAACAAGTAACAGGGCATGTTTTGGGCCCAGTTGAGTGTTGTCCATGTGCCTGAGCATTTGGAGGTCTCTCTTACATGGCTTTGAGGGAGGAGCTGGGGAAAGAACACTCTCTTTTCCTGAACACTACTTTCCTTGTGGAAGACTGAATAATGTCCCCCACAGATATCCAGGTCCTAATCTCAAGAGCCTGTCCTTGAATCCTGGTAGCTCTTAGATGGCAAAAGGGACTTTGAAGATGTCATTAAACTTAAGGATCCTGAAATGGGAAGATTGGCTGGTTTATCCACGTAGGACCTAAATGGAATCCCGAGGGCTCATCTGAGGGGCAGCTGAGCAACATTTGACCGAAGGGCAGAGTAATGTGGGGACTGAAGCCAAATGTCGTGCTTCTGGTCTTGAAGATGGAGGAAGGGACCAGAGGGCAAGAAATGCAGGAAGCAGATTCTGCCTGGGAAGGGGGGGCCTCTGAGAGGAGTGTGGCCTTGCTGATGCTTGGATTTTGATCCAGTGAAACCGATACTGGGCTTCTGCCCTCTAGAACTATAAGAGGATCAATGTGTGTTGTTGGAAGCTACCAAGTTTGTGGTAATTTGTTGTATAGCAGTGTGTGTGTGTGTGTGTGTGTGTGTGTGTGTGTGTGTGTGTGTGAGAGAGAGAGAGAGAGAGAGACAGAGAGAGACAGAGAGAGAGACAGAGAGAGACAGAGAGAGACAGAGACAGAGAAATAGAGATAGAGAGAAGGCAAGGCACGATGACATTAAACTGGCCACAGCTAATGGAAATTCTCTGCCCTGTAACATGGTTGCTTCATGCCTTTGTTCACAGCTATGGTCCTTAGTAATTAAAGCTGAGGAAACGGGGGAAAAATCCCATTAGATTCCATTGGGTACTCAACACTATCCTGTGCCCTCTGTAATGGTGAGGTCTATCTGAAATAATAGGGCCTGGAACTTTTTCAAAGAGCCTGGAACTTTTTCAAAGGCAAGAACTTTCATATGTAAGTACAAGGTGTTAGTTATATAAGCCAGATTTCTATTTTTCACTTCCACCCAGACTCAGGTAAGGGATCCATTTGACAGCAGGGCAGTACTGTGATTATGTAATGAGTTGTCAAAATGGGAGTCTTAATTTTTGCCGAATTTTGAAGGCTGAGTGAAAACATTAGAGATCCCACGTTTCAAAGGGAGTGCCAGATCTCCCACGCAAGTGTGGCCAAGGAAGTGGCTGAAAGTTGGTTTTGCAACCTTACCTGGAGGGGACCCAGGAGAGAGGCTGAGAGGAGGAAGAGCTTAGGAAGAAGACGGGATGAGCTGTGGACTCTTCCCTCCTCCTTTGCTGCCCTTACCTCAGGCTGAGAGGGGCTTCAAGAAGGCTGCTTGCAGGTTGCCGGCTCTCCTGTGGAGCCCGCGGGCACAGGGGCTGGGTGTCTGACCATTCCCGAGGGGGCAGCTGGAATGTGCGCCTGGCAGCCCGCACACTCAGAAGCCTGTGTGGGTGCCACTTGTGTGTGACCAAACGTGTGTGTCTTCCTGGGGTGCGTGTGGGTCTGCAAGGCTGGTGGCAGGGGGGAGCTGACCAGGCTGTGACCAGAGAGCCCAGGTGCTGAGAGGGTCCGAAGTGGCCTGTCAGTGGGGTTGGTATGACTCACATCTGGGGCCTTCGTTAAAGCAGGTCTCTGCGTTCCCCTCCACCGACCTCACGAGACAAAGAGCAGGTTCATGGTTGCCGAACGTTGGCTCGCCAGCCACGCTCAGACGGTGTCCATTCCCTGGATGCCTTACTCCCTTGGGCTAGACTTTGGGTCAAGGGAGGAGGCCTGGAGGTGTAAGGCTGGGGACACGAGAGCCGGTCCAGCAGGCCCCCCCACCGCCCCCCCTTATGTTTATTTCTAGGCCTACTCAGTAACAGTGGAGATGGAAAGGGATTCTAAATTGCTGTTGATTTTTGTGTTTGAGTAGGCAATTATTGCCAAAACTGTTCTTGGTGCCTTAATCAAACTGAAAAAAAAAAAAAATTGAGGGCTCTTCTGGAGACTTCCTCCAAGAGCCAGGAAGAGTGAGTGTGCAGATGAGGTCTGAATGGATAGCAAATGAAGCCCTGCCTGTTGTCGGTTGTTTTCGGCTTGTCCCCTGTGGCATGGGGCTTGCTCCATTATTTGATCAGAGCTGTTGCCGTCCGACTCCTGGCTTACCAATGCAGGGGCGCTAGGGTGCTCTAGATCATTCTGGGTGACCCTTTAAATGAATTTGGCCAGTCTGAGTCAAGGGGAAGGCCCCACGTGTGCTAGGGGAGCTGTGCTGCAGGGCGCCCTTGGGTAACTCCACGTGAGACCGTGAGCTCCCTGTCTCCCCACCAGCCCCTCACCCCCAGCTGCCCTCTGCTTCCTCCTTCGTAGGAATGCAGGCTCAAGACCTTGAGTGCTTTGCCTCTGATCCCTCTAACATTCTTAAGGGTACACGGTGTAGACTTTACTTCTGTCCTGCTGCCTACAGTGACCCCACTTCCCTTCAAGCATTGCCTGATGTGTCCTTCGGGTAGAACCAGGATTGGGGTAAAGCTTGGCGGGGGGTGAGGGGGTCAGAGCCGCAGCCTGGGTGGAAGATGAGTATCCCTTTCTGCTGTCGTTATGGGGACTTTGGCTGACGTACAAGGAGGCTATGGGGTGGGATTGAGGAGATGGTCCGTATAAAAGGTGGGGGGATCCATTTTTGGCTCAAACTGTGAGTGCATCTCAGGAAAAAACTGATTCTTGTGTGCTTTTTAGAGGAAAAAAGATGGATTCAGTGAGTCATTTCTGAAATGCACTGAAACATGCATTTGTAGGCTCAGAGCTGTGCGATGGATTGATCCCGACTTAATGCAGTTCAACAATGCTTGTTGAAGCAATCACCGTTAAAAGGATACACAGGAGATGCTGAAAAGCTGAGGGTTGAATGGGTTTCAACTTGCCTCAGCACTGAGCCAGAAACTCATTTGCTTGCCCTTTCTGAGAATCACCTCATGCCGTCAGACAGGTGACAACCATGCCTGAAGAGGCTCTGTTGAGCCGATTTACCTCAGCCGTGTGGCTGCTGCAGATTTTAGGGTAAAGCCGTGAGCGGAGCGGCTGTTTTCCCAGCTCTGCAGAGCTCTCCAGTGACCAAAACACTGAGCTCTTTTCCTTAGTAGAGTCACGGGGTAACCCTGGTGACTCCGTTTCCCCTTTTGTGTCCTCACAGGCTATGTGTGTGGCCTTCCAAGTCATTCAAGCTGACGGGCCTTCAGTGGCCTCGCACAGAAATGGCAGAAAGAGGGCTAAAGCTGGAGGCCAAGCAAGTGACTGTTCCCTGATTTCTTTTCTGCTGCGAGCTGTCAGTGTGAATACCTGGATGATTTTCACCTTACGGGGGGCCTGTCCTGTGACGTCATAAATAAGCCTTGGTGGCCGGGCTGGTCACCTGACCGGCAGGTTCTCCCCTTGGTATTTGAAGACCGCCCCCCAAGGTTTCACCACCTTCATCATCCTGCCTCTTGCTGCCCTGACTGGCACTGCATGCAGATGCCTTATTCAAAGAAATAGATCTAAGAATATTTTTTGAGTGAAAAAAATCGATCTTGGAAGGGCACCTGGTTGACTCATTGGGGCATGAGACGCTTGGTCTTGGGGTTGTGAGTTCAGTCCCCACGCTGGGTATAGAGATGGCTTAAAAAGAAAATCTTAAAAACAAAGAGATCCTAGATTTTTAAAAAACATTTACTCATTTTTGAGAGACACAGAGAGAGAGCATGAGCAGGAAAGGGGCAGTGAGAGAGGGAGACAGAATCTGAAGCAGGCTTCAGGCTCTGAGCTGTCAGCACAGAGCCCCACACAGGGCTGGAACTCACAAACTGTGGGATCATGACCTGAGCCGAAGTTGGAGGTCTAACCGACTGAGCCACCCAGGCGCCCCTTGGATTTCTTGTTTTTAAGCATTGAATATTGCAATACGGTATTGTAGTATTTCCATCAACGCTTTAGAAGAATTATATAACCAGACTCAATTCATTATTCCTAGGTGAGATACAAAGGCTGTATGTATTATTGGTTCTGTTTAATGGCCCTTTGGTTGTTCTCAAATCTCATTTTGGGGGGAGGTGGCTTTGCCTCCTTTCCTGTGCTGGGTGTTGTGAGAGAGATAAAACATGACTCCTGTTCCAGAACACTGATGGAGAGCTGGAGATAACATGGGTGAGCCAGGGGTCGATGATGTAGAAAGGCAGTTCCTCACCAATAAATAGGATGCTCCCAGGTATGTGGGGTGCAGGGGAGGGCCGGGTGGTATGTGGGCAGAGATGTTCTCGGTAACGTGTCTCATCGGGTATGGCGGTGGGTATTTCTGCACAGCTTTGGTTTCCTCTGTCCCTCTCTCCACGGACAATGTGTGGTCTTTTCAGTAAGTTCCGTCCATGACCCTTTCTGTGTGTCCCATATCACCCTGTACTTCACAAAGGGAATTGTTATATCCCTGATTCCTTGTCCAATTATCACTCTTATCAAATTGCTATAAGCCCAATAGAGGGTCAAATCTATCTTGCTTCCTATGGTTTTCCCAGTGACTGGCATTTATTGATTGAAGTACTTATTGATGGAAAAAAATCATTGATAATTTAATAATCTGCTACTCTTAAAAGACTGCTTGAAAGTTTCCAGGATAGGTTTAATGATTTTCTTCAACTTGGCCTCTCTGTGGTTCTATTCCTCTTCTCCCATGATAGATTGAATATATTAGATGCTATTTATTAATTCAAGAGAAAATGATTTTGCATCATTTCTAGGTACCAGGAATGGTTGTGGTTCAGTTTAAGGGGGTGAACAGGAAGGAGATAAGAAAATCCTTGGTCTTGGAGAGCGAGAGGAGAGAGACAGGAACTAAATTAGCATAGAAGTAAACAAGGGCCTTTTAGATAGTTCTGTGTGCTTTAATAAAAAAAGGCAGTGTGATGTTCTAGTGATTGACAGGGTGGGTGGTGTGGGAAGGCTTGGGAGAACTCTTGACCCCTGAGAGATGGGAGGAGACAGGTATGTAAAGGCTGGGAGTGGGTAGGGTAGAAGGTATAGTTTAGGCAAATATTTCAGTATTTAAGAACCAGAGAGAACCCAAGTGGGTCGGGAGGAAGTGAGTGAGAGTGGCCTCAGTAGGAGGCGAAGGTCAGATCACTGAGGACATTTTGGCCGTGTGTGGCAGGAAACCAAAGGCACACAAAAACTGGGTTATTTGGAGAGCGTTTTGATGTGGGCAGGGTTTAGAAAAGGCACCAAGGGTTAGTGCAGTATCCCAGGGCTGGTGACTGTGAACCAGCAGAGAGGTTCCCCTCCATGTCTCAAAGCTGGTGAAGCCAACCAGAAGCAGGAAGGCAGGGGAACCCCAAGGGGGAGCCCCCCACGATCTAGAGAAGAGTCCAGCTCATCCTGCTGACAAATTTGCATTTTCATCCCGTGGATAAGGGAAAGCCACCGGGGGATAGTGACAAGGGGAGTGATGTGGTCTGATGTCTGTTTTTAAAGACTTCCCTCGGCTGCCTAGGGAACGCGGCTGCAGGGCATGCCGCCCTATTACAGGACCCAGGCTGTGGCCCGTGTTAGCGCCCCTCCTGCCCCGCACCTTGCACAGCAGGTTCCAGTCACTGTAAAGGGCTGCTGGCCCTCCCTTTTGTGGCAAAGCTGGTGGATCCATTGTTCAGGGCCACCCATAATGGCTGGGTGTCGCTTGAGGTTCCTGAGTGGTGTGGGGTCGGGAGATGGTAGTCACACAGCTGTGTGGGAGACAGACGATGGCCCTCTTTCTCGGTTTCAGTCCGGTCTGAAACTCGACTCTGGCTTGCTTCGCTCAGGGAGATCCTCTCACGTAAAACTGGCCCGTGTGCTGTGTGTCCCTCAATGAGCAGGCAGAGCGCGGCTCTGAGGAGGAGCCCAGCTCTTCTCCTGCAGTGGGGACTGTTTGCTAGGCCTCTTTGCTCTTGTTTCTCTTTAGAGCATCTTGAGAATCCTGGCCATCCCAGGGATGTGGTCTCTCTAAATTGGGCTCTTGTGAAGGCAAATTGGAGCTGAAAAAAATTTTTTTTGGAGAAAATGTCATAGTAGGTCAGCTATTCTAGGAAGAAAGTATGTAATACGTATATGTGCATATGTGTGTGTTTGTGGGGAGTGGGTGGGGGGAGGAGGGAGAGGGACAGAGGGAGAAGAAAGAAAGTGTGAGGTTTTGACAACAGGTTGATGAGTTCAACATACCTTCCCAAAATGTTTTGTAGAAAGTGTTGTAAGGTGCGCCTTGCCCAAATTGAGGATAAAGGCAAAATTCTTGAAACTTAAAAAGCAACATACACATAAGACTTTGCTTTTGTGTTACAAGTGCTTGACTTCTCACTCTGAGACTTTGTGATGCTGCTTATAGTTTGTGTTGCTATTTATGATTTTAAGGGAAAGTCACACTAAAAATACTTAGAAAGTATTGCAGAGTCAAAAACCAACTTACCTTTTGAATCTATCACAAGTCTCCGGCTATCCTAATGTGACTGAAAGCTTGAAGTGTGAATGATGTATTTCTGTTGTCAAATAGAATTTGATAACATGATAAGGAATAGAAAAATAATGACTAGGTTTTCAGTTATTTTTAAAAGAGATTTTTAGGGGCGCTGGGGTGGGTCATTTAGTTTAGCCGACTCTTGATTTCAGCTCAAGTGATGGATGATCTCACAGTTCTGGGATCAAGCCCCGTGTCAGGTTCTGTAGTGACAGTGTGGAACTTGCCTGGGATTCTCTCTCTCCTCTCTGCCCCTCCCCTACTCATGCCCTCTCTCTCCCTCTCTCTCAAAATAAATAAATAAACATTTTCTTATAAAAAGACATTTTTCTAAAGACAGATTGCCGTTTTCCAGATTGGAATTACCAACGAATAAACCACATGTTAATGATGGATAATATTTTAATCCTCTGTTACAGATATATTGATCTAAATTGTTCAAGAATCTTTGAATCGTTAGTTAGTATTCAAGGAATGACTATCCTGTAATGAGATGGCTTTTAACAAACTCATTAAGACACATTCAATTGACAAAAAGTAAATTGAATGTGGACTATTTGTAAGGCAAGTGAAGGAAACTGAAATGCAAGAGGCATAGTCTCTGCCCCCAAGGAGCGTATGTATTGTAATAATTTTGCACTTCAATATAATCACCTTGGGAAGCTGTCACTCTTTTCAATGAGATCGCTCCTGCTAAATGTCTAGGAACTCCTTTGAAATTGTCTTCAGAGCAGTTTAACACATTGGCACATGTGCACACACTCACACACACCCCACCACACAGGTAGGGGTACCTGTTGACATTTACCATCCTTTAGAACAGGGTTCAGCCAAACAGGGCCTGCAAGTGAAATCTAGCCAACTACCTGTTTGGTATGGCTCCAGAGTTAAGAATGGTTTTTACATTTTTAAATGGTTGAAAAAAAATCAGAAGAAAAATAATATGTTGTGACACATGAAAATTACGTGAATTCACATTCCACTGTGCAGAAATAATGTTTTGTTGGAATACAGCAATGGTTATTTATTTACAAACTGTCTATGGCAGCTTTCATCGACAGTGGCAGAGGTGAGTAGTTTTGACAGGGACCATATGGCCCTCAAAGCCTGAAATATTTATCATGTGGTCCTTTGCAGAATCATGTTTTTAGGGTCATCTCTAATTTGTTTTTTATTTTATTATTTTATTTAAAAAATTTTTAAACATTTATTTATTATTGAGAGACAGAGAGAGACAGACCATGAGCATAAGAGGGGCAGAGAGAGGGGGAGACACAGAATCTGAAGCAGGCTCCAGGCTCTGAGTTGTCAGCACAGAGCCCAACGTGGGACTTGAACTCGCAAACCACAAGATCGTGACCTGAGCCGAAGTCGGACGCTTAACCAACTGAGCCACCCAGGTGCCCTTGTAATTTGTTTTTTAAAGATTTTTCTCTTAGATCCTCTACCTTCTTTCAAAGATTTGACTCTGAGTTACCTTTACTTTTCTCCCATTTTCAAAAGCTTTTTTCAAAGATAAAAGATTTTGTATCACTTTATGGACATTCGGGAGAATCTTGTTCAGGTTTTGAAGTAATCCCCAGAAAGTTCCCAAGTACTGTGAGCAATGGTCACATTATTACTACACTGATGGGGGAAAGTCCCTGAGTTTGTTAAGATTGAAGGAATACTGAGAAGGAAAATCCACCTCAGTACACGGCCAAGAAAATCTCAGAGAGGTATGCAACGGTGTTTAGGTACGAGAGAAAGGTACGCGTCCCCTCTCTTTGCCCTAGTGTGTCTCTCTGCCTCTCTGTTGTGTTCACTGTGATCCTCTTTTTCTGAGGTTATTGACTGTCACCTCTCTCTTTCCTATAGTTCCTACCTTATGGCCTGTATTTGCCAGTGGCTTCTGTTGTCTCATTGCTTTGGTTTCTTCTCTGTGGGTCTCTTGTATCCTTCTTGGTTTTCATACTCAAATGTTCTAGAAAGGATGATCTTAGTGCATCTGTCAGTCACTGCCCAGTGAAGTATGTCTTTGATGCACTGAGTGATTGACCCCAGACCCTCCCTTAGTGGGGCAGTCTGTAGGTGACTGTTGGCCAGGGAGAAAAAACAAGCCTGAATCGTGACATGCCACCCCCATTTGGAGATGTTTGCTCTTAGGCATCTGTTTGTCCTTAAAGTGCACTTGCATATGGGTGTCCAGGCATCAGTGATAATACTCAAGTTCCAGGCATCCTCCCCATTATTGAGGTCAACAGCCAATGGATATCAACTTGGCAAATCAATATGGTGAAGAAATGCTAGCTGTGACCCAGTCACTGGGAGCTGACTATAAAATATTCCAAGAGAGAAACAAATGAGATGTCATTAGACATTATCCAGGTAAACTGAAAGGCGAGAAATCAGGTTGAGGCAATTTGAAATACTCAGTAGTGGCCAACCTGTGACCGTTAAACTGAGATCCCAGTAGAGCCTAACCCAAGCCTATTTACATATCTGCAATTTTATGTCTTTGCGACAAAAGTTTGATTTTATTTTTAATAAGTTCATCGGAATATGTAGAGGTCCTCATCTGAGGTCAAGAAATTTGAGCCTTTAAAGAAACCATCTGTACTTTCAAACCCCAGCCCTCTTTACTACCTCCTGGACCCATCCCTCTCTGTCTCTGTTGTGATTTTCTCCCATTTTATGTACAGTCAAAGTAAACCAGAAAATAACACAGTCATTTCAGAGACAGTTTGCTTTGGTTTAGACCAAGGGTCTGGGACGCACAGAAATGAATGTAACCTCACCCCTTAGGTCCCTTTAGATGCACCCAATGGCTCTGCACAGGTTATAGTCCCTAGTTATTTATTTCTCTGTGACAGGCACGTCTGCCTTTCAGGAACATCTGGGACACTCCCTAGTATAGATGGCATTCTCTCTGGAGAATTTATGCCAGGTTGAACCCATTGGAAACTTGGATCTGCTCCTCTGGGAAACAAAGGAGGTGAAGGAGGTAGCCATAAACACTCTGACCTTTGTACTGTCCCAGGACCAAGTGGCGGTGACTGAATAACTTGGGAAATATTAAAGGTGGATGCCCACCAGGATTATTGTGTATTAGGAATTGAGAATGAAAATGCTTCTTAGGGTTGTAGCAGATACGTACGTGTTGGGAAGGGTGAGGAGAGAGGTTCTTTATGTTCTTTAGGACAGTTTTTAAAAGGAAATTTAAAAATATTTATTTTTGAGAAAGTACAAGCAGGGGAGGGGTGGAGAGAAGGGGCCAGAGGATCTGAAGCAGGATCCATGCTGACAGCACCAAGCCTGATATGGGGCTTGAACTTACGAACCGTGAGATCATGACAGAGCTGAAGTCAGTTGCTCTATCAACTGAGCCACCCAGGCATCTTCTACGGCATCTTCTAAAATGTCACCATTATCATCCCCTTTTTAGTGTCCTTCCTCCAAATGGTCTTACCTTTGCCATCAAACAGCCTGAGCTGGCTCAAACACATGAGTGAACTTTGAGGAGCTGCCACTTTCTACCACCTAAATGCTCCTCTTCATAGAATAAGAAACAAAGACAAAAACCAAAACCGAAAAACCTCCACCACAGCATTACCCCCCGGCCATACTTGTTGGTCTCTGTAGGAACATGCAGGAGGCGGCTGCCATGGCAAAGCTCGATGCCTGGCTTGTAGCGCAGCGTACCGGCATGATGGGTGATGTGAACGAACCCATCCGGACAAGAGACAGAAGCAAGAAGCACATTTCAGAGCGCCCACAGTTTTGAGCATCGGGATAATTTCAGAGAGAGTAAGATATTTTGAAATTATACAGTGATCTCTATTAAAGTGCTAACAGCTGGTACCAGCTTGACAAATCAAGGAATTTTATAAGAAAGACAAACTGCACGCTTCCTGTGAAACCGCACCAGACTCGTATTATCAGGGATCACGCCAAAAGCCGTTGCTCCTGTCAACTCAACACACAGTCTCATTGACCTTTTAGAAAAGGATGAAAGTAAGATTAGTGAAAGCCAGAAAATATATTGAAAGGTAGACCGTAGGTGAATGGTGGGCGGTCTGGACAATTTTTACTAAACTGGCTAATGGACAATAATGGGTAAATGGTCTTCTCCCTTGAGAACCGGGGGACAAATGTGGCCGCCCGTTAGTAAGCCTGTGCATTGCACTTTACTGACTGTCTTTGCCTTTTTTTGGACAGTATTTCTTTCATGAATCTGAACCTCGTGACTGCTGAAAGCTCTTTGGCCTTGACAAGGAGGGTTCAGCTTGCTTCAGGATTTGTTTTCTGCCAAAGCCTCCACCTTGAAGCCCTGAAGTATCTGCCTCACAGCCGAAGGCCCCTACCTGGGCAGCACGTTTCCATTTTTTTGGAACACTATCTCTTAAAGGCATAATGAACCTTTTGAGGCGATGACACCATAATTGTTATCTTTCTAGGGGACCAGTGCGTGTTTTGTCAGTCTCTGTCGAATTTCAGTCCCTGGTGGTTGCCTTTCCTATGTCAGGAGCACACACGGTTGGCCTATGTTGTACTTGAATACAGGTCTTTCATTTCCTCTCTCCACCCTCAGCCAAAGATAACCATTGAATTAGGTCCCATGGTCTGAAATCCATTTCTCACTTGTGAGCCTGAGCCCATGTCTTCCTCTGAGCACAGAATTCCCTGAATGACCCCCCTCAGGAGACTTAACTCCAAGGGCAGTGGGCCAGGCTCTCCAGAGGAAACGGGATGCCGACGGCCCCGTCTTTCTCTGTGGCTCAGTAACGAGGCCTGTTATTGACAGTGCCCTCTCTGCTCGCTGACTCAGTTAGCATTTTTCTTTTCAATTTGGATCTTGGCCCGCCTTGTGCCCCTCTCGGGAAACACGTGCCATTAGGATTTTAAAATAAACGGAAGAACACTATGACACCCGCTTGCTGGCGATATGACTCTCAAACTGTCTACAGATTGCCAAGTAAGTGAAATGTTTTGACAGAAAGAAATATGTGTTGTCAACATCGCTTTCCCCATGGTTGAGAAGGGAAATTGAAACTGTTCTTCAGCAGGTTCAGATGTTGACGACTAGAATGCTCTCCTCAAAACAAATGACTACAGACCATTTTGTTTTCCTTTATGCCTCATTCTTCTCTAATGAAATGCCCAATTAAGAGCAGAGCGCATGTGCTTTAAAAAAAAAAAAGGCTTAGGAAGGATTCTGGGAAGCAGCTGTGACAGGACCATCCCTCATCATGGGAGAAAATCACAGTGCCATTGTGAAGAAACTGTGTCATGACCTCCAGTGTCCTGTGTAGAGATTTTAAAGGAGACTCAGAATAAGTGTAACCTTTTAAAGACAGAATTTTGTGTATGTATATGCAGGGGGGCGGTACTGAGGGGGGTGGAGAGATGAATTATTTGTGATACATCAAACAGCCAACACCAGCTAGAAATAGGAAAAAAAAAATCGCCAGTAGGGTGATCTGTTTAGGACAACTTGTGAATTTATCTCTGGGATTAAGTGGAATCTGGAACTGTGCAGCTGTGTGTTGTCTCCTCACAAAATGAGTTTCTCTCTGTTTCCCTGGCAGGCGTGTTCTTGTTAAGAGCTTGTCTGGAGTGGAACACGGGTATCTCCGGGAGCCTGCTGACCATTAGCTTCCCATTTAGGTCGGCATTGTGGAAGCCGCTCTCGCTTAGAGAACATTCTTGATAAGAGAAACTGTTGACAACTTTGCCTTTTTTTGAGAGTTATTGAGGAAACATTTCTTCCTGTCAGTCTCCTTTTATGTGCTGGGCAGGAGGAGAAAGGAAAGGGGATATTGATTTGGGCAATAACCTTGACTTTCAACAGGCATTTAACAACCAGTATTTTCTTGAGCATCTACCACCTACAAGAGTATTTGCTAGTCATTGCAGGTCATACAAAGGGGAATGAAGCTAAATTCCTGTTCTTAAGTAGCTTAGCATATTTTTATTTGAAAACTTAATTGCCTAGGGGCACCTGGGTGGCTCATTCGGTTAAGCTTGTGGCTCTTGGTTTTGGCTCAGGTCATGATTTCATGGCTCATGGGTTCCAGCCCCATGTCAGGCTCTGGGCTGACAGTGAAGAGCCTGCTTGGGATTCTCTCTGACTCTCTCTGACTCCTCTCTCTCTCTCTCTCTCTCTCTCTCTCTCTCTCTCTCTCTCTCTCTCTCTTTCTTCCTCTCTCTGCCAATCTCTGGCTCATGCCTGCTCTCTCTCTCTCAAAATAAACTTAAAAAAGATTAATTACCTAATTGGAAAGGCTATAAAATGGATGCTGATAAAGGGAATTGGTATTTGAACTTCCTGTGGCTCACTCTAAGGGTTCTGGAATTAGGCAGGCCTGAATGTGAACATCAACCCACCACCTTTCCCCTTGACATTGGTTGGCACAGTGTATTTTAAGTTAAGTGTCCATTTTTCTACTTTGGTTTTTTTTAAGGTTTATTGTCAAATTGGTTTCCATATACCACCCAGTGCTCTTCCCAACAAGTGCCCTCCTCCATGACCATCACCCTCTTTCAACCCTCAGTTCGTTTTCAGGATTCAAGAGTCTTTCATGATTTGCCTCCCTCCCTCTCCCTAACTCTTTTTCCCCCCTTCCCCTCCCCATGATCCTGTTAGGTTTCTCCTGTTAGACCTATGAGTGACAACATATGGTATCTGTCCTTCTCCACCTGACTTATTTTGTGTAGCCTAACACCCTTGCGGTCCACCCACTTTGCTGCAAATGACCAGATTTCATTCTTTCTCATTACCATGTAGTACTCCATCGTATATATAAACCATATCTTCTTGATCCATTCATCAGGTGATGGACGTTTAAGCTCTAGCCATGATTTGCCTATTGTTTGAAAGTGCCACTATGAGTATTGGGGTACATGTGCCCCTATGCATCAGCACTCCTGTATCCCTTGGGTAAATTCCTAGCATTTCTATTGCTGAGTCATAGGGGAGTTCTACTGATAGTTTTTTGAGGAACCTCCACACTGTTTTCCAGAGCGGCTGCACCACTTTACATTCCCACCAACAGTAGGAGGGTGCCCGTCTCTCCACACCCTTGCCAGCATCTATAATCTCTAGATTTGTTCATTTTAGCCACTGTGACTGGTGTGAGGTGGTATCTCAGTGTGGTTTTGATTTGTATTTCCCTGATGATGAGTGATGCTGAGCATAGTTTCATGTTTTTGTTGGCCATCTGGATGTCCTCTTTGGGGAATTGTCTATTCATGTGTTTTGCCCATTTCTTCACTGGATTATTCATTTTTCAGATGTCTCTTTTCCACTGGATACTCTTTCCTGCTTTGTCAAAGATTAATTGGCCATACATTTGTGGACAAAGTTCTGGGTTCTCTATCCTATTCCATTGGTCTGTGTGTCTGTTTTTGTGCCAATACCACACCATCTTGATGATGACAGTTTTGTAGTAGAGGCTAAAGTCTGAGATTGTGATGCCTCCCATTTTGGTTTTATTTTTCAATATTACTTTGGCTATTCAGGGTTTTTTTTTTTTTTGTGGTTCCATAATAATTTTAGGATAGTTTGTTCTAGCTTTGAGAAGAATGCTGGTGCAATTTTGATTGGGGATTACATTGAATGTGTATATTGCTTTGGATAATAATGACATTTTCACAATGTTTATTCTTCCAATCCATGAGCATGGACTGTTTTTCCATTTCTTTGTGTCTTCTTTGATTTCTTTTTTAACTTTTCATCATGTAGGTCTTTTACATCTTTGGTTAGGTTTATTCCTAAGTATTTTATGATTTTTTTGTGCAATTGTGATTGGGATCAGCTTTTTGATTTCTCTTTCTGTTGCTTCATTATTGTTGTATAAAAATGCAACCGATTTCTGAAGGTTGATTTTGTGCCCTGAGACTTTGCTGAATTCATGGATCAGTTCTAGTAGGCTTCTGGTGGAGTCGGTCGGATTTTCCATGTAGATTATCATGTCATCTGTGAAAAGTGAAAGTTTGACTTCATCTTTGCCAATTCTAATGCCTTTTATTTCCTTTTGCTGTTTGATCGCTGATGCTAGGACTTCCAGCACTATGTTAAACAACAGTGGTGAGAGTGGACACCCCTGTCGTGTTCCTGATCTCAGGGGGAAAGCTCTCAGTTTTTCCTCATTGAGGATGATATTAGCTGTGGGCTTTTCATAAAGTGCTTTAATAATGTTTAAGTAAGTTCCTTCTATCCCTACTTTCTTGAGGGTTTTTATTAAGAAAGGATACTGTATTTTGTCATATGCTTTTTCTGCATCTATCAACAGGTTCATATGGTTTTTATCTTTTCTTTTGTTTATGTGATTTATCATATTGATGAATTTGCAAATATTGAACCAGCCATGTAACCCAGGAATGAATCCCACTTGATCATGGTGGATAATTCTTTTTATATGCTGTTGAATTTGAATTGCCAGTACCTTGTTGAGTATTTTTGCATCTGTATTCATTAAGGATATTGGTCTGTAGGTCTCTTTTTTGGTTGTTGGTTCTCTGGTTTGGGAATAAAAGTGATGCTGGCTTCATAGAATGAGTTTAGAAGTTTTCCTTCTATTTCTACTTTTTGGAATAGCTTGAGAAGAATGGGTATGAGCTCTGCTTTAAATGTCTGGTAGAACTCCGCTGGGAATCCATCAGGTCCTGGGCTCTTATTCATTGGGAGATTTTTGATAACTGATTTGATTTTTTCACTGATTTTGGGTCTGTTCATATTTTCTATCTCTTCCTGTTTGCATTTTGGTAGTGCATGTATATTTAGGAATTTGTCCGTTTCTTCTAGATTGTCCTGTTTGGTGGCATATAATTTTTCATCATAATCTCTGATGATTGCTTGTATTTCTAAGGGATTGGTTGTAATAGATCCATTTTCATTCATGATTTTATCTATTTGGGTGTTCTCTCTCTCTCTGTCTCTTTTTTTTTTTTCCTGAGGAGCCTGGCTAGAGGTTTATCAATTTTGTTTATTTTTAAAAAAAACCAACTCTTAGTTTCATTGATCTGCTCAATTGTTTTTCTTTTTTTTCCCATGATCTTTATTATTTCTCTTCTTTTGGGTTTGGGATGCTCTTGCTGCTCCCCTTCTAGTTCCTTTAGATGCACTGTTAGATTTTGAATTTGCATTTGTCTAGTTTGTTGAAATAGGCCTGGATTACAATATACTTTCCTCTTAGGACTGCCTTTGCTGCATCCCAGAGAGTTTGGATTCTTGTATTTTTGTTTTCATTTGTTTCCATATATTTTCTTAATTTCTTCTCTAATTGCCTGATTTGCCCAATCATTCTTTAGTAGAGTAGTTTTTAACCTCCATATTTGTGGAGGTTTTCCAGACTCTTTCCTGTGGTTGATCTCAAGTTTCATAGAATTGTGATCTGAAAGTGTGCATGATATAATATCAATTTGTTTATATTTATGGAGGGCTGCTTTATTCCCCAGTATGTGATCTTGAGAATGTGCCAAGTGCACTCAAGAAGAAGGTGAATTCCCTAGCTTCAGGATGGAGGGTTCTAAATATATCTATCAATTCTATCTGTTCCAATTTGTCATTCAGGTCCATTGTTTCTTTAGTGATTTTTCTGTCTGGTTGATCTATCCATTGCTGTAAGTGGAGTATTAAAGTCCCCTGCAATTAGCACATTTTTATTAATAAGATTGTTTCTGTTTGTGATTAGTTGTTTTATGTATTTGGGAGTTCCCAAATTCGGTGCATAGATGTTTATAATTGTTAGCTCTTCCTGCTGGAGAGATGCTGTAATTATTATATAATGTCCTTCTTCATCTTTTGTTACTGCCTTTACTTTAAAGTCCAGTTTGCCTGATATAAGTATGGCTGCTCCTTCTTTTGTTGACTTCTAGTTGCATGATTGATATTTCTCCATCCCCTTACTTTCAGTCTGAAGGTGTCCTCAAGTCTAAAATGAGTCTTTTGTAGACAGCAAATAGATGGATTTTTTTTAATCCATTCTGCTACCCTGTGTTCTTTGGTTGGAGCATTCGGTCCACTTACATTCAGTGTTATTATTGAAAGATGTGGGTTTGGATTCATTGTGTTCTCCTTAGAATTCATGTTTGTAGCGGTGTCTCTGGTACCTAGTATTCCTTGCAACATTTCCTTAATAGAGTCCCTCTTAGGATTTCTTGTAGGGTTGGTTTGGTGGTGATGAATTCTCTCAATTTTTGTTTATTTGGGAATACCTTTATCTCTCCTTCTATTTTGTATGACAGGCTCTCTGGATAAAGGATTCTTGGCTGCATATTTTTTCCGTTCATCCCATTGAAGATTTCCTGCCATTCCTTTTTGGCCTTCCAAGATTCATTAGATAGGTCTGTAACCACTCTGATAGGTTTCTCTTTGTATGTTAGGGCCCTGTTATCCCTAGCTTCTCTCAGAATTCTCTCTTTATATTTTGTCAGTTTCACTATGATATGTCATGCTGAAGGTTGATTCAAGTTACGTCTAAAGGGGGTCCTTTGTGTCTCTTGGATTTTAATGTCTATTTCTTTCCCCAGGCCTGGAAGTTCTCAGCTATAATTTGATCAAGTACCCCTTAAGGACCTTTTTCTATTTCTTCTTCTTCAGGAATTCCTATGATAAGGACATTGATTGTATCACTCAGGTCTCAAATTCTCCTATCATGCTCCTGTATCAATTTCTCTCTCTTGTTCTCAACTTCCTCTTTTGCTATAACTGTGTCTTCTAATTCACCCATTCTCCTTTCTGCCTCTTCAATCCATGCAGTGGCTGCCTCCATTTTATTATTCACCTAATTAATAACCTTTTTTTTTAACTTGTTGTAGCTATTTTGAAGGTCCCTAGTCTTTGTATCAATAGCTTCTCTGATGTTTTTTTCAAATCCAGCGATTGTTTATTACAGTTGTTCTAAATTCTTCTTCAGTTATGTTGCTTAAATCTCTTTTGAGCAATTCTGTGGCTGTGACTTCTTCCGGGAATTTCTTTAGAGGCGAATTCTTTCATTTTGTCATTTTCTCTAGCTTTCTGTCTCTTGTCAGTTTTCAAAGCTCATTATGCACTGTGCACCTGTTAGTATTACTCTATTAAAAGAGGCTCATTGAGTGTCCAGGGCCTGTCGTTTCAGGACATGTTCTTTTAATGCTATCTATCGGTTTCTCTTAGTGTGCCTTTGATTATTTTATTTCCCTACTCCGATATTTGGGACTCTCCACCATGTGTACTTTGGCTTGTTTCTTGAGGTAGCCCTGAAAAGGAAAACAGACAGATAAACACACAGGGAACAAAAGCACACAAACACACAGACAGGTCAAACAAATAAGCAAACTAAAAGGGGAAAGGAAGAAAAGAAAAGGAAAGGAGAGGAAAGAAAAGAAAAGTAAAGAAAAGAAGACAGAAAAAAAGGGGGGAGACAGAGACAACAAAGGACAATGGACAGTCTAAAAGCGTATAACCAGTCAAGGGGAGAGTTAAGAATGAGATAAGGGAGAATATATCTGGATGGCAAGAGAAAAAAAGAGGAAGAAAAAAAGGAAAAAGGAAAAATAAAGCAGCTCTCTCTCCCAGATGGGCATGGATTGGTGTAGGTTCATCTTTGGACTGCTCTCTGAGGCCCCGCCTTGATGGTTGTAGGGAGAAGAATGGAGGCACCCCAAGCTCTGCTTGATTCAAGCACTGCAAGCCACTCTTTTGAGTCCAATTTCCCCGTGCCAAGTGGGCCAAGTTGTATTTTCCAAGCCCTGCCTTGCTTCAAAATCCTAGTCCATGCACTTTAATGCTACTGCCCGATCTGAGATGTATTTGCTCTGGCTGCCTGCTTCTTAGCCAGGATCGAGTAGGGGGATGGGGCTGTTTCTCTTGGTGCCACCTGGGATTAGTGCCACCACTGCCCAAGATGAGATGCACTCCTGCTGGTGGCCAGCCTCCCAGCCACAATTGTGCATGGGGAGGGGTCTGTTTTTTTCTGGTGCTGTCTGGGGTGGACGCCGATGCTGCCGAGCCCAAGGAAGCATTCACCAGCTATATGGGACAGGTTTCTCTCCCCGTGCCCAGCAGTTATATATGGGGTGACAATGTCTCTCTCTGTCCCAGGCTAAGTTCTTTCTCTCTTCTCTAGAGACACTACTATGAGCGTTTTCAGTCTTTCTCTTCCCCTTGTCTCTCCGGGGCTCCATGTTTTATAATTTCCCCAGTTCTCACTCAGGCATCTTTGAGGTTGTCTTCTTTCTGGAGTCTGTGTCTTCTCCTCCCACTCTTGCAGATCAGGGTACTAATGCATCGTTCCTTCTCATTTTGATAGATGCAGGCGGGTGAGGATGACAGAGCTCTCTACTTCTCTGCTGTCTTGCCTCTCATATACTCCTTTGTTAAATGAAGACACTGATACCTACCTTTCAGGGTGGCTGAGATGAGTAAATGAGATACCAAGAGTATAGCATCTAGTGTGTTGCCTGGCATGGAGTTCTCCTGGAATGTCAGCTGTCTTCCCTGTGATTTCATACCATGCTCCATCCCCTGACAGTCATACATGCCGTCACAAATCTAATCTGTACTTCACAAGTGACCTACTGACGTTATGATGACATCTCAACTGTATCAAAGCTCTGTCAACTATAGAAATCCAACACAGATAAGCATGTAAAAGTGAGGGTGCTTCTGTGAACACTAACTTTCCAAAGTTTATAAGACTGAGTGTGTCTTGTCCCCATCAAAGGTTGATCACACAAGGTGGGGTGTAGACATATATCCTTCTATCAGTATCCTCACGTTCCTCCCTCCAGGGAGGGTCCAGCATCATACCATCATTTCCCCTTAGAACTTAGGCATTCTAGGTGATTTGCTGTGAACAGTGGCACGTGATCAGAAGTGACTTGTGTCACTCCCACAGGAAGCTCTAGAAGGTTCCAGTCTCACAGCCAGCAGGATGGTGGAAACACGGGTTGCAGTGGGGCTGGTGTCAATCTAGGCACATGAGATACTACAGTGAGCAGGATCTCTCTGTGAAAATACAGCTTGAGTGAGACGCTAGCTGTTGTTGGCTTGCACCACTGAGACTTTGGGATTGCATGTCCATAATCTGTCTGGACTGAGCAGATTGGACACAGATTCCGGTAATTCTGCATTTGCTCAAGACACTTGAGTACTTCTCCTGGTAGAATGGATTTCAGGGGACAGCCACAGTATCTACGTAAAGCTGTATTTGCTCTCTGCCCTATGGTAGTATCACCCAGCTTCATCCTCCAGGTATTCTTTAGGGTTGACTAACAGTAGCCACTGAAAAGAATAGATTGGACACCATTGAGCAATTGGCATGAGTGGACCTTCAGAAATGGAAGTGAACAAAGATTAGGGGTGGGAATGTGGCTCTTGGAGGCTGTTCACCCAGGGTGCCAGCAATAAGAGAGGGGTCTGTTTATAAAATGTTTAAAAATAATAGAACCCACTAAGATAGTCTTTTTTTTTTTATTGTCACTGCAAATGTGCAGTTCTAAACAGTGTTAGGGAAAAGTACTGCTCTCTTCTGCACTCCTATGTTCCCTTTCTCTTTTTCATGTTTATTTACTTTCGAGAGAGACAGAGTTTGAGCAGGGGAGGGGCAGAGAGGGAGGGAGACACAGAATACGAAGCAGGCTTTGGGCTCTGAGCTGTCAGCACAGAGCCCGATGCGGGCCTCAAACTCACAGACCACGAGATCATGATATGAGCCAAAGTCAGATACCCAACCGACTGAGCCACCCAGGCACCCCCCCCACTTTAAAATATTTATTTATATTGAGAGAGAGAGAAGGAGTGCTTGCACATGTTCTTGTGAGCATGAGTTGGGGAGGGACAGTGAGAAAGAATCCCAAGCAGGCTCCACATTCAGTGTGGAGTCCAATGCAAGGCTTGAACCTATGAACCCATAAAGATCATGACCTGAGCCAAAATCAAGAGTTGGACCCTCAACCTACTGAGCCACCCAGGCGTGCCTCCTTTTCCCCTTTGTTATGCACCTGCTCAAAAGCAATTACAAAGAGGTTTCAAAACTTATGAGCAACAGAAATGTGATTGGAACACACTGAAGTTAGTGTTTTGAAAGAGGTAATATTCTTTTGGGATGTTTATTTAAAGAGAAAAAGAGAAGTCATTTCACTCAGTAATGGCCATCTGTTTATTAGTTTGGTTGTTGGTTTATGAATTTGTGTCTAGTCTTATGAGCATTTGTCTAAATCCTACTCTTTGGATTGTTATGATCTGTAAGGGCAGGGCGGGGACTCATTCATTCTTAGGTGTCCATTGGGTCTGATCCATGCTGAACACCTAACTGCCGCCCCCCAGATGGCGGATGACTCAAACTGTGTTAGCAGCACAACAGTTTGTATTTTATCCCTCATGCATATGAGAATCAGGAGGAGACTCTGACCCATTCCTTTGAGGGATCTTCTTGTTGTGTATCACTTTGGAAAGTGATATGCTCCAGCTTCTGGAGCTAACAAGGACCCAAGGCTGCTGCTTACATACACCTGAGATGCTACATACACGCACTATGAAGGAAAATCAGGAGTGGGCGTCTCCTCTGTGTCCATACACATGCCCAGGATTGCTCTTTGTATGAATATTACTCTTTGTTTGATGTTCCTTCTACATTCTGTTATTTTCATGCACTGAGCATCAAGAAGTATGTGGAAAAAGAAAGAAAAATGTTGATTTGTCTCAGGAATCACACTACGAGTGTGAATCTTTAGTGCAGGTAGGACCCCACGGGAGCCAAGAAGGGAAGCGGGCTGGAAAGAGGTTTGGATGTTGACTGGTAACTCCAGGCTTCAGTTTTGGGAAGTGTAAAAGAATACTAGTAAATATAGTGATTAGGATCAGCCCACAGTAATTAATAATTGTGGGCTGTTCCTGGATACCAGGTCATAGCAAGCTTGGCCTTGGGTAGAAAGATAACTCTCCTGAACTCTCACTGTTTTAGGGAGAAGTTATGATCATGTAAGCAAGGGTTTGGGGAAGCTTGGGTATGAGAAGGAGTTGGGTTTTTTTTTGTTTTTTTTTTTTTTTTTTTTTTTTTTTTTTTTTTTTTTTTTTTTTTTTTTTACCATTTTGCATGCCTACCTTAATGTTTTCTGGGTGAGAGTCTAATAGTGAAGGGAACATGTGTAGCTACTGGCATGTTTGGAGTCTATGCCATCTTCCAAGGGACCTGCCCGGTGGAGAGTGGCCTTGGGCAGACCATCTTGTGAGCTGGAGCAGGTCTCCAAGGTTGGGTGTCTATCATCTGGAAGTTTCAGATGTGGCCCTGGTTCTGGAATAATTAAATGAAGAAAAGGCAAACAACCTAGGGATTTTCATTTCTGGTTTTTCCAAAGAAGTGTAGGGTCATTTTGAGCCCTGGGGGTAAAATGGTAGAGCATGAAGAAGCTGGAAGATATGCGTATTTCTCTACTGCAAGCTCTATTCATGGGGGTTTGCCAGTAAGAATAGCGTTGATTGGCATGTAAATGCTTCTGCTCTTGAAGGCTTGACATGAGATCGAAATGAAAGAGGTGTCCAGATGTTTGGATCTGTGTTTGCTCCTTGAGAAAAATTCCTAGACTTCTTTTCACTATCCTTTCTGGAAAGAACAACTGAGTAGGCAACCCAGAACTGACACTCAGTGAATCAAGTACACCTGGCTGAATGTCTGAGTTTTTAAAAAGTAATTCTTGCCTTAGGAGATGTTGTGTATCTATTTTTCTTGGATGTCTGATAACATGTTTTGTCTCTAAGTGAATTTAGGAACCATTATTACCACCATTTTCTTTATAAGAAGTCTTTGGGTAGATTGCAACATGATCTCCATTGTCCATTTCTCTTTTGCTATTCATGCAATAAAACAGATACAACTCCATACATGACCTTGGGTAAGTCACTTAACAAGTTTAAGCCTGTCATCTATGCAGTGTCAGAGTTAGACTCAGCGACTTCTCAGGTCCCTGCTAACATTACAAGCCTGTGATTAGTTGCAGGCAGGGGGAGAGTGGTCCCAGGCGTGTGTGCAATCCCCACACCATTCCTTTCTGTAACTTACATTTTCCTTCGTGGCTCATTAATACTGTTTCACAGAGGATGCCCTTCAAATGCTGTTTTCTCTTCTGGCTCTAAAGCGAGATTTTAGACTTTGAAAGAAATATTCTGGATGAAATGAAACAATTATAAACTTGATCAAAACAGTAGTTGTAGCTCTGCACATTATTTCATAAACCCACTCCCCTTAGTCTCTTCTTTGTCAAAGGATTTAGGCAGCTTGCTCCTCTGGCATTCATCAAATATCTTTTTTCCCTCCAGTTCAAAATGAGCTGTTTCCTTTTTCCTGGCTAGATGAAACCCTGTGTACTCTATTCTTCCTGTTATCACCCAGCTATGGTAGAACCTGAGTTTGTGATGCTCCAGATTGTCAATTTCAAAGGCTAGTTCGGAAACAGGGGGATGAAATCTGAGCGTCAGTTTTCCTCTTCACATCTCTCCAACACACAATGTCTGTGTATTATTTCAGAAAACCCACTGACAAGTAGACTGTTTCCTTCCCTGACCCGGCACCAAATCAAGAAGTGGCACATAATGTATTGTTGTGTTTATTATGCATCATTTTGCTGCTGACACTGGGGCCATCAAATATTGGGAAATTTACAGCCAGGGAGGTCCAGCCATCATGCCTGAAGTGAAGGACAAAGTGTTCTGTTATTCATCTCTAGCTCTGGCCCTTTATGGTCGGACAGTGAGCAATATACTTATCAAAGTCAACATAACCTTCACTTGAGAAAACACACTTATCTTTAATTGCCAGAATAAGAATGCTTAAACAGCTTCTGTCTTAATAATAGGAGGGAGGCTGAGTTGATGTAAGTTTTGAGTATTTTCTTATTTTCCAGTGGTGGTGTGCTCCATTAAGTTTTAATTCACAAATGATGTATATATATTACACTGGAGAAGTGGAAAAACTGGTGGAGTTAAAATGTTTATGCAGTCTAAATAGATATCATGCTTCTGATTATAAATTTATATTTTGTATTTTTGGCTGGGTTATACGTAAGTATAAGATTCTGATTACGCTATGCACATACAGACTTACGACATACATGTTTATATTATACAGTGGTTTTGTTGTTGTTGTTATTGTTGTTGTTGTTGTTTGAGTCAAAACTAAAGCCAGGAGTTCTACTGCTATGCCCTGGCCTATAGCAATTAAGAACCTGGATACTAGAGGCGGAAGAATATGAGTTTAAGTCTCTGACTAAGTCCGTGACATTGGCATAGACCTCCATGCATTCCTCTTTACCATGATGGTGATAATATTAGTATCTACTATCTGGAGGTGTTTTAAAGATCACATGAGATTGCACATATGGGAGAATGCTTAGCACACCTGGTACATTAGAAGAACTTGGAGAATATTAGCCATGATGAGTGGCTACCTCCTTCTTAAAAAAAAATTCTATAGAAAATACACATTGCCAAGTCCTTTATATAGTAGAAGAGGCAGGGGGTGTGTCTGGGTGGTTCAGTCGTTAAGCTTCCGACTCTTAATTTTGGCTCAAGTCATGATCTCATGGTCTGTAGGATGGAGCCTCATGTTGGGCTCTGCGCTGTCAGCGCAGTGCCTGCTTGGACTCTCTCTGCCCCTCCCCTGCGCGAGCATGTGGGCGTGCATGCACACACACACACACACACACACACAAACAAATGAGCTCTCTCTCTTTTGAAATAAATAAACATTAAAAAAAAAGAAGAGGCAGGAAGTGTTATTCTGACTTTATAAATATGTATACATATATGTGTATGTATACATGTATGCATGTACATTATGGCATTCGATGGTCCTTGAGAGGCATGTAATTTTGAAAACCTCACTGAGAAGACTCAGAAAACACAGCAAAGCATTGCAAATAATTCTTGGTTGATAAGGCGTTTGTGCTGACCTCACGTCCTACCTGTCCTCTTAAAAAAGGTGTTACTATTTAGAGTTGGTTGAAAGCTGTATAGTGGATGTCTGGGCATGTAAAGGTGGTGATGTTTCCTTGGAAATTGGCATATTCTGGAACGTGGTTGGAAGCCTTGTGCCAAATGTAAATGACAGAACCCAATTAGAAGATGAACTCTAATGCTATTCTGGAAAAGACCAGGAGAATCTGTGGAATGTGGTCCTTCTTCCTAGCTGAGACGGGGAGGTAATACTAATTGACAAACGGTCTCTGAACAGTCAAGTCCGAGTGACAGCATTTGCTTCCTTGGGTTGTCAGAATTCCCTTGTGATGATGGTAGGTGAATTGTTGGATGGCAAATTGGAAGAATAGACTTGAGAAGTATCAGGAAAGAAAATGAGTGGGCATTTTAATGACAGGCAGTTGGTCTGAGAGTCTTTTGCTGTTATTTTTGCTGGACTTTTGTTTTTGTTTGTTTTTTGTGTGTTCTTTCTGTGTGTGTGTGTGTGTGTGTGTGTGTGTACATTTTGGTGTTTTGGGTTTTTTTGGGGGGTGTCACTATAGGATGCAATTTAGGCAAATTAAGTGTTAATGGACTACAATTTCAGGCCACTAGTCGATCCTGAAGTCACAAAACAGGCATTAGATGACCGTGTTTGAAATGAAAGTTACACTTTGAGTATTTATCTCTCTCTTTTCTGTCTTTCTTCAGACTAAGGAGAGTGGACAGGGAGAACTGTTAGAATCCGCTCATGATTCATTTCTCTCTCACACACGCAGACACTCTAAAAACACAGGACACAAGTCTTACCCAAATCTGCTGGAAAGTGCCCCTTCAAGCTATATGTGTATTCCATAAACATTGCTTGGGTTTTCCCAAACAGCACCTTTCAGTGAAGGGAAACCATGATGCACATTAATGGGTGAAGAAAGCCTTGGGGAAGGAATATAAAACCTTGAAGGCCGTAAACTCTGGAAATGGATTCCAGAATAAGGTGCTCTAAAAACCCGGCACGCAGGCTGAGTGTGTGGGGCCGAGTCAATAAAGTGCGTTGTCCTGAATTGCAAAGTGCGGTTGGCGTCTTGGCTTCTGGGCTTCCCCACCTCCACCTCTTCTTCCGCCTCTAACCCGCTTGTTGCTTTCCGTGTGTGACCCTGCAATTAATGGAGAATATAAGATTTAGTGAAATGGTAAAATTTTGGCTGCATACATTTAAGTTTCATTTTAGATTTTAAAGAGGTATCCTGGCTAGCATTTTGGACTGAGCCAAAAGAAAACAAAACAAAAACAAAAACAAAACAAAAAAACCCAGTCATCAAATCAGTGTGCTCCTCCTCAGAGCCACAGATCTCTCCAGAAGATTATGTCCTGTGGACGCAGCTGTGTCTTGGGGCTGCAGGGGAAGCTCACCTCTGGCTTCTGCTGGGTGCACTCTGGAAGCCTAGAAATGATTCTCTGTGAGAGTCAGCTTTCCAAGTGGCCTCCCTCTTCCCCAGCATTGCAGCCTTAATGTGCCTATGTTTTCACCATCTTTTTAAGACCAATACAGAGTGCTCGTCACCAGATTTACAGCTGCACACTGGGTCCCCACTAGAGTTTCTGCCAAGCTCTGGGGGTCCCACCAAGGCTTCCCTCCGTGTGGCCACAGCACATATGTTTCCTGAGTGAACTCAGTGCTGCTGTCTGTATGCACATTTTGAGCCTATAAATCATCCACATTCCTCTGTCTGCTAGGCCTCCAGCCAGTGCTAGATTGTATGTGAGCATGCCTCATTTCCCAAGAGAGAGAGAGAGCTGAGCGCTCCTGCCTGGACCGTGTGGATCAGCCTCCAGTCGCTGAAAGGGAACAGGCTATCTCTTGTTCAGTGCTCTCCTTTGACCGGGGTCCCAGGTGTGCAGATGAGGTCAGCTGCCCCTGACAGTGGGCGTGTGTGACCCCTCTGCTTCGACTATAGAAGAGGACAATGTATTTAGTTTGTTTCAGGCTTCACTGAGTCACAGGCACTCTTTTTCTTTTCTCTTCTGGGTTTTCTTTCTTCACTGCAGTGTGATGCTGGGGCTTCCCAAGGTTGACCAGAACAGCAGTGACACCATCTCATGTAGAGACTGCAGCCATGGGTTTAATAAAGAGTTGCTAACGGTGGGTGAGTCCTTGGAGTCAAGAGAGCCACGGGTCACATATATTGGCTTTAATCACAGGATTCCTCTTTCCCCTGGGATTTTAACCCATGTGGCACCTTTCACATTTAAAATGCTGAAAGGTAACAAGCCATTGGGGGAAGCTTGGGTTGGAATGGAAGAAACAGAGCAGGTCAAATGCTGAGTGTTCTCAGCAGCGGTAACATGTCACGTCATAAATATGAGGACAGGAAGTCCCTGAAGGTGGGGTTATTGGTACCAGTCAGGGAAAACGGATGCATCCCTGCTTTGAATTTCTTGCTTAGGAATGGAGATGGTCTTTGGGCAATCTCAGGGGTGGAGAGAGAGGGCGGAAGGGAAACAGGTATATCCAGGACAGATTCTAGAAGCATAAACAGAATGCATATTGCTTCTGAGAAAGACAATAGAGCTCTTCTTCATGCAACAAATTGTAACAGACTGCTTACTCTATGCCACGGATCATCCCCAGGGGACACTAGCGTGTCATGATTAGTTACGTCTACGTCTTTATTAAATGTTTCCATCAGTCCATGCTTGCTAGGTGCTCCAAGGGAGTTAAGTGGAGTCCACAGTGGCCTCCCTGAATTCTGTGGAAAAGACAACATGCATATGCTTCTTCTATTACAGTGTTCAATGTTTGGAAATGAGCAGTTTTGCATTGTTATGCAAACACCAAGGTAATAGAATGTGTATAAATTACAGAAGTGCAATTGCTCATAGGAAAATTTGTTGGCACTTAGTCATGTTATTGTGTTCACTGCAGATTATAGCTTGTTACTTTCTGTTCCTCTAATATACTTTACCCACTTAAGTTTTGAAATAGAAATGAAATGCTGGCGTATCATCATTTTGCAAGAAAGATATATATGTTTCTGCTATTGCATTAGACAGGTTAATATGTTTTTGCGTTTTATAACAGGGAACTTTATTAGCATGATGAAATTAATGCATGCAGGGCAATATCTTCCGAACCAGTTGTTACCAGTAGATAAAGTCTGTTGTGGTAATTGCTAACTGAATGTCGGATCAGGGTTATTACTGAAGTAACATCATTCACTGTGGGATGATCAGAGCTACAATGTTGTGAAGGATAAAAGAACTGCCTCTTCTCCCTTGTTTTAATTAGCTGTTAAAGAGGTGGCGCGGGTGATTTTGAAAGGCTCATCTTATCAATACTGTTATTTAGAAATGATTTGTAATATTGTTACAGAGTCAGCTAATGTTTCTATCATTAAACGTCTATCATGGTTTCTATTATGAACTCTGTTGCTTGAAGCCTTTGCAGACCAAGGTTAAAATAGTCCCCTCAAAGTTTTGTGTGTTTCTTTCTTTGAAACATTGTAAGGTCTTAAAACCCAGAAGTTACTGTTTATGGGTGGACCACAATTGACCTTCATTCATATGACAATGCCCAGCTTCAGTCCCGTAAAGAGATATGAGCCTAATTTTATGGGAGGAAATGCCTTCTCTCCTTTACCTATTCATTGTGTTTGAAAATGGGTCTTGGTCCCCCTGGAAGTCTGCAAGAGTAGATTTGATGTAGTTTATCTTCTGCTATTTAATTAGCCCATAGGCTTTTTTGCTAGTAATGCTTTGAAACATTAATAAAGTTTCCAGAAATACCTAATTTATGGTCTAAGGTGGTTCCTGAGTGAAATTTCCATGTTAGTCACCTCCTGAATAATTATTAATGGAAACCTTTTTGGAGAAAAACACTATCCAAAGGGCTAGAGCTCACAGTGTAATGACTACGTTCTCGAATAATCTGTTTTGCAAAATCACGATTTGATTCTGTAGCTTAAGGCCTATCACGGTCCCTGTGTTTACACCATTACATCATTTCCAAGGAATACGTGCAGAGCTGTGGCCATTGGATTCATGGTTGTGCAATCCTTGGACTTCTAGATCTGCCAGGCACTCATACATCACAAAGGTCATTTCTAGAGAAGTGATGAACTTTCACAGAAGTTTGAAATTTGAAGGCACCATATAAGTTACCTAGTGTTATTTATGGTTTACAGTTGAGAAAAATGAGACTAAAAGAGACTGAATATTTGTCTAGAGTCAAGTATCTATTTAGTTAAAAGACCCTGTACAAGAATCTAGCCTGGCATAGCAGAATTTCTTTCTGCTAACTGCTTGCCTTGCGTTGTTATTGTTCCCAATAACAATGTGAGGCAAACATATATAGAAAAATATAATTTATACACACATACATGTAACTTAGATAACAAGTCACTCACTCTAAGATCAAAGTTCCTTCATTATTCAGTAAAGGAATTTGAGCAGAATATTCTTGCTGCCAGTTTACCTGACTCTCAGTGGAATGAGCTAGTTGGCTTCAGGGATGGTGACTTTCTGAGGGGATAAGGTACAATTTATGTCACAGAAGCCCTCAGCAATAATGGGTCCAAATGAGCCAGGAGGAGATTTTTTTTGGCACTTAAGGGTGTTATCAATTTGAGTGCAAATGCATCTGTTTCCATTTTAGTAGTTTCCTATAAAAAGATGTTGGCAATCTGAAATAACTGGTACCATCTTTCCAGAATGTCCCAGTGATAGGTTGGTGGCAGGATTGCCTATCAATTACTCCAGTGAGGCATTTCATTACCCTTTCCTATATTATTCCACAGGTTTGCAACTTGACCAGGTTTGTTTATGGCCTCTGGAGAGATGTACTACTTCTGGTGCTGACAGAGCTAATCGCTGCCTGGATGAGTTTGTCTACATAGTCAAGTGATGCCTGGAGGACTTTCTGAGGTAATTGCCCTTTTGAGGTCCTAGGACGCCTGAAGTATGTCGCATGGTTATCTACGTCTTCTGAAGCAATGCTTCTCAACTGTGGTGACACATTAGAATCAATGGAAGACTTCGTACCAAGTCCAATGCCAGTGTTCCAACCCTGGTGATTCTATTTTGGGATGAAACCTGGGCACAGTAAGTGTTGAAAGCTCACCAGGTAATTCTGACAAGATTCCCCTTTATAAAAGCTTCCCAGGGGGCACCTGGCTTACTCAGCTAAGCATCTGACTTTTGATTTTGGCTCAGGGTATGATCTCACAATCATGAAATCGAGTTCCACGTCTGGCTGACAGCACAAAGCCTGTTTGGGATTCTTTCTCTCCCCCACCCTGCTTGCTTGCTCTCTCTCTCAAAACAAACCAACAAACAAACAAACTTTAAATCTTCCCAAGAATGCAGCAAGGGTTGAAACCTACCAATGGAAAGTGTAGCCCCCTGTGTGGCATTGTTTAATGAGAGGAGAGGATGATTAGAAATCACCCATAATTTAGCAGTCTAAGTGCTATCAGAGTTGGAGCTGACCGTTTTATTATACACGGTCTCAAGAGGATGGCTAATATTAATATTCAGATGTTCTGTTTTCACCTCAAGGGACAAGCTATACCTTACTCATTTATGTTTAACCTTGACCACACTAGAAATATGAAAACCAAATAGACTTCAGCAATGTGAATGTTACCCAATGAGATGATAAGTTTTTTGTTATTTCTCTTCTATTACTATGAGATTTAACTAATATTAAGAGCGACTTCTGGGGCAACTGGGTGGCCCGGTTGGCTGAGTGTCCGAGTCAGCTCAGGTCATGACCTTGCCATTAGTGAGTTTGAGCCCCACATTGGGCTTGTTGCTGTCAGCATGGAGCCCACTTTGAATCTTCTGTCCCTCTCCCTCTCCCTCTCCCTCTCCCCAACTCATGTTCTCACTCTTTCTCTCTCAAAAAATAGAGTGACTTCTGTTTATGTTAATAAGTGGATATTTTGGGATCCATTCATTTATTGAATCAAAATATTGGCTTCTCCTTTTATGTATCAGGAAGCAGAATAATCAGTCTTTTGAGGTAATATATCATTTTCTTCAAAACCAAAATTTATTGTGGAAATAGTCTAATTATTTTGTAGAGTTACTTTTGATACTGCAACATCTTTGACACAAGTACTTCAAGTGTCACGTGATAGGCAGTTGTATGGCTTTTTCAACAAAGGACATCTGCTAGTGTTTTGGACAACAGGTATTGGAAAACTGATAGTAGTGACTCTAGAATTTCTAATATAATTTCCAAACCCTGGCGCTCTGGTTCTAAACCTTCTGTTCTTAAGGAATAGACTTCTGAAGCAGGGAATTTTTGAAAATATTCATGAAGGGAATAAAAGATAAAGCATAAATAAAAAGTAAACAATTATTTATAAGAGAGAAAATTAAAGAAGTGAAAACACCTAACAAAAGGGGTTACTTAACAGTTATGACATATCCATATGATGGAATGTTATGATACAAATTTAAAAATTTTCAAAGAAAATAGGAAAAGGCCTGTATTATGTAAAGAAAAAGCTGAATATAAAACGATGGTCATAGTATGGTGCTCTCTAGAATGCACAAAAATTTGGGGTGACAGGTTGATCCGTCAATTTAGTGTCTGACTCTTGATTTTAGCTCAGGTCATGATCTCATGATTTGTGAGATCAAGCCCTGCATCAGGCTCTGCGCTGAGCCTGGATCCTGCCTGGGAGTCTCTCTCCCCTCTCTGTCCCTCCCCGCCTCTCAAAATAAATAAGTAAGCCTCAAAAAATAAAATGCACAACTATTCCTGTTGACTTTGTTTTTCTCCATTCCCTGGATACTTTGGGGTGATGGCAAAGTCAGGGAGACCCCCAGATCGGCTCAGTTGTTCTGGACACTTAGCTAGGCACAGGGCATTTGCAAAGCTACTTTTCCCAGGTGCAGGTTTTCAATTTCTGGTGATTCCTTCCATTCATGATGCTGGATTATCGTGGGGAGGACCATGTGGGTATGTAATTAAAGGATTTACTACTTAGCAATGACTCAGATCAAAGTCAACTGGCAACGTGATGGCTCAGCATTCCCTTACAGTTCTTTTAGCCAGCGTAAGCCATCATGGCCACTCACCACATCGTACTTGGTAGCCCAACACCCCTCTCAAATCCCTCCAGAACCATCCCCCAGGGGAAGCTCACTAGACCAGACATGCTTCCATCTTTCATTAGTGCTTTTTTTTCTCTTTATAATTAACTTAAAGAAGTGGTTCTCCAAGTATGGTTCCCTGGGTCTGCAGAATCAACTGCGAATTTAAACTCAAAAGAATTTTTTCACGGGGCACCTGGGTGGCTCAGTCAGTTAAGCGTCTTTGGCTCAGGTCATGATCTTATGGTTTGTGAGTTCGGGCCCTGCACCGGACTCTCTGCTCTCCTTGCAGAGCCCACTTCAGATCCTCTGTCCCCGTCTCTCTCTGCCCCTCCCCCACTCGTCCTTTTTCTCTCTCTCTCAAAAATAAAAAATAAATTTAAAAAAAGTTAAAGTAATTTTTTTGCTCATTAACTATGATGTGTCTCTTTCCTGTATGTCTCACACAGCAACTTACAGAATTATGGTAGCTAAAATTTCAGTACACAGCTCTTACTTACTGTTGAACATTCTTCTAAGCATTTTTCCAGTATTAACTAATTCTTACAATCACATTCTGAAGGAGGTGCTATTATTCCCCTGTTTTTGCCAAGAAGGAAACTAGACACGGAGAGCATCAGTAACTCATCCCGGGTTGTAGCACTATAAAAATGCTCATGGGTGGGAATACCGGAAGCAAATACAAAATGCGAGTGCTGGTTGTATCTGGGTGTGGGACTATGGATCTCTTTAAATTTCTTCTCTGTGCTTTTCTGTATTGTCCCAAACAAATATGTATTACACTTGTCACCAGGGAAAAAAAGTCCACAATGTTACTACCAGAACGAAGGTGGAAGTTTCAGAGGAGGCCTGGTGGTGGGTGAACCAGAACAGGAGAAAGAGGAGTCATGTTTATGAACAGCCTTCTCCTTCATGTCAGGTCTCCCAGTATCCTAGCAGCTGCTGAGCAAGCGAGGAAATAAAGAGCTCCCAGTGTGGGCGGGGGAGCCTCAGATCTGGAAGTCCAGCGAGGCCATGACATTGAGCCATCGGATCTTTCCGATGTCATCTCAGGTTTTGAAACTTACTGTCCTTGTAGGTAGCCAGTGGTAGAGTACATTGTATCACAGTACGTCCAGGAGACATTTGAGGAAGCAGAACTCAGGTCTCCGTGTCCAAGGTGTAAGGAAACTTCGGCCATAAAATAATACGCTGACTCATCTTTAATTAAGTGTGCAATATGGGAAAGGGATTAGTGTCTTCCGGTGTATGGGATGGAGAAACAGCTATAAGTTTTCAGAATAGCCCATTATTAGCAATCTGCACTGAATCGATTGGTAGCCACAGCTCAGTCAGCCTTTAAACAAGCTGGACAACAGCTAATGTAATTATTTGGGGTAAATTATTGCCATTGTAAAATGTAATCAATGTTTTATTATAGCAGAAAGAGATGTTTTTTCTTAATTTCTCTCTTCACTCCGCCTCTCCTAAGCCAGATCTCCTTGTCAGGGCTCTGGAAGAATGATATTTTGTTTCCTCTCCTACACTGGCAAAGTGTCCCAGGCATCCACATGCAGCAAGACAGGACACATCTTGTAAAGGTTTTCTATTTTAATATCCCTTAATGACCAATAATCAATTCGTTATAGTTAATCTGCTATTCTCATGAAAACAATCTAGATGGTTAAAAAAATCAATCATTAATGAGCAGTAAATGACAGCTCCCCAACAACACAGCTGTATTTTTGTAAAAGTGATTAAACATTGTCTGCATTCATAATTGCATGGTTAATAAGAATGTTGAGCACCAAGTCAAGCATTGTTGCTAATGATGACAGATTACAATGCTGCAAACGCTTTGGAGTTATGGGGCTAAATTTTCAAAGGCAGCCCCTGGAACGGAATGCACACAGGCCCTCTAAGTATTCAATTTGCATGGACCATTACCAGGTTTGCGAGAGGCATTTGGGAGCTATGCAGTTGAGACTCTTTTGAAAATCTGGCCCATTATGACAGAAAGCATCTGTAATTAACAGTAACTGATCTCCCTCTGCCCAGGTTTGGGGATAGGTGTAAAATGCTCTGTGTGTGGTGTGATCGAGCCTAAAGGCCCTTTGGTGAGGAAGCCTGAAGGCTGGATGGAAGGCTGAGAGTCTCTGCTGTTTTTCAGCCTTACAAGTAGATGTAAATACCAGCGTTTTGCAAGTAGGTGATAGAGCAAGCAAGTCATTCACAGGGGGACTTGGTAGTATCATCACTGATGATTTGCCTCTCTGGTTTTGGCCTTAACCGTACTCGCTAAACCTTGGGGATTCCTGGATTATCATTCACGGGTCTATTTAAAATCTGAGATGGTCCCGTGGTCCATTGGGGATTGATAACTGTGCCAAGGGATAGATTTTAATCTGTATGAAGCTGTGGGCAGAATGAATCACTGGGTGAGTGAGCAGGCGCCAGCTACCGCTCGGTCTGTCTGGTATGAAGCAGGTATGAAGCAACTTTACGTACAAAGCCATTCATGGCCACAATGCATGAGGAAATCTGAAGGCTGGAATGTAATTTAGAAATTTGAGCATTCTTGGAAAACCCTGATCTCTTTCCGGGATGTTGAGGGACCCAGAGAGGCAATTGGGGTCGTTTTGGTGGCATGATGGTGTGTGCTGTTGTTGACTTATTCCAGTTTGTGTGGCTATCTTACTTTGGCCTAGAGAACACAGACCATGTGTATTATTCCTCTGACTTCACTTCACTCAAGGATGATTTTTCTGGATCCGCCATCCCTTGTCTGAGCAGAGGATTGCAGTGTCAGTCTGCAAGACAGGCTGACATGGGGTTAAGAGCATGGCTGTAAGACGCCTGGGGTTGAAATGCTCCTCTATCCGTCGCTGGTGACATTCTACACCACTGAGGCCTCAGTCGTCCTCATCAGTAAAATAGGAGTGATGCTAGTGGATACCTGCAGGGTTACTGTGAAGATGCAGTGAGGTATTTGAAACTCTTAGCGGAGGGACCGGGACATAATATGTGCTCAATAAAAGTTAGTTGTTTCTGTATTTATCATTGTTATGGCCACAGGTCTGGGTCCTAAGTGAATGAGAACTGCAGCTGACAGTAGGATTCCTTTGGCTAGACTGGGTCGTTTTTTATAGATCTAGGAGGCCACGAGGGGCTGCCCTTAGTCCATGCGCTAGCAGACTGTAGCCGAAAGCAGTTGCTCATACAGTATAGGCTGAAACGTGTTCCTTCCACACCTAAGAAGGTACATGCATACTATGGAGAGAGGAGAGAGGGCCGCGAGCTCAAGCAGACAGGGCAGCCTGGAGGCATGGCAGCTCTCATAGTTGGAGGGTCCCACAGCCCTCAGCCCAGCTCCTAAAAACACACCCAGAGCACTTCTGGGGCCCCATTCAGGACCAGGGTTGAAATGTTAGTAGGTCAGCGCTTTCTGGAGCCGATGGTTCCCAGCTCAAGGTTCTGGTTCTTATGTCAGTGGGCAGGGGCATTTCTTTCCTCCCCTCACCCTACCACCAATCTTACTATTTTTTCTTCTGTTGTTTATTGTTTAAAATACGAGGAAATAAGTGTACATAGATTTGCTTCCCAGCCTTTCTTGTCACATAAACATGGTATATTGTGTACAGATTTTCAGTTTGCTTTTGTTTAGCTAACAATATATCCGGGAAATGTCTTGGAGAAGTATGTATCAATCTTTCCTATTCCTTTCTACCCTGGATTCCATTGAGTGGTTGTACCATAGTATAGTCAACTCGTCCCCAATTGATGGATCTTTGGGAGGGCACTTTCTTTATTCAATAGCAGAGTCTGGATGGCAATGGACACATCCTATAGGCTCTTAGTACTTTCCTGTTCCCCCTTCTTCCTCCTGGGGTTGTTTGCCCTCTGATGACTTAGTGGGCCCTCCTCAGAGAGGTTAGTCAAAAAATACGTGCTGAATGAAAGTGAATCACAAAGGAGAAATGGGTTTGTACCTTTGTCTTAGTTTTTCTCTCTTCTGGTCCATACCCTTTGGATCCTTCATCTGTGGCTGCAGAAATCCTAAAAATATGACAGAGAATTAAGACCAGAGGCAGACAGTGATATATGTCAATTGTTTCTCAATAAAACTAGAAGGAAGAGAAAAGCACCTCAAGGGCAGAAATAGATGCACGGTGTCATAAAATTTTAAAGAATCTCATGAGTGCTCAACATTTTAAAATAATTTAAAAAATGGAGTGATGTGGGAGAGTGTGTGGCTCCAGGGTTTTAATGAAAAACTTGAAATTATAATTTTAATACCCATTTAATGCTCAATGTCTCCATCTGGCAAATGAAAATCCTACTGGTTGTTACTCACTTCTCTTGTGGATAGAGTAGTGGCCGCTAGATTATTGGCAAATATTTTGTAAACATGAAATGCAAAACCACAGTAGTAATTTGGATGGTGATGATCTTCATACCTCATTGGCGTAGCGATTAGCAAGAAGATTAGGCAGGACTGTGTGTTCTTAGGAGCCCTCCTGAACGCAGATGCCAAGGTGTGCAAATCTTCTGTTTTGATGCTGAAGTAGAGTAATCTCAGATTGTATGAATGTTGTTGCATGTGGACATTGCCCCACTGGGAAGAGCTTATGATTCGATCCAATCCAATAGCAACTTTCCTCTTTGAGGAGGCCAGGCAGTGCCCCCTGACATCCCTGGCCTTTGTGACGGTCCTTCTTGTTTATCTGGCTCCTTCCCACCTCTTGTGTTTGTTTATATTGTCCCCAAGCTACAAATTGGCTCTTTGTTGTGCTCCGTCAAGGCAGAGCCTGCACTGAGAACCCCTCCTCAAACCCGTTCAACCTAGTGCCACATCCTCTTGTGTGCCATGGAGACTGGTACACCTGGCAGTGGGACCTTGGGTCCATTTTCTTAACTTCCACGAGGCTCAGCTTCATGGTCTGCAAAACACAGAGTACTGATGATATTTACATCTCCGGACTGTTATGAGGATTAAATGAGATAATGTGAGCAATTAGCAGTCAGTAAATTTAGTTCTACTCTGTGATACTCTCTTTGATGAGTCTGCCCTTCAATGACACACCTCTTTGGTTAGGATGCCTATTACATTTAGGAGACTTCAGTCTCCGACACACACCTTCATGCTTAAACAAGCATGGCTGTCCATTGTCAGCTTGCTGCGTTATAGGCATAGAAAGTCTGCATCCCTGTTTTTCAGATTGCCTTCTGGAGAGCAGAGGCTAAATTTTTCTTACTCATCTATTGAGAGTTAAAATAAAGCTGGGCAGCAGGTTTTTAGAACTAGAAAGGGATTTGGGATGTGTCCTGTTGTCTTTTCTGGGATGGTCACCACAATAACTTTCATCCTTCATGTTCTTCTACAGTGTGGTCTTGCCACTTTCCCATCAAGAGCTTAAATCTAATTCTCCTCCCTTGAATCTGAGATTGCTTCAGGCAATGGAAGGGACATTATATGACTCCTGAGATTAGGCCACAAAATGTCATGCAGCTTCTCCCTTGTTGAATAGGATCGTCACATTTTGGAGCTTCCAGTCTCTCTCAAGAAACTCTAGCTCCCTGAGGCTGCTATCCCTGTGAGGCAGCTCAGACCACAGGGAGAGGCCCCCAGACCCATAAATAAATAAGTTGTCTTGAAAGCAGATCTTCCAGTGCCCACTGTTCTAGTCCTAACCATTGGGACTCCTCCTGGAAATCCCCAGATATAATGGAATAGAGAATAGCTGCCCCATTGTGTCCTTTCTGAAGTCCTGACCCACAGAACCCACATGCACAATAAAATGGTTGTTGTTTTACGCCACTGAATTTGAGGTAGTTTGTAATACCACAAAGATAATTGGAGCAAGTGAGCAAAATTTGAGTACCATGTTTTGGAGATTACATAGGCTTAGAGAGGTTAAAGAAATCATTTTATTCAAACAAGGGCTTAGTGGTGGAATCATTCTTAAGCACCAGGTTTCTGTCTTGAAACCCCATGCCCGCATGATTCCTTATGTCATATGTCTTTCTAGCTCTTGATGTCAGCCCTGCATAGGAGCAAAGTTAATACGTTACTTCAGACCCCTGTCCTCTAGAGATGTACATTTTAAGATATAATCTGCTCATGCAGGACACAGTGAGGCAATGATTTACTTTAGAAGCCTAGCCTATAGGAGTCTATGCAGATTTTAGGTAGTGAGACATACTGGGAGTCCCTAGAGAAGGGAGAAGGACGAAGACAAGGAAAAGGAGAGGTGACACAGTCTGCTGCAGTTGAAGACTTGCAGGGGAGGGAGTGGGAAGCGGCACAGCAGGATTAAGATGGCGAGGCACTGGTAGGAAAGAAGGGTTGAAATTGCTTCAACTTTATTGAGGCGGGCGACTGTGTGCTGACAAGTTGAAGGCTCATGAGCAGCTTTAGCCAATCTCTTGCTGTCTACACCTAAAGGGGAAGTGAGCAGGGGGCGGCATATGGAGCCAGAAGGAGCAGAGGGGGGCAGCAGGGGAGGGGAGAGAGCGCTGCAGGGGGCATGGGGAGACACTCAGCAAGTCTATGGGAGCAACCTGGTGAGGTCTGCTGAGGAGAGAGATGGGGAGCCCAAAAAAGGAATTGGGGAACAGTTGGCCCTAAGCATCCAAAAAGAACAGGAAGAATTGGAGACGGTGGGAGATGATGAAAGGAATAAAAGCACCAGTAAAAGATGTTCAAAGAGAACATTGGGGATGGAATTCAGAGCAGTTGAAGAGTATCTGCAAGGGAATGGGAAAAATGGTGATCAAAACTTATTTCAAGTGAAAATACTTGATTCAATTTTTGATAAAAGACAATAGTTTAGCTAAGCGTTGGCTAAGTGGCATGGCATATTTGGAATACCTTGCTTACAAAGAAGGCCAGATTGTATTTCTAAGATGTCCCCCAAGTGAAGTTCTACTTGTTGTTTTATTATAAGAGAAATTATATGTATGTAAAATTTTTTAGTAAATGGGCTGAGAATTGCATTTTCTTGGATTACTTGGAGAAAGAAATAACATAAAGAATAAAAGCCTATAATTATAATGACACAATAAAAAAAATCAGTAAGAGAAGACTGTTTATTGTCTAACCAGTGCTTGTATTTGAGACTAGAGAAACAAAACCCCAAGGAGGCAATTGGTCTATTTCATACTCTGAAGTTCTTCCTCATAATCAGAGACTTTCTGATCCTTATTTATTGACTTGTCGGTATTTCACATATGAAATCTTGATGATGATGATGATGTTGATGAGGATGGTCGTTATTGACAGTGGTGGTTTCTATATGCTAGGCGCTGTTCTAACTGCTGTACATATATTAACTAACTTAATATCCCCAACAATCACTTGGGGTTAATTAAATGACTTTGGTTATGTCCATTTTGTGGATGAGGATAGCAAGGCATGGTTCTCTTCTTTTGTCTTCATCCTATTGATGACTGTTTATACCTAAGTAACTGGGGAAGATTAGAAAGAAAACCTAAACATGATAAATAAAAAGCAGTTGTCTGCAAGGTCCTGCTTATCTGATTTATTTAAAAAAATTTTTTTTTTGAGAGACAGAGAGAGACAGTATGAGCATGGGAGGGTCAGAGAGAGAGAGAGAGATACAGAATCTGAAGCAGGCTCCAGGCTCTGAGCTGTCAGCACAGAGACTGACTGTGAGATCTCGACCTGAGACAAAGCCAGATGCTTACCTGACTGAGCTACCTAGGTGCCCCAAGGTCCTGCTCATCTGAGAACCTGTCAGCTCCCTTCCCTGAGGCTCTGCTGAGGAGTGAGTCATGTGTCTCTGTGTCCCACACTGCTAAGGTATTTGCTTATCCATGGAATGACTGATATTGTCAACGGAGTGGTTGTTTTTTTTCTGATGGTGGGAAAATAAAACATTATAAGGCTGGGATTTTATTCTTTATTGGCTCTCTGATGTAAAGGAAAGAATAGGAACTCTGGAATTGGACAAGGCTTCACATGTGAATCTTGGCTCCACTTCTTATTAATTGTTTGCCTCTGGAAAATGTATTTATCATTTTTCTATTCACTTGTAAAATGACAGGGTCATTTTGAAGGTTAAGTGAAAGAGAGCTATGATGTGCCTAGGAAGGTGTTTGAGAATTAGTAAGCGTTCAGAAGTGTACTTTGCTTTTTTATAGAATCAATAATTGGAGATTGCAGATATCTGATATTAATCAAATCGAGTGTTGATAAGTCCTTTGTAGGTGAGGCTGAAAACATCAAATTTTCATATGGCTAAGGATTATGTATCTCTGTTATGAAATTATCACTGAATGAAAGGTTAGTAAATAATGATGCATTTTAGTCACACGAGAAAATAACGCCCAAGGGAGAAAAATGTGTCTTTTAATTTCAAGAACCTTTCTGCGGTAGACAGAATGACTCCCCAAATGTGTCCACATCATAATTCAAGGACTCTGTGAATATATATGTTACCTTACATAGCAAGGGGAACTTTACAGATGAGATTGAGTTAAAGTCTTAGAGATGGAGAGGTTATCCTGGAATCTCTGAGTGGGCCCAGTCTAATCACTTGGGTCTCTCGAATCAGAGAATTTTTCAGACAGTGATCAGAGCAAGATATGTGATGTGAAAGGTAGTCCGAGAGATGCAACATGGCCGGCGCTGAAGATGGAGGAAGGAACTATGAATCAAGGAATGTGGGTAGCCTCTGAAAGATCCACAAGGCAAGGAAATGTATTACCCCCTAGAGTCTCCAGAAAGGAACACAACCCTGCTGACCCCTCAGTGATAGCCCAGTGACAGTCATGTTAGGCTTCTCACCTATAGAATTTTAAGGTAATAAATGTGCATATACAAGTGGTATAGTGACACCTATTGGAAATAACCCTAAGTATGGCAGTTTCTTTGCCTTTATAGTAAGAGCCTCCCTCCGGGTAGAGTCCTCTTTGAAGATACAGTATATTAGATTATTAGGCCCTTTTGGAGTGACTTAACATGACCTCCTTTTTCTGTCCCCTGTCCCCTTTTGACTCTGATGAACCACTCACAGTCATGTTTGCTCTATGGGTTTGCCCACTTGGTACAGTTCATTTGAACAGAAGAGTTATGTGGCTCATTGTGGGCCAATGAGCATCTCTTTCCCAGGAGTGTGGATTGGGTCGATAGAGGTTTTAGTCACAGCCTCTGCATGTGGCTTGAACTGAAATGATGGTGTGGTGTTGGGGGCTGGGTGGTGGCCATGGGCACGGAGAAGGGAAAAATCAGTTCTGTGGGGAGAAGAGATTGAGCCTTCTGGACAGAGCAGGGCAGAGATGAGGGTCAGAAAAAAAAAATCCAAGAAGGTTGTGGCCTCATTCCTGCTGGCTCTTAGTCAACATTTTACCCCTACTGGGGCTCAGGTACACATCCCTGCCCCAGATTCCACAAGACAGCATTGCACCATTAAACAAAAAGGCCCTCTCCTCAGCTTAACCTTGCTAAGAGGTTTTCTGTTTCTTGCAAACCAGAGACTTGACTAAAGTACCTACTATGATGGAGGTGAATCAAGAAGATGGGAAAGAGGTTCCGTTAATGTCATTTTGGGTTCTCTTTAATGCTTTATTCCAAGGAAGCTTATAGAAAGCTTCAGAGAAATATGATTATGCTGGAGGCCAGGGAGCATTTTTCACTTCTACAGCTATTGCTGGAGCTCATGGCAGGGCCTGCCTTGTAGGCTTTGAGACCCCTGGCTGTAGAGTGCTTCTTTAGGCTCTAGTCAAACACATCTAAAGCTTATATACAAAATTAATGTTGATAGAGGAGTATTTTTAAGTCAAGATTTTGCAATTCTTGGTGAATATTCTGTAGCAAATTTCAACATGCAAACATAGCACCTTGAAACCCAACGTTAGTGCTTTTCTGTGGTTAATTTGATTTTAAGAATATGCCTGGCAGAGATTTTGGTTTCTTGGTGGAGAACTTACAGCCGGAAATGGTAGTTTTCCTATTCATCAACATTAACTCATAGAATTAAAAAGCAATCATAAAAATCAAGCTATTCAACCTTTTAACTAGGCAGATAAGGAAATATCCTTAGAAGGGTTAAATGGCTTATTTTATGGTCTTGATGGAGTCTGTATGTGTATCAATATACAGAATTATGAAATTCATGATTATCTAGAGAATGAATTAAGTATCAGAGAACACAGAAATCTTTGGACTGAAATATTTCTATGAATACCAAGTAATTTTTTGATAATGCATAGAAAATATTACCTTTCTTTTTATGAACTGGAATTATTTCTATAAACTCAAGTATGCCCAAAGAAATACAATTTCTTTGATGGACTGTATGTTATTCACAAGAAATTATATAGCTCTAGAGATAAAGTATCTATGTATTCATTCATCTTTCCTCTCTTTTTCCTTTCTTCCTCCCTCCCTCTATTCTTTCTTTCTTTCCTTCCTTTTTTCCTTTGTAATTATTAATTATTAAATGGATATCATATACCTAACAATTTCTAAAATCTGGAGATACCATAGTAAAATAGTATCCCCTTGTGAGGTTTTCTTTTCATGGAGCTCCTATCTTCATGGAGCTTACATTTGAGCTGGGGAGAATAGGAGAAAACCCACACAAATACATATATAAGGTAATTTTGGATAATGATAAATGATATGAATAAAATAAAAGTAATGTAATAGAGATAAAATATGCTAGGGTAACAAAGGGTATAATTTCTTAGGGTGAGGAGGTAATATTTAACTGATCTGTGTATCCTTTTTTTCCTTCCTTCCTTCCTTCCTTTCTTCCTTCCTTCCTTCCTTCCTTCCTTCCTTCCTTCCTTCCTTCCTTCCTTCCTTCCTTCCTTCCTTCCTTCCTTTCTTGCTTTCTACCTTATCCTGTTCTATCCTATCTTATCCTATCCTATCTTCTCTAATTACATAAGACAACATGTTGATCTATTTATTCTCAGTAAACAGAGATCAGGTCACCTTCCCAAATCACAGAGTTCATGATTTTAATTCTAGTTTTCTTTCCATTGCTTCTACTGCCTCCTCAAATGGGTACTGGCTTGAGAATCTGTTCTCAAAAAATTCAGATTCACCTTGGAGAGAAAACAAAAGTATGGGGTGACATTTCAAAGTACCAGTTGGTTTCTTCCTTTTCCAGAATCCTTGCAAAATCCATTCACTTAGATCTCAAGGATTTCATCTATGGTTCCCACTTGCTCTCCCAGAATCCCCAAACATAGACATGAGACAAGTCAGAAACAAATCCTACCAAGACTCAACTATTCTTTTGGAAAGCTACTGGTCATTATGAAGGGAAAGATTCAGATGCACACTTACACATTTGTTTTTCATGATCTCAGAGTATAGACTGTAAAAACTCTACTGTCAAATAATAGTAATAATAATAATAATAATAATAATAATAATAACAACTCTACTGTTGTTGAAGCTCTGAGGAAGCTGACACCACTCACTCACTGTGTTCATTGCTGGACCTTGGACATCACCAGGAGTCTGCTCCAGGCATCCAGTGTGGAATCATGGTTAGGCAACCATGAGAAGGTCTATCCAGATCTGATCTGTTCTGTTGGCTAGCCCAGGAGCACGCAAACTCTACAGTTGGGATGGTGGAGAGACAGTGGTGACATGAAGGGGAAGCTTCAGTTCTGACCGCAATGGGGCTAGGTAATCTCTGAAATTACTTCTTGTATTGTGTATTCAAATATTGCCATATTTGTTGTCTGTTGCATAAAGGCTCATAACAACCACTCCACATATCAGTGGCTAAAAACAGTAAGCATTTGTCTACTTCATCTGTGGGTTGGTGATACAGTCTGCACTTGGCTGAGTTGCTCTGGTCTCAGCTAGGCTCATTCCTATTTCTGGTGTTGGGCTGTTGACAGAAACCAGTGCAGGGAAACACTAGCAATATCTGAATTTGGGGGGACTGGGACGATTGGAGGGGAGTGGTGGGAGATTTTGCCCAACGTGGCTATGCCATGGTTGTGGAAGTGCAAAGGAGATCGAGAAAGCAAGGTGGACTTTGGCGTCACTGATACGGAGGGTGATAGTGACTCTAACAGACAGGTAAGCCACTATGCCTAGTAAGTGAAGGCCTGGAGATACCTTGTGAAAGAAGACAGAAACTTGGTGACATGAGTAGGTCAGGTATGTGAGAAATAGAGCAGCAGAAAAGCCACATGGTGGAACAGTTGTCTGATTAGAGCTGTAAGACATGCTGGGAAGGTAACATCTGTGAGTACTGAAGGTGTGGAGAGGCCAGGGAGTCAGGGAGCTTGAAGTTCATGGACGATAATTTGGTTCATCATGTCGGAGAATTGGGAGTTTTCCAGGGCTCTGAGGATGGTGTGCATGTCTTACTGGGTAACCCTCCAGTGCTCCCAGAACACCGTATCTAAAGGGTTGTAAGGACGCGGGTCTGAAGCAAACTGACTCCATGACAGGCTTCAGGTTTCCCTCTGACCTTGGAGGCCTAAGTGTCAGTTTCTCAGAATCATTAGACAATAAAAGGGCACATGTTGCCCAAGGCAGGAGGGACCACCCTTGTAACACCCAATCAGGAAAGGCCAGCTAACACCCTTAACACTCCTAAGGGCAGGCCTAGAGATAGAAGCTATGGATAATCACTTCTTGCTTAAGGCTAGTTACACCCTACAGGAGGGTCCTGGGTCCGCTCTGTAATTGGTTAATACTCTAAATGTTGTGATTGGGTCACTGTACCTGTGTCACAATTTCCTGTAACTCCCCCTTCCCAAACCCATAAAAGCCCTACCCTGCCTTTGTTCAGGGCTCTCAGCATGGATTCACTGTGTTGGTGAAGTCTGTGAGCCTGAGCTTACAAGCCCATAATAATAAAGCCCTTTGCTTCTGCATGCGTGACTCAGTCTCCCTGGCGGTCTCTGGTTTTTGGGGACGATATTGAAATCTTCGGCATAACAGGGTCACACTCAAGGAGACCCCCCCAGTAGGTGGGGATGTGTCCCCACATCTTGACTCCCTGCTCCCCTATCCCCACAGTTGCTGGCACTGCTGCAGGTTTAATCAATTACATTGGCTTCACTTTGTCACCAGCCACCTGTCCCAACTTACATTCAGGAGCCCCCTGAACGTGTCTCTTTCTTTTTTCCTATCTAGCTCAATAAACAATTGTAAAAGCTGGCAATCAGGATGAAGTCAAGCATTCTAGAATCTTCTGAACCCTGGTCAGATGCATTATCCATTGTGCCACTGGCCCCCTCCAAAGCCAAGCATTCTAAATCTTAACTTGCTTTTCTGTTTTTTCCAATAAAAAGGTCTTTTGAAGACACCCAAAGTAGAAAGTATTTTGAATTACTTTCTTGGACTGACTGTTGTTGAATTCCTCAGGATCATCGTCGATAACATTCAGAATGATTTCTGGAACACAGCACTGGGCTTAAAATAGTATGAAGGCTTCTGGAGAAACCACTTGACATGAGATATGATTTGTTACCTGTGTTAAGGAAGAATCAGGTGTCATGTTATACCAGGTTAATGAGCAGCTCCTTGGTTCCATAGCTTGCCTGTGGCCCGTACTGCCTCTCATTTCCCCCTGCTCCAGAGAGAGTCCCAGTGTCATGTCATAAGCAAAATAGTTGTTATTAAATATGGGTGTTACTTTTTTCTAGGTCTTAGATCTGCTCAATCCATCTTTGTCTCCTTTGTCCTTGGGAGGCAACTCCTGCCATTTGCAGGAAGTGAGTCTCTGTGAAGGGCCAAATTGCTTTTGCATGATCAAGGAGACGAGAATATAGAACCTGGTTAGCAAAACAGACCCTTTGTGGGAATGGGCGTTGCTTGGATGTGGAAAATATGAAGCCGTGTAGGGCTCGTGCTCCTTCCCAGAGTAGACTTCTGCTGATGTTTTGTGAGGGAGCTGTCGGGAGACTGATGCATTCCTCCTCTCTCCAATCTAACATTAGGCAGCCGTTGTGTAATCACCAGTCATGAAATAACTGTGGTTGTAAGTCAGTATTTCACAGAGTATGGTCCGTGGGCCTGCAGCATCAGAATGACTTGTGAAAATCTCTCTGCATCTGACTCTGTGAATCTATCTATATTTTTAGGATGCATCCTAGGTAATGTCAGACTCCTTGATGGATAAGAATCCACTGTCCTAGGGGACCAGTGCCTATTTATTCAATATTATTCAAAAGAACACAGAGTAGCAGCAAATAATTAAAAATAAGACCCTTACTTGTGGCTATGCAGAACAGTCTAAGCTGACCTCTGACTTTAAGGCATTAACTTAGTTACTTCCCCGTCATTGATTGTATTAGGAGGGTGTGATGGAGTTCACCAGTTATTCATTGAAAATTCATGCTCTTCCTTCCATGTAACACACAGTTGCTCCTGGCCCACTTGGCCCACTTGTATCCAGGAATGGCTTGGATGACTAGTTCAATGACTAGGTCTTTGGTGGAATAGAGCTGACGTGGTATGAGCCTATTTCTTTCCCTTCTACCTCAGTGCAGAGGATTCTGAGGCCCAAGTAAGGATGAATGGAGCCTGGATCCTTAAATTACCAGGTGCCAGGAGCACTTGCTTTGGACTTTTACTGAGTAGGATGTAAGATTTATAGTACTGAGTCCCTGAGATTTTGAGGTATCAGTAGCTTTTGTTACCCAAAGTAATTCGTGGAGGTTGACCTATTACTTAGACGGGTTTAAGTGAAAACTGTGTTCTTTGTGAGCTCAGATTCAAGGTACAAAGGGTTTACTCAAACAAACCTTGTAACCTTCTGAAAAGTAGAGAATCATAACAGACCGTACAGGTCTTAGAATTAGGAAAGTGGGTCCAAATCCCACTTCTGCCACTTACTGGCTCTGCAGTTTTAGACAAAGCCCTCAATGACTCCGAGCCTCAGCTCCTTCCATTATTTAGTGAGAATAATAATACTGTATTATTTGCCTCTCAAGGTGTGTGTGAAGGTCATGGATTCACTCTTGAAAACACTTCAGAAATTATAACGTGCTGTTCTACAAATGGGAGGGATGACTTGGCCCTTTTTTTTTTCACCGAGCTGGAGCAAAATGCTATTTTCCAGCTCTGATATTTTCAATAGGTTCCCAAGTCTCCCTTTGTTTTCCTTCGGAAAATGGGGATAATAAAGCTTCCTTGGGTTATTGTGAAACTAAAAATGCGATAACGTTTGTGATGGTTTCTGGCACAAGACCCAGCGTTTTGCAGGAATGCAGAAAAATGTTAGCTCTTTTCTCTAAAGCTCTGTGTGCTTGAGGGAGGTGATTCAGGAAAAGTCCATTTGGCTGATGATAAATATGAGCTGAGTTCTTCCATTGCTTGTATTTTATTCACCTCTGCTAACTGGTGAGATGATTTTCGTAGTGTCACGTGCCTCATTCTTCCCTGTGCTGGAAGCAGGAAGGAAGGCCACAGAGGAGCCTTTAGTGTTACCTGCTTCCATTGCTTCTCCTGCAACGATGGAAACTCTAGTCTCTGAGAGTCTAATGGAGGCTTACCAAAGCCTCTGCCAGCCAGACCCTGACACTCAGACCTTGCTATTCCCAAGTGCTTTCTCATGCGTGGCCATTGCTTGATACTCAGCCTCTTCTTTTCCCTGTTTTGTCTTTACTTGGCTTATTCTTTATCCCAGAGTCCTCATTACTTGGACAGTCCTCAAGCTAATCTGCTTGATTAGAAGTTCATGATACAGAAGCCTGGTTCTCAGATAAGGTTTTTTTTTTTTTTTTTTCATGACAGGATGGTAACTCATGCAATTTATTTGTATGCTGTGTTACCATTTTCAATGTACTTTCAGCTGAATTATCTTGTCTGCTCACCATTGATTTTCACAGACTCATAGCAACCTTTTATTTTTGCTTACCTAGGGTGCATTTATTGGGCAGAATACCATGGAAGACCGCTGATAGGATGGCATGGAGGGTAGAAGGGACAGAGAGCTAATATTTATCAGTTATGCATTTTTTGGGGGGGTTGAATTAGTTTTAATGGAAGTTAGCTAATTTAATTCTTTTAATAATTTTTCAGAGCTATCACCGGTGCTTAGTCCAATACTCATGAGCCTTTAAAGTTTTATCAACTGTAAAATTCCGTAGGGAGGTTGAAAAACTTGTCCAAAGTCAAAAAGCAATGTGGTGATGGAGATGGGGTTTAAATGCTCTTTCCCTGGTGTTATGGTCTCTAGAACATGGATCAACAGAGATAAGTAGTTGCTGACCAAACAGTTCTGCATCCAGTTACTCGGGGGACAAAGATGCAAACAGTTCAGGAGAAAGACAGGAGAGCATTTTTCTAGTCCTTCTTCCTCTCCTCCTTCCCTCCCTCCCTCCCACAATGTTTATTATCTATTCTATGGCAGCCAGTATTCTAGATTTTGGGGTGCAATACCCCCATCTTGTAGCTACCAGTCTAAAGTGCAATACAGATAAACGGATAAACAACTAGACAAATCATCTAATGTGTGGTAATGACAACTGCTGAGAAAAAAGCAGGATGAGGCGTAAACTGTGATGGAGCTTGTACGTTACATGTGGTGGTTGGAGAGGTGACATTTGGGTAGGTGACTCCTGAGACGGCATTTGAGCAGACCTGAATGAAGAGAAAGGCTTTGAGGGGCTGGCTGGGGTGGAGAAGGGAACAGGATACCTTAGCCCAAGGCTGGAGTGGGCTTTGTATCCCGAGTTGGAGTAAACTGAGGACAGTGCTGGGGGTGAAGCTGGAAAGCTCAGGAAAGGCTTGTGGGACTTGGTGAAGCTTTCAGATTTAATCTGAGGTGGGAAGCCTTTAGAGTTCTGAACAAAGAAATGATAGGATCTGACTTGACATTTAAAAAGAAGCACTATGAGGGCACCTGGGTGGCTCAGTTGGTTGAGCATCTGACTTTGGCTCAGGTTATAATCTCACGGTTTGTGAGTTTGAGCCCCGTGTCAGGCTCTGTGCTGACAGCTCAGAGCCTGGAGCCTGCTTCAGATTCTGTCTTCCCCTCTCTTTGCCCCTCCTCTGCTCACACTCTGTCCCTCTCAAAAAATAAATAAACATTTTAAAAGGTTTTTTTTTTGTTTTTTTTCTTTTTAAGAATCTCTGTGGATATTGTGTGCAGATTAGATTTTTGAGTCAGGGAGCACAACTCAGTTGTGGCTGACCGTACTTGAGAAAACCCAAGAGGAATGGTATCAAAAACAACTATTTCAACATTTCATTCCTTCACTTTGTGTTCTTATCTTTGGATTTTTAAATTTCAATTATTTATAAATCTCTTTAAACTGATTAAGTTCCAACTATAATCAAGGTACTGTGAAAACTGCCATTAGTGTCTCTATTTCCTTCTTTCAACCTCTTCCTACGATCTAGATTTTTTTTTTTACCGAAACCAAATTACACATTATTCCACTTATCTCAACAGAGGTAGAAAGAAATCAATTGCTTTGGTTTTCTGATAGCACAAACCTAGCTACAGCTCTGAAACGAAGTGACCTGGCATTCCAGATAGCAGGCCAGCCTGCCCACGGCACCCCTTCTCAGTGACAGCAGCTCCTGCACACCGTCAGGACAAAGGCTGGCGTGTGTAGTGAACTTCATATTTGGACCGTTTCCCATTCGGGAAGCGCTTGCTCTCCTCCAGCTGAAGCGGGTGATTGGATTGAACTGATCGCACATCAAATGCCACGAAGAGCCATTAATACGGGTGGAATAATTGAGCAGCCCGAGTTGTTGGAAAATGTAACTACTTTACACGTCATTGCAAATTGTTTCCCAGGCCATGTTGGCCTCCCTTCAGCCATGAAGACAATCAGATGTAAAAAGGAAAAAAAGAAAAGATGCATCTTGACCACTTAACCATAAAAGTAGACGGGATTGCTTCGGGCTTCTCAGTAACACTCAAACCATCCACACCTGGAAATTATCACCCACCCTGTGTTTGTTCCAATGGCAGTAGATGTTCTCATGCCATCACTGCTGTCTGGTAGCAGAAGGCTTACTTTTGTGCAAAGGAGTGAATCGTCCCTACGCCCCTCAACATCATTTCCAGGAACATTCTTTCAGTAAAGAATGGGTCTCTCCAAATTACATAATGGTGATTGTATGTCTTCTCTCTAATTTAAAATATTCTTGGATTTTCCAGCTGGGTTATGTTCATGTATGATTACTCTCACTTTGTAACAGGGGACTGAACTATGGGATTGACTTAGCATCTAAGGTACATCTGGGAAGAGCTTGAAGTAGGTCAGAACCTTCGCAGTGAGCTCTTTCTCTGTATGGATGGTGCTTTCTATCAAAATCCATCCAAATCCTCCTGGCTTAAAGGTCAAGCTCAAATCTCACCTTCTTTAAGAAGTTGTGCTTGAGTCACTTAGCACATATAATCGCTGTCCCTTCTCAGAGAAAAGGGGCAAGAATGGATACTTTCTGAGCAGCAGTTGTGTTGGATTCTCAGATACCTCATCTGGTCTTCACGGGAGTACTCTGTGAGGTGGGTGCTGTTGTCCTCACTCAGCACAGGAAGGAACTGACGTGTCCACAGTCACAGGGTAGGAGGTGGAGGGGTCCGGGTGTGACTTCAGGGCTGTCTGACAGCAGAACTCTTTCCAACATGCCACATGACTTCTTAGGGCATTCTGGGTGCTTCAAGCAAGATGTGCATTCCTTAGCACTTCATCAAACACCGTTGTTTGGTATTTGTTTCAGGTGTAGGTTTTCTATTCCCAGCAATGTTGCAATGTCCTTGAAGGCAGTTCCAGAAGACACAAGGAAGGCATGGCCTCTACCTTATGGGGGCTTGGCACAGAGTTACAGACATGAGAAGCAAGATGTTTCCTAACCCTGTACCAGGAGCCTGATGGGATCCTACAGATGATACTCAGGTGATGCAAAGGAAGGGGATGGTCTCTTGGGCCTGTTGAGGTTGCTGTAAGGGTGGGTGGAGCAGAAAAGGCTTTGTAGAGAGATGAAACTTCAATTTCTTCAGATGAACAGGTATTTTTCAGGCACCTGGAATAGTTGGACCGGGGGAGGCTCAAGAGGGAAAACATCCCAGGCACAAAGAAGTCACCAGGCTAGGAAACGCAGCCGGGGGTGCAGCATAATGGTAAATAGTTCTCAGGGTCGGCTGGATCTCGCATTAAAGAGCAAGGGGAGGGGGGTGCATGGGTGGCTGAGTTGGTTAAGTGGGTGAGCATCTGACTCTTGATTTCGGCTCAGGCCATGATCTCAAGGTTCCTGAGATTGGGCCCCATATGTGGCTCCACACTGACAGTGCAGAGCCTGCTTGCGATTCTCTCTCGCCCTCTCTCTATGCCCCTGCCCCACTCACTCTCTCAAAAGAAAACAAAAACAAAAAACAAAAAAACTGGAAAAAAACATAAAAGGGCAAGAGGGAGACCCAGAGACGAGGCTAGAGGGAGAGGTGGGCAGAGAGTTTCTTGAATACTTACTGAGTTTGAATTTAATCCACTGTTTCTTATGCCACAGAAAGATTTTAAGCAAGGACGCAATGCAATCCAAAACAAAACATCCCAATTTAGGCTGTATGTGGGAGGGGAATTACTTGGCAGGTATTTGAAGAGTAGATAGGAGGGCAGTTAGGGCACTCTTGGAATTATCCAAGCGAGAGATGATGAGGTCCTGGGTTAGGTGAGGAGCAATCAGAGGTAAGGTCGTCTATAGACACACAGAGTCTGGTTTTCTGCTGTGGATGACCTTGAATGCTTTATTTCCCCCATTTAAAAAAAATGTTTACTTATTTTTGAGAGACAGAGAGAGACAGAACATGAGCAGGGAAAGGGCAGAGAGAGAAGGAGACACAGAATCCGAAGCAGGCTCCAGGCTCTGAGCTGTCAGCACAGAGCCCTATGTGGAACCTGAACTCATGGACCACAAGATGATGATCTGAGCAAAAGTCAATGTTTTATCGACTAAGTCACCCAGGTGCCCCCTTACTCCCATTAAAAAAATTTTTTTAACATGATCTTGAATGCTTCTTGTGGGCAGGAGATCCCTCCTACTCAGTTTGCTCTTTACCACACAGTCCCAAGTATGTGATTTCCCTTTTCCATATGCCTACAATGCTAAGAGCTTCATCTGCTATAAAAATAATGAAAAGAATGTAAGTGAAAGTGACTGCAAAGGACAGAAGTCCTGCTGCAAAATCAGGGGTGAAATTGAGCTCTCTCAACCAAAATGGGAGGCATTGCAATCCCAGACTTTAGCCTCTACTACAAAGCTGTCATCATCAAGACAGTATGGTATTGGCACAAAAACAGACACATAGACCAATGGAATAGAATAGAGAACCCAGAACTGGGCCCACAACTGTACGGCCAATTAATTTTTGACAATGCAGGAACGCGTATCTGATGGAAAATGGACTAACTCTTTAACAGGTGGTCCTGGGAGAACTGGACAGCAACATGCAGAAGAACAAAACTAGACCACTTTCTTACACCATACACAAAAATAAACTCAGAATGGCTGAAGGACCTGAATGTGAGACAGGAAACCATCAAAACCCTCGAGGAGAAAGTAGGAAAAAACCTCCTAGACCTCCACCACAGCAATCTCCTACTCGACACATCCCCAAAGGCAAGGGAAATGAAAGCAAAACTGAACTCTTGGGACTTCATTAAGATAAAAAGCTTCTGCACTACAAAGAAAACAATCAAGAAAACTAATGGGCAACTGACAGAATGGGAAAAGATAGTTGCAAATGACATGTCAGATAAAGGGCTAGTATCTAAAATATACAAGGAACTCACCAAACTTCAC
>NC_043705.1:7204790-7258835 GCF_006229205.1 Suricata suricatta
CCAAGGGATACAGAAATGCTGATGCATAGGAGCACATGCACTCCAATGTTCATAGCAGCACTGTCAACAATAGCTAAAACATGGAAAAAGCCTAAATGTCCATCACCTGATGAGTGGATCAAGAAGATGTGGTATATATACACAATGGAGTACTACATGGCAATGAGAAAGAATGAAATATGGCCATTTGTAGGAAAGTGGATGGACCTTGAGGGTGTCATATTAAGCAAAATAAGTCAGACAGAGGACAGAAACCATATGTTTGCACTCATAGGTCTAACAGGAGAACAGGAGAAACCTAATGGAGGACCAGGGGGAGGGAAAGAGGGAAAGAGAGTTGGGGAGAGAGAGGGACGCAAAACTTGAATGCTGAAAATGAACTGAGGGTTGACGGGAAAGGGGGAGGGGGGAATTGGTGGTGGTGATGGAGGAGGGCACTTGTGAGGAAGAGCACTGGGTGTTGTATGTAAACCAATTTGACAATAAACTATTAAAAAAAAGAAAGAAAAAAGAAATTGAGCTCTCTCTTTTGCAGTGTCCCCTATGTGGGCAGAATTAGTATCATCATTAGGCTGGCATTGGTTCATAAGTGAACCAATGATTCATAGATGAAAATAACTTTAGAACTTTTAGGAAAATCCAGGAGGGAAAAAAATCAGAAATACTACCAAAATAATTTTTCTCACAGAAAAATCCTGGCTATTTATCTTTTCATCTAAGTGAAGCTAAACTATATTAGCAAGTGTTAAAGCAATTTAAGTGTTCTTAACTATGTGTCCTTGCAGACTATAATGTTTGTGGGAGGTAGTTCCTCTGCTGTAAGTCTATGTTGACAGGTGTAAATTTACACTAATAAATTAATAACACAAGTAAGAAAAACAAACCTCAGCTCGCAGGATGCTGGATTAGTGATGGAACTAATGGTATCAAGAAAACACAGATCAAATGCCTGCTGATTGATTTTTCCTCTTGATTAGTATAAGGTTTGTGCAGATGAAATTGTAACACTTGGTATTTCTCTCACCTGTGTTTTTCACTTATTAAACATATTCATCACAGCTCTCTACTGTTTCTATAGCCAGAGGTCTGCTCTAAAGATGAGCTAAAAATTTAAATAAATACACAGTACCTCTCATGATACTGAGTTTTCCACTCTCTCTGTGCTGTGACATCTTGGACCCCAGCAAGCTGTATATCTTCCAGTTTCCAGTTTGTAGGGTTTTTTCTCAAGATTTGTGACAGCTCAGTAAGTGAGTGTTTCCTGGTTTGAGGTCCTCCGTGCTGCATTTCTTGAATCTCCTTATAGGAAGGGATTTTATCTTGTTTGTCTTTGATCATCTCCAGTTCCTAAGAGATGGCCCAAGAGAGGCCACTTAATTTATGTTGGATGAATAAGGACTAATGTCAGCCCTTCTGGAAAAGGGAATCACTGTTGGGGTGACACTAGGTAAAAGAAGGAGATACTAATAACTAAATTGATATAAATTATTGAGAAACTGGAAAAATACCCAGCATGACATATCATATGTTGAATTTTACGTATGCGGAGTTTGCCCAAAACATGGCCTTATGCAAAACCATTTTGGTATGGATCTAAGGATGTTTGACTTTGTCATCTCTGAACCTGGAACAATTTTTTTTAGATAATGATAGCCACTTAAAAATTCAGGTGCAGAACAAGGATGTACTGCTCTCCTAAGAAAAAAGAGAAACCCCATAAAATCCTACAAATCCTTCATGGTATATCCAGATGGCTGTGCTTGATGGACCACATGCCTATCCCATGTTGTTAAATTGCTGTCTCTACCTCTAGGAGTTGAACACGCTCCATCACCTGGGCTGCTTTGCCTCTTCAGACCGGCTGGACAGGACATTCCCTCCTCTCCTATTGTGACACAGAGCATCTGATCACGCTGGTTTCCTATTGCCGCCATCACAGTCACCACAAATATACTGGCCTAAAACAGCACCTACAGTCTGCGGATCAAAATATTTGTGGGCTCAACTGGGTTTTCTGCTCAGGGTCTCACAAGGCCAAAAGCAAGGTGTTGGCCAGCCTGGTTTCTTATCCAGAGGCACTGGTGAGGAATCCATTTGTCAGCAGAATCCATTATTGGCAGTTGTAGGACTGACATTTTTGTTTCCTGGCAGCGAGGATCCAGTCTCTGCTCCCAGGGTCCCCTGCATTCTTTCCCATGGGGCCCTCTTCATTAGAAATTCTATCACACTTACCAAAAACAGGGAAAGCTTTGCCAAATAGAGGCTAGTCAGTCCTCTGTAGAAGATATCTCTGTAGCTAACAGTCCATTAACAAAACACTGTCGCTTTGCATCTAGCCCCAGTGAATTCTCTTTACATCTGTTTTAGTTTCTGAAATCAAGATGGTCTGTTTGATTACTAGCAAAAGAAACGAGGTAACCAACAAGAAGAGGACCAAAATTTAGGACACGTGTCATGTGCTTGGAAGAATTTACCCATGTACAGACAGGATCACCTCATCTCAGGGTCATTCAGCGACATCACTGACACTGGGAGTACCATATATCGTGTGAATACCTTTGAAGATAAATATAGTATATTGAGGCATTGAATGGGAACGTGAATGCAGATGAATGTCAAATCCCAGATAGTATCATTATGTAATGGAAATTACCACTCTTTTATGGATGGAGCTTTCTTTTCTCCCCCCAGGCTTGGACAGGTGTGTAGGAACAATTCACATGTCATGAAAGACTCTCATTGAATGTCTGCTATCATTGCCAGCTTCCGAGTGATTTGCAAGAGAAGCTATTTAACTTTCAGTCACCAATTCAATAAAGAATTTCAATCACCCAACAAATGTAATATAATCTTCTGGATTGTGGGAAGTACAGATTAAGCACTGGAAATTATACCATCAATCCTGAAGTTGCTAGGTAAAAAATATTTGCAGGAATGGCTATGAACAGTGTGTTATCTTGATGCTGTAAAAAAAAATGTTGATGTCAAAAGTGGTGCTGGAGAATCTTTCAGCTCTAGAATTGGAAGAACACATACCCTCAAACTGATTTTATGCTGAAGAATAAAGGGGGTTACTATTTAGTATTTGCCCCCCAATTGTAAGTTATTACAATTTCTGGAAACTGATATTTGAGAAAATCAGAGAACATGAAACCACACATCGAAAGTACTCTAAGACAGATACAGGTAGCCACTATCTATTCAAGATGCCTATTTTATACATTTCCCTCCCTATTGACTGTTATTCAGGTTTGTATGTTTGTTTTTATGGAAGAAAAACACACCCCATAATTTGGGATGGGAAAGTAATGTTAATAGTAAAAAGCCATTAACTAGATTTATGAACATTTTAAAAAATGGGAAGTGGAGTAATATGGATGATGGAATAGTGATCTGAGGAGCAATTTCCATTCATCACTTTCAGTGACATCATCTGATATTATGACCATTGGTGAGATACCGTATTCTGCAGACATTTCTGGGTCTCTAACCCGAGGATGATGGAATCTTCCCTGTGTTTCCCCATTAAGAGCACCAGTAAAAGCAAAGCTGGTTGATGCTTATTGCATGTACTGAGCTCCTTTGTATGGTACCTTTTAAAGCACTATTTTGATATAACTACCAACTGACTGCATTCTTGTGTTTGGGAAATCAGACTTTAACATGAACTTGCAAATAGCTCTAATGCTTCGCCCCTAATTCATACCCCGGCAACCTTCGCTGAAGCTGGAAGCAGAGTTAGGCTGTTGCCATGAAGATTGTTTCAAGAGCTCAGAAATCCTCCAAGAATCCCTTTATCACCGCTTTTCAAAGAAGCCTTTATTCCTCTCTTCTCCTGTTTCCTGCAAAAGGGATTGTGTCCAATACCCGAGGATATGGTGAAGCAAAAAAGGACCCGAAGACTCCTCCAGGACTGTGATCTTCTGAGTTGTGAAATCTGCCATTCTGATCACCATCCTTTCTTCCCACATTGTAATAAACGCTACTGTTCTGTGAAACTTTACTGTATAATAAACCTGCCTTTTCTTTTTTTGAAGCACTGAACTCCCAGGTCCACTGACATTTGTTTTAAGTCTTCTGTGTAAAGGTCCATCAAATTCTCATCAAAGAAACATTTTTTTGGATTGTATTATCTACTTGAAGATCATTTTACTTTATTGTTTTTTATGTTTCCATTCCAGCATCATTAACATGTAGTGTTATGTTAGTTTCAGATGTACGATAAATGATTCAACAATTCTATACACGACTCAGTGCTCATCATGATAAGTATACTCTTAATCCCCATCGTCTATTTCATCCATCTCCCCCCACCCCTGTAATCATCAGTTTGTTCTCTATAGTTAAGAGTCTGTTCCTTGGTTTGTTTCTCTCTCTCTCTCTCTCTCTCTCTCTCTCTCTCTCTCTCTCTCTCTCTCTTTCTCTCTCTCTCTCTCCCTCTCTCTACTTGAAGATCTTAATTTCCACAAAAATTTCCTTATTACTAGGCACCAAAAGGTGTCTTAATCTAAGTTAATAAAGTTGACCTTTATGTCAAGTATGCTATGCTTAATTTTTTCTTCCTCTGAAAGATGTAGTGACCAGAGATGAAATAGTAAAAAGGAAAGAAAAAGTTTGTATTTATATTACTAATTACATATACGAATGTAGATCCAGAATTAACATGTGAATTTAATGTGTTTTTGGTGAGGTTAGGGCTAAAAATTATATCATGTATTTTATCTTATTTGAAGTAGCTAGGAATCTATTTTCCTTCTAAAAGGAAAAATAGGAGCTTTTCAGTTTCACAACCTTCTGATGGAAAGATAGATGTCCTATTTTATAGGGGACATGGAGAAAGAAAAACTAAGGTAGATTTTTAAGAAGCCTAAAGGTGGCAGGCATTGTGAAACATATTTATATTCAATTCCATACATCATATCATTTTCTTCCAAAAAATATTAATTGCCATCTGCATCTACGTGCATTATCAGACTAGGGTATGAGTATGTGCTGGGGACATGGATGTACCTGTGTATTGAAAGTGTATGAACCCACAGAACAATCTAAATCCATACTCTTTCTTTTGGTAGATGAATATTTATTTATTAAAAATTTTTTAAGTTTATTTTTAAAATCTACATCTAAATTAGTTAGCATATAGTGCGACAATGATTTCAGGAGTAGATTCCTTAATGCAGCTTACTCATCTGCCCATCCCCCCTCCTACAAACCCTCCAGTAACCCTCTGTTTGTTCTCCATATTTAAGAGTCTCTCTCTTATGTTTTGTCCCCCTCCCTGTTTTCATATTATTTTTGCTTCCCTTTCCTTATGTTCATCTGCTCTGTGTCTTAAAGTCCTCATATGAGTGAAGTCATATGATACTTGTCTTTCTCTGACTAATCTTGCTTAGCATAATACCTTCTAGTTCCATCCATTTAGTTGCAAATGGCATGATTTCATTCTTTTTGATTGCCAAGGAATACACCATTGTGTGTGTGTGGGGAGGGGTGTGTATGTACACCACATCTTCTTTATCCATTCATCCATCGATGGACATGTGGGCTCTTTCCATACTTTGGCTATTGTTGATAATGCTGCTATAAACCTTGGGGTGCATGTGCCCCTTTGAAACAGCACATGTGTATCCCTTGGATAACTACCTCCTAGTGTAATTTCTAGGTCATAGGGTAGTTCTATTTTTACTATTTCGAGGAACCTCCATACTGTTTTCCAGAGTGGCTGCACCAGTTTGCATTCCTACTACTTGTGCAAAAGAGATCCTCTTTCTCCCCATCCTCACCAACATCTGTTGCCTGAGTTGTTCATGTTAGCCATTCTGGCAGGTGTGAGGTGGGTTCTCATTGTGGTTTTGATTTGTATTTCCCTGATGATGAGTGATGTTGAGCATTTTTCATGTGTCAGTTGACCATCTGGATGTCTTCTTTGGAGAAGTGTCTATTCATGCCCATTTCTTCACTGGATATCTTGGGTGTTGAGTTTGATAAATTCCTTATAGATTTTGGATACTAGCCCTTTATCTGATATGTCATTTGCAAATATCTTCTCCCATTCCATCTGTTGCCTTTTAGTTTTGCTGATTGTTTTCTTAACTGTGCAGAAGCTTTTTATTTTGATGAAAACTCAATAGTTCAGTTTTGCTTTTGTTTCCCTTGCCTCTGGAGACGTGTGGAGTAAGAAGTTGCTGTGGCCAAGGGCAAAGAGGTTTTTACCTGCTTTCTCCTCTAGGATTTTGATGGCTTCCTGTCTTACATTTGGTCATTCACCCATCTTGAGTTTATTTTTGTGTATGGTGTAAGAAAGTGGTCCAGCTTCATTTTTCTGCATGTTGCTGTCCAGTTCCCCCAGCACCACTTGCCGAAGAGACTGTCTTTATTCCATTGGCTATTTTTTTTCTGCTTTGTCAAAGATTAGTTGGCCATACGTTTTTGGGTCCATTTCTGGGTTCTCTATCCTGTTCCATTGATCTAAGTGTCTGTTTTTGTGCCAGTACCATACTGTCTTGATGATTATAGCTTTGTAATACAGCTTGAAATCTAGGATTGTGATGCCTCCCACTTTGGTTTTCTTTTCCAAGATTACTTTGGCTAATCGAGGTCTTTTCTGGTTCCATACAAATTTTATGATTGTTTGTTCTAGCTCTGTGAAGAATGCTGGTGTTATTTTGATAGGTATTACACTGAATATGTAGATTGCTTTGGGTAGTATCAACATTTTAACAATATTTGTTCTTCCTATCCAGGAGCATGGAATATTTTTCCATTTTTGGTGTTTTCTTCAATTTCTTTCATAAGCTTTTTATAGTTTTCAGTGTGTAGATTTTTCACCTCTTTGGTTAGATTTATTCCTACGTATTTTGTCGTTTTGGGTGCAAGTGTAAACAGATTGATTCCTTGACTTCTCTTTTTATGTTGCTTCATCATTGGTGTATAGGAATGCAACAAATTTCTGTGCATTGTAAATCCATATTTTTAAAATAGCTACTTTAAAACAAATTTTTTAAATGTTTTATTTATTTTTGATACAGAGAGAGACAGAGCATGAGCGGGGAGGGGCAGAGAGAGAAGGAGACACAGAACTGGAAGCAGGCTCCAGGCTCTGAGCTGTCAGCACAGAGCCTGACACAGGGCTTGAACCCATGAGCATGAGATCTGACCTGAGCCAAAGTCGTAGGCTTAACCGACTGAGCCACCCCGGCGCCCCTAAAATAGCTACTTTTATACTTGATGGGAAGTAATTAAATATTTTTAAATGCAGTATCAATGTGTATTTATCCAAGTATATATAGATAAAATTATCTATGTATCTATGCATATCTACCTATCTATTGTGAGATAAAAGCTAAATTTATATTTATTTTTAAGATAAAACACTGGAATTCAAGAGAGCTCATGGGGAAGCCAATCTGAGCCATGAAGTATATATTCTCCTCTGAAAAAGGGCTCTTTTGGTGGCAAAGCTGGAACATTCTCATCTGGATGATGGGGAAATTAGTATTTGGACAAGAAATAAACTGAAGTGTTCTTTCATGGTCTAAAGAGAAAGAGTCCTTGGCTCCAGGTATTCGGAAGTACTGCACAGATCCAGGCTCACAGTAAGATTCCCATTCTCCCATTTTCAAGTATTTGAGGATACAAAACCAAAACAAATAAATACCTCTACGGGGTATCTGCCAGGTTCAGGCCAGAACTGTATGTAGTAAAGTGGCCAGGACAGAAAGTGTTCATGGCCATGGTTAGGGCAGGCCCTGGCCAAGCTTCAGGGAAGCAGGAAAGGTCTAGTCAGGTGGGTGCATCAGAATGTGCATTACATATTAAAGATGGCAAGTGGCTACAGGTGGTTTCTTTGTAAGGCAGAAGCTTCCAGCAGGTCTAAAAGGATATATTGACAGACAGGTGGTACAAAGTAATGAAATGTCCAGAAGGAAGTGTTTGGAGAACAGTGAGGAGCTCTGGTGGCAGGTAGAAAAATCGAGTCCTCGGGGGCTGAAGCAAGTGTCAGGCTATCCTTGTAGTTTAGCAGAGGAGAGGACCAGGGCACGTGGCCAACCTGAGATTCAGTCTGTGGGAACTTACCAGGGACCAAGCGTGGTTAGGTTCTCAAGAGCCTGACTGGGGTTGTGTGGGGGCTGACAGCAAGCACGCTTTAATGCTGAGTTCTCATTACTGACCTGAGTGGCTCCTGACAGTTACTTTGCCTCAGCAGGAACCCATTCTAGAATTCACAATTGGGAGGAAAATGCAGATGATGGTCATAGAGCCTCAGGTAAAGAGCAAAAAAGTCACTGGCACTTCTCCAATTGTTTCGCAGGTGCAAAAATCATCTCATTTTCTGTGTCTCGAATGAATATTTAGTGGCATAAACACAATAAACACATTCAAATTAAATGTCACTGCTTACCTTAATGTTTTAATCAATGTATGTACTAAATAATTTGAGTTTGTGAAGAAATTATGAAAACAGAATCCGGCTTCAAGCTTGACAGAAATTAATACTTGGATAAGGAATAGTGGTACGTTTTGTTATGGTATATATTCAGATTTAGAATAAAACCACTGTCATTTTTTTAAACCCATCTAGGGATATAAAACTAAATGTAGTTAGAGTGAGGATATTAAATTAAAAATAAGTTTGTTAGAATGGGATTCAGACCTTCCATGCAGAGCTGTGGTTGAAGCAGTCATCAGTTGCCCATAGGAACAAAGACCAGCCTTGACCCAGGGAGCATTGGAGAATCTGGTCCAGCGAGGCCAGAGGTACCGTTAAGAGCAGCCCTCGAAAACAAGACCTTCTGACGGTTCTTTTTTTTTTTTTTTAAGGTTTATTTATTTTGAGAGAGAATGATGAGTGGAGGAAGGGCAGGGAAGAGAGGGAGAGAGAGAGAGAATCCCACACAAACTCTGCACTGTCAGCACAGAGCCTGCTGCGGGGCTCGATCTCACAGACTGAGATCACAACCTGAGCCGAAACCAAGAATCAGATGCTTAACCAACTGAGCCACCAAGGTGCCCCTGACAGTTCTTATCAGCACTCCACTGGTAGTAACTCTTCACTTGCTTGTGCTAACTGTGAGCTTCCTGTGGAAATCAGGATCCGCACACCACACACCCTCCCCTTTCCCTGCCTATTCGGTTGCTGTTTGGGGGGCTTAGCATGCTGCCTGCTCACATGAGTCTCTGTTTTGTCACTGCCTGGCAATCGCTGCTTGGAACCTTGCGTCTGGCAGCTGATGATTCCAAGTATCCAGACCTGTCATGATGCTCTCCAGGAGACACATCGGGCTGTCATTATCTATTAGGCAGCCCCTGGCTGACGCACAAGGCCTTTCTGTGAGGGCCCCTCTCTCTGCAGCTTCTGAATTGCATCTTTTGATAGGAGCTGAGATAAGAAACCAGTTCAGAATCCAAATGGAGACCTTCAGTCACTCTCCTACCCACCTGGCCTAATTTGTTTGGTCGCTACTTTGCGGTTTGGACAAAGTTTGGATAGTTTTGACAGTTTGAAGACTTTAGATGTAGCCACTGATTTTTTTTCGGAAAGACTGTTCTATGGGTTGTGGAAAATAAGAAGCTGGGCGCTTTCTTCCCATCCTCAGCATTGCCAAGGAAAGGAAAAGACCAAGGATTTAACTACACTGCGAGAAGCTAATCTTTTTTTCTTTGAACTCAGCTCAAGCCCACTCCATTCCTCCCCAGAAGAATGTCAGGCCTCCTCTGAGGTGTTTCTCTGGCCATAGATAGGATGACATGACCATACTGTTACCAGAAACTAAGACAAATTTGTCCCCAGCATAAGGCAGTTACAGAATTTAATCCAAATCTCTATGTTATTACTCTGCTACTGATCTCTGCCTCTGTTGTAATAACTAGGAGTCAACCTTGTTACTAATTTGGATGAAATCATTTTTCTCTTTTGCTTTTCCGGGTGCTCCTTTCTTTGTTTCCTGTCCATATATGCACTTTTGTTTTGTAATGAGGATCCAAAATGCTTGGGTGCACACGTTTGCTTAGGCTCTCCCCCGAAGACTCTGCCTTCCTTGGTAATCACACCCCAGATTTCTCAAGATCCACGCCTTCCCCCCTTGCAGGTACAGAATACATAACCCTGTGTTACGTCACTCATGCTTCACTAGCTCTTCCCATTGGCTAAAGGCCAGGCATATCACTCAAGCAGGGTCTATCAGAGCGAGAGGAGCACTTTTAGACTCTACCAGGCAGCCCATGCTGAAGTCTTAGGCTAAGGTCTAAGAAGCCGTAAGGTGGGTCTAAGGTCTAAGAAGCCATAAAGTGGGTCTAAGGTCTAAGAAGCCGTAAGGTGGGTCTAAGGTCTAAGAAGCCGTAAGGTGGGTCTAAGGTCTGAGGCTACAGCCACCAGTTATGGGCCATTGGGGGGTGACTGTCCAAAATGACGCTAAAATGAAGAGGAGAGCAGAGCTCAGTCGAGATGACGAGGGGGGGGGGCGGCGGGGAGGGGGGGAGCGGGTGGTACCTGGTGACATCATTTGAGTCCTTTGAAGCAGCTGTGTCTTAAGCCAATTCTGAGTCAGTTTATTCTTTACTTTGCTTAAACAAGTTTGTGTTGGGTTTTCTGTAGCTTTCTTTTTTTTTTTTTTTAATTTTTTAAAGTGACAGAGTTTCAGTCTGATGGTTGGGCTTGGCTACTTGCTGCCAGTCATCTGTGGGCTACACCTCTCTCCATCTCCATCCACCTTCAGACTGTCTGTCTCCCCCCGTTGGGACATGCAGATACTTGATATTCAATTATGAGGCTCTTTTAAAGACTGGATGAAATTCCAAGGTATAGCAACTGTGTTTTCCCCACTTGAGTATGTCGGGAAAGCTTAATGATTCAAAGAAACCATCTCTTTAGTCACTGAAAGGGGGAGGCCTCAAGGAATTTCACATAACTGACCTGTGGATATATAAATATATTAAGGTTAGTGGTGCATTCATTTTACTTTTTCTATTGTAGACACGGTTATATTATTTTACTTTCTTTGATAGTGACCTTGGTGACATTTTTACCTGGCTGGCAGGTAACAGTGTAAGTGCTCCTAAAGGGAAGGAAAGATGATAGAGATTCTGTAATAGAGTTTTGTACATAATGGGATCAGAGGGGCAGGGAAGACAAAGATGTAGTTAGAGGCAAGACAACCTCGTGGTTCTCACTCCCACAAATCTCGTGGTTTTCTGAGAAACTGGAAATGACCTGAGAAGTAGGGTTGAAACAAGTGTAGATTGAGATTAGTAAACTATTAAGACTTCAGTCAGACAATGAAGAGAGACAGACCTAGGGATCTTCTCCTCCACACATACCATGGAGGATGTGAGAGTGGAGGTTGGTTCTGGGCATTGTACTGAAGCCCATCATGTGTTCCAAACTCAGGGCCAACCTTATGCCTTTTAGGAATCCTAAAAATGCCCTTTGGGATAAGTTCCTATTCTATTCCTAGGGGATATAGTATCTCTCTCTCTCTTTTTTTTTTCTTAAAAATTTTTTTTTTATGTTTTTTGTTTTATTTTTGAGAGACAGAGAGAAACAGCACAATCAGGGGAGGGTCAGAGAGAGAGGGAGACACAGAATCCGAAGAAGGCTCCAGGCTCTGAGCTAGCTGTCAGCACAGAGTCTGATGCGGGGTTTGAACCCACGAACTGTGAGATCATGACCTGAGCTGAAGCCCGACCCTTAACTGACTGAGCCACCCAGGCGCCCCTATAGTACCTCTTTTAATTATACTCTTATTTGGAAGTCTCTCCCAAGCTCTTCTTTTTGATGGCTCGTTCTGTGCTGAGGGGATACAGACGTATTGTGGGTCAAAACAAAATAAAACAAAATGTAACTCCTCCATAGTAAATTGAGAAGCAACTGAAGTCCTCTCCATTCCTTGGCCCTTTTTTACCTTGTTCTCTTCAGCTCTCCTTCTCTTTCCCCTTCCCTAAGATCCTCCCCCTCTTTGTGATTCCAAACCATTATGTCAAACATTTTAGCCTTTGTGCTAAGACAGTAGCCATGAAATAGGTCTACAATATGAGGGGCAGAGACGTTCCTGGGGTAAGAGGGGTAACAAGGGCTTAAAACTCTTGGTTTGGAAACTCTTCGAAGATGAGGTAGATTATAAGCAGTTATGAAAAAGTGTCATTATGGTTTTTAGGAGAGAAAATGTAAGCCTTACTAGGAAGGTGGGACAGCTGGACAAGAGAGTCCTCCTTTGTCCGTTAGAGTTAAATGCAGCTACTAATAGTAAAAACTAGTAGTGTTTTTTTTTTTTTAAAGAGTTTAGTAAACACCAGTAAGTCCGTGTGTTAATGTTACACACTGAACAGTGGTTTCAGTGCCTTCTGGTCAGGAGGGACCCAGTCTCCTATCCTTCCTTTCTTATCATCTAATGGCATGGCTTCCAATCTCAAAGGTAATTACCTCTTGGTCCAAAATGATTCCTGAAGCTCCAGTCATGCAACTTGTTTTGTAATCTGGCAGATGGAAGAGAGGCAAAAGGGGAAAAGAAGTTTTCCCCCACTTGCATTGGTTTCCTAAATAGTGTTTACCCAGAATTCCCGTGTGATACTCTGCTTATCTCATTTGCCAGAGCTTAGTCACATGATCACACCAATCTGGCTGCAAGAGTGTCTGGGAAATGTAGTCTTTTAGGTGGCCACAATGAGTAACACCCCAAGTAAAATTTGGGTTTTCTAACTAAGGGAGGATGAAAAAAATGACACTTAGCAACTTGTAGTTCTGCTTCAAAAATGCTTTAGAAGATGTGCTCAGTTGTTAGAAGTTTTATAGACTTGTAAGGAATATGGGTGTTCTGATTTTCAATATATGAATTGGTTGGGGAGAGTCTTATTAAGAATATTGGCCTTGGATATAATGACCTGAAATTTCTGAGGTGTCAATAGCATTTGATTATGAGTGAGGTAATGGAAGGAGTTAAAAACAAGATGTGGGCTTACATATGACAAAAATAGACAAATAAAAGTTATAAAGGAGTGGGTAGCCCACAGTAAGAGAGATGAGTTTATTTAATACGGAAGAGTTTGAAGTAGATTTCAAATGTTATGCTTATGGGTCTGGACGAGGGGGAGAAGACCTCAAAGAACTAATGAGCCACAGTTACGGGAGTGAAACCAGTGCATTTTTGTTCTTGCCTCGGCCCTCTGCTTGAGAAGCAAGTCATGTGAAGTCAATAGGTGAGGGAGAATACTTGTAACATAGTAGGCAATCCTGGGAATTGTAGGGAATAATCTGGAAGGGGAGCTCCTTGTCTGTAGCCAATTATTGCCATCACAGGAATCAGGCTTAGATCTCCCACTTTTTCAAGAGAAGACAGAAATCCAGAATTTTGCTAAACATTCCACATCTAAAAATCATTGTGCAGGCCAAGCAACTATGTCTAAAGCTCAAATTTGTCCAAATAACTACCAGGTTGCAACTTCTGGTCTCATTTCACATCTTTATTTTACTGAGACTGGGAGACATCTAATGACTTGCTCAGGGTCACGCAGCTAATTAATATTAGGACCTGGACGAGAACCCTGCCCTCGGACCCCCAGGGGCCTTCCTCCTGCACTCTCTCTGGTGTTGCTTCTTGAGAGAGCCAGCACAGTCAGGAGGAACTATTTAGTGGAAAGAAATAATCAGAGGAATTAGGTTCTTCACGTAAGATCTCCAGTAAACTCTTTAAGTGCCTGACACAGTGCTTGGCATTTTGGGGGCATCAGTCAATGTTAGCTCAATCTCTATGTAGATGGAAGTTAATGAATAAAATAGAAGGAAAGGAAAAGAGGCAAAAGAATCATTATCAAACCTTAGGGAGCCCCCATAATTAACAATGGAAGCATGATAATGAATTAGCAAAGAAGGCATCCAAGGAGCAATCAGAAGCAGCCAAGATTGCTTTGAGAATCTCTTGCCTTTACCTTTGCCCTAATTACAGCTTTAGGCTGTAAATGTTTTAATTTGAGGATAATTTCCAGCCCTTTAATAAATTTCTTTCCAATTATACTGCTGTCTTAAACTTATAGCCTCATAAGAAAATGTGGTCTTCAGAGGACATTTCTTCTCCCCTCAGTAGAAATTAGATAGATTGATTAATTTTGGCTTAACTTTCTGAAACTGTGCACTTGTATCATGAGATTATCCCACCATTACTGGTTAGGCATTTCCAGAATAAGTAATAATTGTCACCTAAAAAGTTGGTTTCGCCAGAAGAAATGTCCTCTGAAAATCCCTTTTTGGTATGTGTCCTTAGCCAATACCGAACTTTGTTGGGTTATCTCTGTGCCATAGATCACAGGGCAATAATTTTTGAAGTGATCGATTCTCCTTTAGGTTTTAATGTGCATAGTGAAATGCATTTTAAGGCACTGTTTGAAGTTCCGAGAGGTCTCTGGAAACTAGAATTTTTGATTTAGTGCTTATGGTAGAATCTTGATTAGTGAACACAATGGAAAGACCACGGGGGATCTGGTGGATTCCTTAGGCAATTTATCTCAGAAGTAACTGCTTTTGCAGTACATTCTACTCACAGTGGTAGCAGCCGGTATTTATAATTTGTTCTCTTGGCAATTATCTCAACAGAACTGAACCACCTCCAAGGTCAGTGGTGCTGGACGAAGGCTCACACTGGTAACTCTTGTGCATTTAATTGGATTTATCCTTATAATACTCCAACTTAACAGTGCTGAACAGAGCTGGAATGTCGTCATTACAAAGAGAAGAGAAAAGGTTTTTTAATCATATGATGTTTAACCATAGCCTTGAGCTTTTATTCTTCTCATTTTAGTTCCGAGACATATGGATTGTGCCTACAGATCTCAGCCAGAAAATGGAATGTTTCTCACTATCACCGAAAGCTGCTGTGACCATAAAACTAATAAATCACTAAAAAAAACCCCTCCTTGTCCATAAAGAATGCCCACCAGAGCAAGTCCAGTATCTTATCTCTCAATCCAGATGGTCCTTGTTGCTAAATACACAGCCTGATTTTACAGTCTTCGCTCAGCTATGGTTTCCATTATTTTCACTGAAGGGAAAACTCATTTGAAACTTTCAGAAAGAATGCCAAAAGGAGCTGTATTTTTGTCACTTGCATGTGTTGTCATTTGGGATCCATTGAAAATCCTTTGGGCACCATGCTGCCAGAATGGGGGGAGGAAGGAGAGAAAGGAAAGTGTGGCCCCACCACTTGGATGGGAGGTTTTTTCTTTCTTTCTTTCTTTTTTAAGAAATATTTATTTATTTATTTTTGAGTGAGAGAGAGAGCTGGGGAGGGGCAGAGAGCGGGAGAGAGAGAATCCCAAGCAGGCTCCGCGGTGTTAGCTATGGGATCACGGCCTGAGCTGAAATCGAGAGTCGGATACTTAACCAACTGAGCACCCAGGTGTGCCTGGATGGGAGTTTTTGACACTGCAAGGGAAGAGATTCTGGAGATAGAGGATATTCTTGACCATAGATCTTTGAAAGCAACTCTGAAGTTCTCAGGGTGGACAAGAGGCCTTTCCCATCTCCATGAGTCCTGAGAAATGAGATGTATATTTGAGATGGAGCAAGAAGGACCTTAGGTTTTTAACTTTCTTGGGGTCACATGCTCCTTTGATAAGAAGATGAATATTATGAACATTTCCCCTAAAAAAAATAGCCATAAAGGCACAGACAGAGAATTTTGTAAACTTTTGGGTTTAGTTACAAAAACTTAAAAGCATTTATTCCCTCAATACTTCTGTGACTAGTTTAGGAGTCCTGCAACCCAGGTTAGGAGTCCTTGGAACTCAGAATTGTTGTGTGAATGTGCCTGGACATCTATCGTGTCTGTCTGCCAATTCAGGAGCCCTACCTCCTGCAAAATCCTTTTCACTTTTTCAAGTAATTGTCTCTAGAAGTCCTCAAAACATTTCCGTTGTATTTGTAAATAAGTCATAGGGTTTCCTCAGGGTCCTGATGTCTTTGCTGGACACTGACGTCCTCTTTGTTGGATACTTCTTCTTGCCCTGAGTACTGCCACCTCTGTCCGTCCCCGACGCTCAGCCTGCATCTCATTGCCCCTTTGCTGGGGTCCATGGTGTTCACCTTCTGCTGATGCACTGGAGCCCTTGTGGGTTCGAAGGCTGCTATGTCTTTTCCAGAGTTTCAGTGATTCCAGGCACTGTGTCACAGAGAATGCTTTACTACCTTCTGTGAAACTGTTATTATAAATAGTGGCTTCTAATGAGTTCTGGTGTGAGAGTCTTTAGCAAGGTATATCTTTAACTTTGATGTCCAGTCCTTCCCTTCTTGGAATGAAGGAAAAAGCCAGGTGGTCCTGGATTACACTCAGAATCCTCAAACCTCTCCCATGATTGCAGTCTGTCTCGCTGGTCTGGGTGTATTTGCCTGACTCACTCTTCCTGTGGGCATTCCTCATGTAAATGCCATTCTTGGGGCCTGCCTGCCATTTTATCTCAAATGCTCAGAACTGCCACTCAGCAAGGAATAAATCAGCATGGATTTAAACTAGGAAATTCAAGAACATCAATATTTAAGCAAAATAGAGACAAAAGTGTGAACTTTGGGGCTTAGGCATATTATTTGTAGGGGTTATTCTTGGAGAAGTTTTTCAGACCTCTGTGGTAGCCTTCCAAAGATAACCTCTTTGTAATTTTACCGTGTCCTACATCCAGGCCAGCACAGTACTGTGAAAATAGCATTAACAAAATTCTAGGCTCTTACTGGAAACAAACACCTTCTTTATTGTAAATAACTCCATACAGCATCTGTAATAAGTTAGATTCAGAATGATCTCTCTGTCATGATTCCATGATTTTATACAACTCATACACCTCAGGTTCCACAGGAGTCCATAAAATATGATTCAAAAGTAATACTGAATTTTAAAGCGTAGTATGCAGTGGATGGAGAAAAAACTGTCTCACCATATTTCTTGCTGTCTTTTGAAGGCATAGGCATAGATATATTCATCACAGCATTGGAAACACATTCTTGACAATGTCGATATCTCCTTTGGTTATAGATTTGTTATAATTAATGCCGACAGCTCCTGCTGCACCGTTGTGAAGTTCGCTTACACCCTGGGTCCTCTCTTTGACACCCTGGACTATGTTCACTGACCTCAGTGTGCTCTCTCCCCAGGATTCTGTAAACTCTCACCTTCACCCTCCTGCCGCATCTGCTGGCCATCCTCAGATCCAACAAAGGGTATTTCCAAACGAATCCTCATTCATATATGTCCCGTGAACTTTCTTTCCCTACACCCATTGCATTTTCTCTCATAAACTGTAAATTTGAAGACATATATGTATATGGGTATGCATATATTTTTATATATGTAGTACACGTATATGTATATATACATAATATTTGGGGGAAATCTTCAAAATATAGGAGGTGACGTTGGAGGTGAAAATAAGACGGAGTTTTGTCTTTCCTGCAATGGATATGATTTCCTTATGAGGCTCATCTCCTTGGGTGTCTGGATGGGGTGTGGTAGGGGGGTGGTAGAATAAGGAAATTGTCAAGTTGTTAATGAATCTCTGACTTCTTAAGGATGTCCTGAGTCTGGCATTCTCTTTCAGGTACACTCTCAGTTCTTGTGTTTTCTCTCCCTCCTCAGCTCCTTTCTGAGATGGCATATGGAGGAGGGCCTGATGTCACCTAGTGGCGTCTGGGCAGGGAGCCTCCTTGCCTGCCAGGCATCCTCTGCATCTTCTCTGTTCCGGTCAGCCTGGAGTGCATTAGGGCACATCTGACCCCACCTGGACTCTTGGAAACGTGTGCTGTCGCTGGTTGCTGAAGCCTGTGCCCTGGGCCATTTCGTTCTGATCAAGAAATCCCCACACGCTGTAGCCTGATGGGACTTCATGCCTCCTGCCGGCCCAGCAGTTGGCTTAGTGCCTCTGCTTCTCTGCACACGGCACTCTGTGAGCCCTTGAAGCTGGGTGAAGGGGGAGGGAAGTCAGGGGAAAGACCGTCAGACTCACCTGCCTTCCCTTCACCCCTGCGGGGACTGCTTCCCTCCTGTGCACGGCGGATGTGGTGTGGAGCCATGTGCTGGGCTACGCCTAGAAGGTTCCAGGTTTTCCAGGCTACCTCTGAGGAAGCCAGTCATTGCCTGGACGTGCTTGTGTTCCCCTCATTTGAGTATCTCCACTGCCTTCTAGAATTTTCACAGAGGGCTGGAGGTAGGACATTCGTGTCTAGCCGTCTCTTCCTCCTTACCTCCTCTTCCTCCACTTTCCTTCCACCACTGATGTTTTCCTTTATTTCCTCTTTCTGTCGGGAAGGAACTTTCTCTGGACTCATGATGGCCAAGAGCCAGGTGCCAGGCACCTTGATTCCAGGTGGTGGTGAGTGGAGGGGAGAAAAATAGAAAACACATCATTAAAAACATTTCAAAATCACACCTGTGGAAATAAATTATACGCTGTCTGTAACTTGTGTTTCCTCAAACCACCTACCATTTCCGAAGAAAGATGGGGATTCATATGAATGCTGATACATTCTGTTGTTTTGAGTCTCATCTTTATCTTCTTTCTGGGGACTCTAGTCCCCTTTGAAGTCTTCTGCATTTATTGCTGTGATTCTTACTCATGTGTTTCTCTAAGTAGTGCGAGTGGATGACTAATCCTTCTCTGTAACCTCTGCTCTCTGGGAAACCCTGTACATCCATGGTTGTCCACCACTGATGGCAAGGGTGCTGATGTCAGGCCACGGGCATTGTCTCCAGTTATCCCAGTGCCCTTTGCTGCACCTGAAGCGCTTGGTGCCGGGTTCTGGGGGAACTCGAATGACCCCCGTTGTGCATCTGCTGTGGGGAGGGCCCTGCCTTCTGGCTGTTTCCGGTCCTGCTCTGGTGACACTCCCAAGGTGCAGAACCCTCCCCTTCGTGGGCCATGAGGAAGTGGCAAGAAAGTTTCTCTCCTAATAATACTAGTCAGACTTCTTAAAGTCTCTCAAGGAATTTTTAGTGCCCGAAAGCTTATTCACTGTTAACTTGCCACTCCGCCATAGTGGCCCCAGGGGCTAGGACAGAGCCAGTTAATCTAACCTTGTTTGTTGCTTCTCTTTCGGTGACTGGGGTGTTGCTATCCTCTTTGGGGATACTTTTTGTGTGTTTGAGAGTTTGTCTTTAGGACCTTCTTCAATTTCCTATGCAAATTTGTAGGCTTTTCCAACTAGTTTTCTAGACATTATATCACTGTGGTAGTAAAATTTATTCTTAATCTGGGGCTCCTACCTCTGCATATAACTTAAATAAATTACAGATTTACAACTTTCTGTTTAAATCTGTAAACGTTCCAAGCAGTCCCTTGTAAATCTTTTGGTCTCTCACTTTCTGGGTTGCCAAATGGTTTCAACAAATTAAAGAAACGCTTTGCTTAAAATGTTTGAATCTTGTCCCCACTCCTGCACCGTTCTGTAATAATGGATGTAATTGATTAAACAATCTCTGGGTGTGAGAGCCTTTTTCTAGGTAAAGGCCTCTTGTCTTTCAGATCTGTCTCTTCCTCCTGCAGTTTCCAAAGATGGTATCTTATATCTCCTCTCTTATACTGGTTTGTATGACTTTTTGAAAAGCCTTTTGCTTTCAAATTGGGGGAAAGTAAATTTCCATCCTCACTGGAAATGGAAGGAAACGCCCCCCCCCCCCCATTAGGATTATAAATAATCGATTGGGAGATTTTGCCATCCATTCTGCCTGACTCAGGCAGAGTCATTTTCAGCTAACATGTGGATTCCTTGGTGGTAAAAGCAGGAACAAGTAGGAGTCAAATGTTCCTTCAGTAAAATGATGTGAGCCATTTCTCAGAGTTTTCAAGAAGCAGCTTTTAAAATCGTCATAACATGTTTCCTTCATGTGACACTGGTAAGCTGAGCCTCCTCAGGATAATTCATCAAGTAATTAACTGACAATTAATGAATTCCTACCGTGATGAGAAGTGCTTGCCTTTGGTCAGGGAGGAACTTAGCACCAGGCTTCTATGGAAATAAAGGAAGATCAACCAAATGACAAGGAACAAAGGCTCTTTGTTCAGAGCTTGCAAGGAAGTGAGCCTCCCTCACGTTTGTTTTGTTCGTCTCAAAGGCAGGCAGGGGACTGGGAAAACTTAACAGTGGGGGAAAAAAAAAGGAAAGCTTTGGATCTGCCCTGCTTGGAGGTTGTTGACACGGGGAAGGTATACGGGTGGGCTAACTGGGAACCAGGCACTTTGTGATTGGCTCTAAGTTGGAAGCAGGGACGAAATGTAAAAATCCATCAGCGATTAATCAAGTTCTGGCTGTATGGGGCTGAATGTTGCATAGATTATTGCTTGTCTTCTTAGATTGGTTGCTAGAAAGAGTGGTCTAACTTCCTGCAAGGCTGACCTAGCAGGCTGGCTTCCTGTGTCGGTTACTACAGGTCATGGGGTGGTGGTTGTGACAGATGGTGGGTCAGAGTTCTGTTTTTCTGCATGGTCTGGCCATTGTCTGTATAGTTAGTCTTTCACTTTGCTCATAGAATTAACCAGAATCAGCCTATATACTATTTCTGTCCACACATTTACGGTGCAAGAACTCAGCCGCCTTTTTGATGCCAGGAGGAGACTTACGAGAATAAAACCTGCATAAACTTCTGGCTGAAGTTGAAGCCATATGAACTTGCAAGAAACAGTTAGGAATAGGGAGGCTGGCATTGCTGAAATGGACTTTCGGGAGGAGGGAGGTAGAATGCTGGCCCGAGACAGTTCCTTGTAGACATCCTGGGGGATGCTGATGGGGGAACAGCTGGGAAGATGAGGGAATTAGTAAGGGGGGAGGCATCCTCGTGGGATAACCTCCCACAGCCTAAATTCTAGCCTCTTGGGTCCTCCTTGAGTCGCCCTGATGGAATGGGCTAGGAACAGAGCCATAATTCTCAATTTCTTTTTTCGATTTGCTTTGTGATGCGTGTCTGATGCCTCAGTGGGAAAAAAAAAAACCCCTGCTTTGCCTGCATGCCATTGTGGGCTCAGTGGGAGGATGGGTGTGCGGTGCTGCAGAACAGTCAGCTGGTTGGGCCTTGATGAGTGAGGGTCAGGGGACTCCTCCGCTCCTCGACCAATGAAGACTGATAGATGGAAAGGGCTACAGGCAAATGGGCATCACTCTGAGAAGACAGCAAGCCTACTTCCTCTGATCTTACTCTCAGGATCCTTGGCAAAACGCAGGGAAGCCCTGAACCGTCTGGGCAATATAAACGCTAACCCTCCCCCCCTCCCCAAACAAACAAACATACGACCAAGACAAAGCAACAGAAAATCAAAGCTAGCCTAGAGAGGAAACCTTCCCAAATTGTGACTCAGCTCTTACTTGAGCGTAGATTGCCCATATAACCGTACACATAAAGAATGTCTCTGCTCTGGCTTTGATATAGCAGTAGAGGCAAAACATTGAGCTGGATTCATTAACTCTTGATAGGTAAGTTCTCTTTGCCGAATATTGCTTTTACAGATAAAAAAAATAGCTTCCCATAAGGAGACTGGTTCCAGTATCTAAGGCATTCAGCTCCTTGATGTGGAAATGTTGGGGTGCAGTTCTGAGCCTCTGGCCAAAACAAGAATTCTGGAGACATCTTCCGTTTGAAAAAGGCAGTCCTATTACAGCATGGGGATAGGGCAGAAAGAGCTGGGCTGGGGTTGAGACAGGTGGCTGATTCTATACCTTCAGGTTGGGAGGGGGTTACGGCTAGCAGTAAGTCTCTAAGGAGTTTGGAAGCAGGGTCTCCAGGACCTTGAGGGGGCCAGCTATTGTTAGGAGAAGGTCACTTATTACTGTTTAGTAAAACCTCAGTCATGAGACCCTTCAGATGTGTATCAGGGGGCCATAGGCTTGGAGTCTGATTGCCAGCATATATCTTGCAGGGATAGAGATAAAGGAAGTTTCCAAAGGAATTTTTATATGTTCAAGTAGACTCGCAGGCTCCTGGAGGTCAGGATAATGTGAAGCTAAGGTTGCCTTTTGCCCCCAGCAAAGCGTCATCATCAAGGCAGCTGAGCTCCTAGACGGAGGTCACGCTGCCTGTTTCAAGGACTTGTCAATGGGCTGTAGGCAGAAAGGGAATTTAATTTTTTTTCTTTGCCTTTGTTGCCCACATCACTTCTCACAGTAGATTTTGTAGGATGATCTTTTTCATGCTGAAAACACTCATATTTATTTACTTAATCAAAAGACAATTTCTTAGGATTAGTCATGTCGAAGTCTTTTAGGGTGTGAAACAGTGAATTACAAAAAAGAAACCAGTTGTCAGAAATTTGGAGGCTCATGTCTATACTTTCAGTTCTGAAATACAATGATTAACTTATGTAGTCCTTCCATAATATGAATATATTATATATACATACATACATATATGTATACATATGTGTGTGTATGTATACACTGTTTTCAGACTCAAGGAGGTTTTTTTAATGTTTATTTTTAAGAGAGAGAGAGAGAGAGAGAGAGAGAGAGCGCATGTGTGCAAGAGCAAGCAGGGAAAAGGCAGAGAGAGAGGGAGACAGAAGATGTGAAGCAGGCTCTGTGAGCCTGATGCGGGGCTTGAACTCATGAGCCGTGAGATCATGACCTGAGCCAAAGTCAGCCGCTTAACTGACTGAGCCACTCAGGCACCCCTCAAGGAGTTTTAATACTAGATTAAATAAAATTTAATTTAAAAGACGAATTTGAAACTAAGAAGAAGACAATCCTGTTTGAACAGTGCCTTCAGAAATGGAATATGTATTTGAGACTCATCAGTGCAAGTTTACCAAAGGTAGCTGCGGGCCCAGATATAAGGATCAGGTCAGGGCTGGACCTGGAGCTCTAAAGAATTTCACCAGGGAAGGCGAAGACAAAACCTCAGACCAAATGGCCCAGATTGGGTGGCTGGAAGAAAGCGTTTCCTCTCATTCAAGTGTCCTCTACATATGAAGTCAAAATAATAAGGGCCGCACAGCTGAGAAGCCCTGAGCCACAGCATTATTAGCCTAAAGCCCTTTAAATTCTCTCTGCTTTTATGACAGTACAGGATCCAGAGTCTGGGACAAGATCAAACACACAGGTGAGCAGAGGTCTCAGTTTCCAAGACTAATGGGGCGTTAGGTCCTGAGGCCAAGCAGATCCAAGAAGACGGGAGAGTCTGGGGAGAGAATATGGATTTAATGGGATGTTTGCCTCAGAGAAACCAACAGCCTAAAACAGGGGTAAATGTTAACCCTAGTTTCTATAAGGAGAGTTCAGAGTACCTTGTTTGAAAACAAAGATTTGAGTGTGTTTACAAATGCAGTATTATTAATTGAGGCTCATGTATGGGATGCATGTGTCCACTATTTTCTTATTAAAAGGTTTCAATTTGGGGGGGGGCCTGGGCGGACCAGTCGGTTAAGCATGACCCTGGCAAGAGCATTTCCTTCTACTTTCTAAGCCCATGCTACAGGTTGCTAACTGATTGGTGGCACAGACATGAGCTTGCACCTTACTAGATTACACGACACATGCATTTGTATGTGGCCTTCAGCGAGCACATCCAAGTTCTTCTGAGTTCATGAGATCATCACCTACCAGGCTGGCAGGACAAGTGACACCCCATTCTCCTCTCTTATGTCCAGTCCCACCAAGCTAGCCCTCTGATCATTTTGAAAACTGCAGTTTCCTCGCCCCCAACTCATCACCTCCCTCCTTTCTACCTCACTTTTAGACTCTGATGACATAGGCTAAAAAAGTGGGTTAAACTTTAATACTGTTCACAGATATCCCATTAGTTCCCATTAGTTCCCAACCATTTACTTACTTAGTATGTCTGCTTAATTTGCCCTTTGCCGTATCCCTGTGGGACCAACTAGAATACTTGCCTAATAACTTGTCATGTTGCGCTTAGATTATCACGATGGTCCCCTAGCAGGTCTTGCCGCTGGCCGTGTCTCCTCCTGAAACCACTTTTTAAGGGTATGTCCTGTGTAAGGTCTGCGTTTGTTGTGGGCTCGGTCACACCTTGTATTCTAGATCCCTCACCAATGAACCCACTGCCTCAACTGCCCCGTTTCCATGCTTCCCCCATCCTGACCGTGTTCTGGATAAACCCTTCTCCTGACTCCACTCCCATGGCCTGAGATAGTCCCCCCTCTGCTCTGCCATCCTGCTCCCACCTGCCAGGCAAAGCCCAGCGCGACGCTCATATCCACCAAGACGTTTTTCCAGTCTACAGCGATGTTCTCCAAACTCCAATTTTCTATTTTATCATAAAGAGGGAGCTTCTCCAATTTGAAAAATACATTTTCATATACAGTCTATGCTACTGTTGACCGTAGTCTCTTAAGTTAATATCCATTCGGCCTGTTTTCTTACCCTAGGGGTCAAGATTTTTTTTTCAATTATTAATTTTACTTTAGTTGGAGAGACTTTCTACATTTTGGGTTGAGACTAATGGTCAGTGCAGGCCTAGTCTCAGATTGGATTTTTAACCGAGTTTTCAAGGAAAATGTGTTCTTTCGTTAGAGATAAGAGATTCAATTGGTGACAGAAATGAGAATAAAACAGTTTTATGTAAGGACAGGAATAAATTGAGCTAAATGATTATACTTGGATCAAATTACTGAACCTCAGAAAAAAATGTAAACGGTATTAAATCAACAGTGACAAAATCCATCATGCATTCTCTGTCTCACGGATTAGAAAATGATTCAATTGGATTATTTTGCTTTGTTTTCAGAACACATGACAAGCAATAATTTTCCGTTTGTGAAAGATAGTCAGCTCTGAACTTTTTGATTTATTTGCTCATAGGTTTGTAGACATATGTCTGTTGTTTTGGGTGGAAAAACATTCAGGAAGTTTTTATTTAAACAAGGGTTTTTCTTGATAATACATTAGCACATAGACATGGGGAAATATTTTGTCATCTTTTAAAAACAGCCTGTGGAAATCTGGAGGTCTGATTGAAGAAATATCTATTTTAAAGTTTCTAAAAAAAATTAAGTTGGGCTCTTCCATTATTGCAAGGAACATAACACCTAATGTATCCCACATAGCAGAGATTTCTGAGGAGGAAGGAATTATTTCTACAACTACAGATGGGCCCCAAGAAGAACCAAGACATTGAGCAGGCTACAGTAGCTGCAGGCATGCTCTGCATTTATGATGTCTCTGCAACTTTGTCTCTGCCAGTCACTATGGACCAACACCTCTCAATTCTCTCTACCTTATGGGTTCTACTGTCTGATGACTTTGCCGCCATATTGCCTCTCTGGCCTCTTGGCTTCTATCTACTGCCATCTCTCTGTATCTTTCCACTGTTATCCATTCTGATGTCTCTTGACTCTTTTGTAATTTATGTCGAATTTTCCTAAGGACAACTAACGGATTCTGTGTTGTGTTCCTGATTTATTATGCCAAGGTTCTCTATAGCCTTCTATGTTTGGAGACCAATCTGTGGTCCAGTTAGGTGTGGTCAGAGTGAGAAAGGTCATATTGTTCAAAGTTGGCCCTTACCAGGTTGCGTTTTATTGGTAAATTTATCCTGGGCTCGAGTTGGCATTGCAAGACCAGGACAGCTGTCTTACCACGGCTCCGGCATAGAGACACTGGGGATGCTGCAGCTGCACACTGAGATGCTCCTAAGACTCATCTGAAAGCCAGGATAGCAGCTTGTTTACTTAAAAAGAGAAATTTAACTATCATGCAAATTAGATATTTGTGACTGTCTGGCCAATTCATTTTTTCTTCCCATAGTCAGAGCTGAACCATGGGGCAGATTCACCAGACAACTGGCCAGAAAATATCAAGCGACGAGATGTTGGAAACAGTTTTGGATTTCCACATATAACTCCTTACATAACTGGCCTAATGGAATTGGCTCCACTTCTGATTCAGTAAGTTTCTACTTAGTAGAGATTTATTGAATTTGAAAGTTCTTTACTGCACCTTTTGGTGGAAATAAAAATCAGTCCTTGCCAGCGCCAATCTATCTCTTTGAGTTCCTTTTCAAAATAAACAACCATGTTGCATTTTGGACCAGGAGACAGAAGCCCAAGTGCTGAGACCTCTTGGTCTCTTAAAATATAAAACAACAACCATTTGACTGACTTCTTACCATCTCTTATCTTGGGGCAGAGCCACCCTCCTCCTACTGCCCCAAGCATTGCCTTATACTTGTTAGTACCTTCATTCAAATTAAACAGGGCTTTCTAAAAGCCTGTTCTAGGATGGTGGATGGTGGTACACTCAAAATCGCTCTTTCCCCAAAAGGCTTGAGACATTAATAGTACCATTAATTTAAAATTAACAATCTAAATCTAGGCATTTATTCAAGATTTTGATTCTCTCACAATACTGTAACTCAGTCATACATTTCTAAACTGGAAGCCTTTCTACTATTTTTTTTACTATATTTTTTAAATGTTTATTTATTCTTGAAAGAGAGGGAGAGACAGAATCCCAAGCAGGCTCAGGCTCTGAACTGTCAGCACAAAGCCCAACATGGGATTTGAATTCACAGATTGCCAGATCATGACCTGAACCAAAGTCAAACACATAACCGACTGAGCCACCCAGGTGCTGCATTTTTAAGAGGAATTTACATATTTCTGATGTAATCCATTACCCACTGATTTAGCATTCACATGGTATCCTGAAAAATTTTTCAATTTTGAAGTCCTGTATTAATCACAAGACCTAATTCTTGGATAGCCAAACTTTGCCCCAGGTTTCCACAATTCCACTTATCGCTACTAAGTCTATCCTACTACGTCTTGAAGCCTGGGTGGAATCTTAGGGCTAGGACCCAGCACTCTGACACATGGCTGGGAATTGATTGAGGGTTAATGAATACGAAAGTAGTCTGTTGCTAACATGTCCTGGTGACTTCTACAATAACTGCCTGTGGAGACAAACTGAAGACAGAACTAAGGAATTACAAAAGGTGGAGAGGAGTTAACATAAATCTCTTAACGTATAGACTTAACGCCACCACATCTTCCCTTTCCTGTGTAGGATATGATTTCAATATTGAGTCAACTTCCTATTTGAGCGAAAGTTGACAGAGTATCAGCCTACACCATAGGAAAACAGTAGAGTATATTCCTTAAGTATTTGGATTTGAACATTCTATCAAGAAGTATGAAATGATCACCAGGCCAGCAAATGGCATGCTCTTTTGGCTTACTGTGATTCAACAAACACACACAAAAAGGTTAAGACTCCTTTGACATATTTGCTCTTGCTGTGGATATACCCACATATTCGCTTTTTTGTGTGTGGTGATGATTTATCCCAATCTGAGATTCACTTTATTTTAGAGACATAATGATGACTTTGCGATCATAAGAGAGCTATACTATGACATCTTTCAGTGACTTCAAATATCTATCTATAAATACATAAGTCTAAATCTATATACTTTATAAGTATTTGTATATGTGTACATATATACACATAATTATATCTATATAATTTATATCTATAACTATCTATATGTATGTATGTATACCTACACACATGCACAAACACACACATTTCTTGTCTAACCATCACCGAGTCAAGCAATTGCTCTCTCTTTTAGAGAGCCATTACCTACTATTAGCTGCAGGACAAAGTATGCTCTTATATATTATCTGGTATACTAATTAAATTGAATGGGGTAGTGAGAACGTATTCACAGTGTCGGAGCTAATGACCCAGTGCATTAGTAGTGATAGAGAAAGCGCACTGGAAGACAAATGTCTTGTTTTAATTGCACTATTGTACCATTTGAATAAAGAGAGTGACATTTCTTTCAAATTGTCTGTAAGTAAAGTCTGTCATTATATGAATGGTAAAGTATCATCTCTGCCTCCAGACTAACTAATGTTTAGTAAACAGTTTTCCTTTGTTGATTATATGCATTTGGGGACTGTAAAATAAGTGCTGCTGATGTAATCCTCAATGTGTATTGGTACCAATTACGGTTATTATACTGCTGAAAAATTAGGCAGAGTGGGAGCCTCAGACTCGCCTTACAGAAGCTAGTCTACATGCACTTTCAAAAAAGTTGCAGTACCAACTAACAGCGAAAGCCTGTGTTCGGGACTTTGTGGCAGAATAGACATAGAAATACACAGCACCCTCTAGGAATGTGGACTTCCCAAGAGCGGGGTTCTGGTTGCTTTGTGAGCAGCTGTGTCTCTAGCGTGCAGAATGCCCGGCACATAGTATCATATGTATGTATTTGTTGAATGAGTAAAATTTGTATATGGTCTCCTATGCTTCATTTTCCCATGAGTACCTATGATTTATTTCTGTCTCAGTGCATTTAGGCTGCTGCAGAAATGCCATAGGTTGGTGGCTTTAACAACAGAAATTTATTTCTCATAGTTGTGGAGGCTGGATGTTCAAGATAAGGGTGCCAGCCAATCCCCTATCTGGTGAGAGGTGGCTTCTTGGTGACTTAGGTGGTGGCCTTTTCTTTTTCTTCTTATGTCACATGGCAGAAAGGGTGAGGGAGCTTTCTGGTCCTTTTTTTAAAAAAAGGCATTAATCCCATTCATGAGAGCTCTACCCTAATCAAAATGTCCCACCTACAAATAACACCACAGTAGGGTGTAGCTTTCAACATATAAATATGGTGAGGATACAAATACAGTAAAACCTTGGTTTGTGAGCATCATTCATTCCAGAAACATGTTTGTAATTCAAAGCAACTTGTATATCAAAGCGAATTTCCCTGTAAGAAATAATGGAAACTCAGATAATTCGTTCCACAACCCAAAAATATTCATATGAAAATGATTGCAATACTGTAATATAACATAAAGTAATAAAGAACATACAAAACATAAAGAAAAATCAACAAATGAATCCATACTTATTTTTGAAAACCTTTGTGAGTGGCGTGAGGGAGACAAGAGAGAAGAAGGTTATTGTGGAGCACGACTTGCACTGTCACTAATGGAGTCACTGTGATCTTGTGGCTCGGTGGAACCTTTTCTGTACGGGGGCCATTGTGGATGCTCGCGCAGATGTTGACTACAGTACAGTATTATAAACTCTTGGCATCGACTGTATTTCACGTAACCGGCAATAAAGCAGCAGAGGAAAGGGTCTAGATCTGCAGGCAGCCTGAGCAGGCATGAGGCAAAGCATTGCTGAGCTTACTCTTGTATGGAAAAGCAAAGGACTGTCCATAGGTGCTTTGAAGTGACAAAAAATACACTAGTGCCAGTTGTGGGCACCTTCCAATGTTCAGAAAAATCACTGATGTCTGCCAAACACCACGGCCTGAGACTGAGCATCCAAGCATGGGAGACGATCACCCACAATCCATAGAGAACAAGAGAGCCATTGGCTTAGTTGTGATCATGTGACATTTGGTGTCCCATATGATTCTTATTGCAAGAGATTGCTCATTTATCAAGTTAAAATTTGTTAGAAATGTTTGCTCATCTTGTGGAACACTCGCAGACAATTTAAAATTCAAGGTTTTACTGTATTCAGTCCATGGCAGTTTCCAAACTATTTACTGTCTTAGTTTATTAGGACTGGACTTGGAATATAATATTAACTATCTCCCTCTATCCATTCAGCTGTCTGAGTGCCTCTTCTCAAATATATTAAGCAGGATTTGTTTAGTGTTATTTGTGAAACTAGGTTTTAAGAAGTTAGGAAATTTAACCACAGTTGTATTGTAAGGACGCAGGTCTGATTCAGCCTTCCCCTGTACTTAAAGGGGAAGGTGCCAGCCTCTCTGTATCAAAGGGCGCACATTAAGGAGGGACAACTCCTGTAGCACCCAATCGGGAGAGGCCGGCTGACACCTTTGACCTTTCTAGGGGCGGGTCTAGTCACGCCCAATGTGCAGGCCTAGTCATGCCCTACGTAAGGGTCCAGGGCCCACTCTGATTGGTCAGTCATCTAAATGTTGTGATTGGCTCCCACAACTGCCAGTATTGATAGGGGAGTAGGGATTGGAGCACTGTGCCTGTGTCGTCATTTCCTGTAACTCCCCTTCCCAAACTCATAAAAGCCCTATACCTGCCTTTGTTCAGGGCTCTCTCTCCACGTGTCCAGGGGGTTGGTGGAGTCTGTGAGCCTGAGCTTAAGCCCCTAATAAAGCCCTCTGTTTTTGCAGGTGTGACTCCATCTCCCTGGTAGTTTCTGGTCTTTTATTGGGGCGATATTACAAACTTGCGCATAACAGTACAGCTGCTGTTGTACCCAAGTTTGTAAAATCACCCCAAAACAAGCACCAGAGACTGCTAGGGAGACTGAGTCACGCCTGCAAAAGCAAAGGGCCTTTATTACAAGCTTAAGCTCAGGCTCACAGTCTCCACTGGACCCGCTGGCCACGTGGAGAGTGCCCCGAACAAAGGCAGGGCAGGGCCTTTTATGCCTTTGGGAGGGGGAGTTACAGGAAATGATGACAGGTGTACAGTGATCCAATCCCTGCCCCCCCATCAACACTGGCAGTTGTGGGAGCCAATCACAGCACTTGGAGTATTGACCAATCAGAGTGGGCCCAGGACACCCCATGTGGGGTGTGACTAGGCCCACCTCTAGAAAGGTCAAAGGTATCGGCTGGCCTCTCCTGATTGGGTGCTGCAGGAGTTGTCCCTCCTTAAGGTGTGCCCTTTCAGGAAAAGCCTGCGCCTTCCCCTTTAAGTACAGGGGAAGGCTGGATCTGACCTGCGTGGGCAGGGAACCGCCCCCCAGCGGCAACTGCTGCTGGGCGCATCTCCACCTGGGGCGTGCACCGCAACCGGCTCCAGGACCGCTGGGAAGGCTCCATGGGGAGGGCCGGATCGGACCTGCGTCCTTACACTGCGACGCAACGTGACTGTTCCCTCTTCCTCATGCTTTTAGCTGCCACCTCCCCTGGGCGATGTTGTGCAGGTACAGTTAGAGAAGCAATAATGTCATGTCTCCAGTCCTGTAAGAAATAGAATCAGAACATCAGTATGCAGTAACTGATAAATTTAATCAAACTGCAAGCTAGTTTGTATTATTACAATTTTATACAGTAAAGAAACAGATCATTTGTTTTCAATAGAAAACAGGACAGTAGAACACCATGAAAAGAGACTTTCTTTCAAAGTATATTTATTTATTTGAGGAGGGGGAGGAGAGAGAGAGATAATCCCAAGCAGGCTTTGCATTGTTAGCGCAGAGCCAGATGTAGGACTTGAACTTATGAAACAGGGAGAAATGCCCTGAGCTGAAACCAAGAGACGCTAAACCAAAGGAACCACCCAGGTGCCCCGAAAAGAGACTTTAAATACCGATATCTACAGTAGCTGTCATAGGTTTCAGGGGAGAATTATTTAGTGATTACATTGCCAATCTGATACCTGAAGCAGTAGGTCTGATGGAGAGGAATGCATTTGTCTGAATTGATGTGAGTCCCTAGATTTTTTTCTAGGTTCTGTTACAGCTGTTAGCACGTGATCTGAAATCTCTACAGGATTCAGCAATGTTTATATGGGGACATACCTCTGACTTAGGCGAGAGAAACAAGGTCAGGATCAAAGAGTAGTCCCTATCTGGGACCTACCTTCCTCTAGGCAGAAGGAAAGGAGCAAGAGTCAACAGAAACACCCGGTGGTTCTTGAAGCTTCTGCCCTGGTGTAGCCTACAGCATTTCCAGTCACCTTCCCGTGGCTAAGGCAAGTCATGTGGTCAAGTTCAACTCTCTAGTGGAGTGGTGAGGTATATTCATTGCCATAATAATTCCTGTCTCTTCCTGCGCCGTCTCCACAGTATAGCCATATCTATTTATGGGATAATCTCATCATATCACTATCATTCATAAAACCCAATAATGGCTCCCTCACTAGTGCCAGCAGTGGGGCTGAGCTCTCTCGATAGTAGGACAGTGAGACAAGAGGCAGCAGACGCCGTTGTTCCTGAGCTGTTGTGGGATGTGTCCAAGGGGAGAAGTCCAGAAGGCGTCTGATTCCATCCACAACCCCAGCATGAGGCTCCTCCAATCTGAGGAGGAGGGCCTGCCGCATAGTATTTTTTCTCCATGATTTGTTTAAGGGAGTTCAAAAATCCTGGATGGTGGCTTGGAATAATTAAGGGGAGTCTGAATAGAAACAGAGCCCTCAGTCGGGTGGGAAGCTGTGGTTGGGGAAGCAAGAAGGGTGTTACCTCTGAGATGTGCACCATTCTTGCTCAGCGGTAGGGTTTACCGGAGTCGCTGAAAACCTAACTTCTGGTTTTCACTTGGTTAAATGTTGGGTATTACAAAATGAAACAAAGCAACAAAAGATTTTTTCCACTGGAGAATTATACCTGGAGGCTGTGTCCACTCCTGAAAAATACTTTAAGAATGAAACAGACCAAAGTGGCCTCCAGGCATGCTTTCCTAACAATTAAACTGGCTGCCTTTGCAAGCGATTTCAAAGCCATTTCCTGTTGGAAGCAGTCTGTCCACTCAGCTTGAGAGGATGTAGCTGATTATCTTCCTATAAACAAGGAAAAGACCTCAGGTGGTCTGACTTGGAAGGGAAACCTGGCCGTGGGAGAGGGGAACCTCCGGGGCTAAGAGAAAAGGTGTGAGAGGAAGCCAGAGGAAGGAGATTTAAAGCATGAAAAGAATTGGAAGAAATCCAAACAAGGTGCCCTGGGAAGGCACTGCGGGCCTTGCTCATTCTGGGAACGCTCGGCCCTTCTCTGGGTGAAGGATTCAAGCAGCTTACCTCATCGAGACAAACCGGTGCCGTGTGCCAGGCAGGAAAATGTCCCATCTGAGGGCACGCTAGCAAAACACGGTATGGTGAAAGTTTTGACTATTTTGTTAGTGCCTGGTTTTCTAAAGCAGAACATAAAGGAGGGGTTAACTCAAGATATCAAAGACAAAAAAAGCACTGGATGTAGTTGAACAAGCCTGAAAGAGTAGGATTGAGGTTGAACTAAACTCCCCTAAAACAGAAGACAGAAGTGTTTTGAGTGCGGAGGTGAGCTAGTGGCAATTCCTGAAGATACCACGCGAGAGGCTCATCAATGCGATTAGGTCCACATGGGTTTGCTGATTGGTGTTTACTAAGCTCCTACCTGTTCCTAGAGACGGGCAGATAGTGATGTTATTTCCTCGGCTTGACGTTTCAAAGGGATGGCTTTTGGGTACTCTACACATTGCTGAGTTGTACAACTGGCAGGAGGCTTTTAAAACGATTTATGCATGGACCTCAAGTATCCTGTAGTATGGAGGTGGAATTTAAAGAAAGGTATTAAGCAGGCTGTGTTTTAGCTTATGGGCAAGTAATAAATTGTATCATGTATCTTGAAAGTATCATAGATAAGCTGCTATATTACAATTGCCACTTCAGATAGCTGTGAAATTAGGTGATTAAGTAGTTGGTACCTAACCTTCTAATTTCTGTATAAGTCTAATTACATGAAATAGAAGTTGGTGTTTTGATTTTTTACTTTGCTTTTCTGTTTGGAGTGTCATTGTAACTACTGTATTGTAAATGATGGATAATAATTGCATATGTTAAAAAAATAAATTGCATTATATTCAAAAAAATAAAAAATAAAAAATAATAATTATTAAAAAAATAAAATAAAACAATTTATGTCTCATGGAGCAGAGAAAGAACTGACGGTAGCGAATTTCCTCAGGTAAGTTCTCAAAGTAAAGGCAGATCAGGGTCTTCGGTCAGGAAGAAATCTGCCTGAAGTTCAGGGACTTTGGGAGGAGTGTTAAGCCCCTCTTGGTCAGTAGAAGTTAGGTGTGTGCTAGTGTATTTTAAGAGGTCATGGAGAATAGGTAATGGTCTAATTGGTTGCTTCCCTAAAAGGCAACTCACTGAATTCATAAAGGGAATGCACTGTTTCATGTCATGAAAACTTCCGGGTAAAGTTTGGTTTGATGCAGGGCAGAGGAAATTTCCTTTTTCAGTATCTCTGGTTTATTTCCTTGATGGCCACACCATCTCAAGATGGCTGCCCTTTCCAGGGCTAGAGCATGCTTCTCTACTTCCAACAGGAAAAGGGAGTTTTGTCAGCAACTCAGGAAAAAGGAGGAAGTTTTCTTACCCAGAAGCCCAATAAATACCTTTTAAGTCCTGTTTGTTGGTTCTTGTTGAGTCACTCGTTTATCCCTTCAGGCAATCCCATGGCCAGGTAGATGGATGTTGCTGATTTCCTTGAATCAGGGCTAGATTGTGTCGTACTCAGAGTTGGCTGAAGCAAAGCAAGGTGTGTGTATTAGTTTGCTTGGGCTGATGTAACAAAGTACCGCAAAATGGGAGGCTTAAAAATCATATAAATTTATTCTTTCACAGTTTGGGAGGACGGAGGTCTTAAGGTGTTGGTAGCACCGTGGTCTTTTGAAAGCTTAGGGGACAAGTTGTTGCATGTCTTTCTCTTAGCTTTTTGGTGCTGCCCACAGCCTTTAGCATTCCTTGGCTTGTAGCTGCATAATTCTGATCTCTGACTTTGTGGCCATGTCATTCTCCATAGGTCGGTGTCCAGATTTCCTTCTTTTAATAAGGACACTGGTTTTATTGCATTAGGCCATAACCTAATGACCTCTTCTTATCTGATGATAACCTGTAAAGATCCTCTTTCCAAATAAGTCACATTCACAGGTACTGGGGTGTTGAGACTTAAACGTAGTTTCTTTTGTGGACATCATGCAACCCCACACAGGCTGAATTCCCTTAATAAGCCTTCTTTTGTTTTGAAGAGGGGAACATGTGTTGCACAGGCCATTGTAAGATATCCATACATTGTTGTTAGAAATAATCATGATTTTAGGCATTCTGCTCCCTGATTGCCACCTCCTAATTGAAGATCCCTCTTTCTCTAAAATACCTACTCCAGTGATTCTGTTCCCCTCAAAGGACCTTCCCTCCATCGACGCCGCCACCTCACTTCCCTCCCTACGTGGCTTGGAATGCTAAGTTCTCACTATAATGGCTCCTACCCTCAACACACTCATTCTCCTTCCCTTGATGCAATGCATTATACAAAACCTTGACTCTCGCTAATCCACTCTTGGTTAGCTCTGCCCCTGAACCCCAGCCTCTGAACAGGGCTAGAGAAAAGGGCACTTACATGCTGACTGGTCTCATTTAAAATTTATGACCATAAATCTCGAATGGCCTCTCAACATTGCTCAGTCATCGTATTAGATATAGGAAGATATATATGTATCTTCCCTTTTCTTCAACCCTCCTACATTCCCCTCACATTCCAGATGCCTACTGATGCCCCTGTTTCTTATTTTCGTGATAAAACAGGAAACAAAATAGAGCCCTTTTAATCCACCAATCCCCAAATCTACCAAAGGGCCCCCAAATGTGCTTGTGTATACTTGATCATCCTTCCTGTAGCTGTGGCTGCCTGGATTCCCACTCAAGGTAACAAACCTACTCAGCAAATCTACCCTTTGCTCCTGGCATTCCTCTCTCCCCAGCAGTACTTCCCTCCATCTACAGGGTCATTTCCATAAGCATATGATATGCTGTCATATCTCCATTATTTGAAAAGTTATCGCCTGTCTTCATATCTCTAAAGCGGTTTGCTCATTTTTCCTCTTCCCTGTAGAGCAAAATTCCACCAAAGATTTGTCTTCAGTCACTAGTATCTGCCTCCTCCTGCACCAGGGCTCTCATCTCCAAGGCCACACGAACAGCTCTTGTGTGGTCCCCAGTGATCTCTACCTTGCCAAAACCACTGGCCAGTCTTAGTCCTTGTCTTACCCTCCCTGTTGCAAGCATTTGATACATTTGTTTACCTTTTTCCTTTAGACGTACATTCTGGGAATCACACATTTGCAGTTAAACCACAGTTCTGGAAAGAACACCTCGTCAGGGTCCACTCCTCGACTGCCTTTTTCTTCCCGACTTTAGATGGTCCAGCGCCCTGGAGCACAGCCCTCAGCCTTCCGTTCTCTCTCCAGCTCCCATCACCTCCTAGGCAGCCTCCTTCCCTGGATGACTTATGTGACCCAATTCACATCTCGGACCCTTACCTCTACGTTGAACTCTAAACTCCTATATCTAACCGCCTGCTTTGCATTTCCATTTAGATATCTGCTAAGCATCGCAAAATTATTGCCTCGAACGAGTTGATTTCTATCTCCAATCCTTTTCCTTTCTCTGTCAGCCTCACCTTATACGACAGCAGTGTTCGTCTTTCTAGAGTCACGCTTGATTCCTCCCATTCTGTTAGGGTTCACATTCTACCAACCAAACAGGCCAGGTCTCACATCAGAAGATAGCCTGAATCCAATCCCGCCGACCATGTCCACTGTTAGTCGACCCTAAGCTACCTCCCTGAGTACCTCTCTTCTGAGTAATTTGGACACTCATTGATCGTATCTTCCACTCTTTCCCCCTTATGGTCTTTTCCCCTCACATAGCAACAGCCAAAATTATTTTTTAAGGTTGTTAATCAGATTGAATTATTCCTTGATTATCACCCCGTGTGCTTATCATAAGCCCATGAGGCTTCACCTCATTTAGCACCGGTTCTCTCTAATTTCATCTACCCTACTCCTACCACTAACCTGGGCTCCTTCCATCACTTGGACCTACTGTTTTGTCTTTCATAGCACCCAACACTTCCTGACTACTATACTATGTATATATTTGTTTACTTTTGTATCCTTAGCACCTAGAGCTATGCCTGGCCAGTAGAAGGTGCTCTAGAATCATGGGTTGAATAATAGTAACAATATTACCATCGGCTGATAGTTCAACATTTCACATGTGCTATGCCCTTCCTGTTCTGCCTGGCTTATTTCATTTGGTAATGACAACAGCTCTCTAATGTAAGTTCTGTTATTATGTCCATGTGAAGGAGTAGGACACTGAGTCTGACACCATGTCTCAATGGTAGAGACTAAATTTAAACCCTGGCTGTTGGTGCTCAGAGCTTTGTTCTGGGATGTTCTGCCTCTCCCAAGGCCATACTCTCCGTCCTAAATATCAAATCCAGTTATAAACTCAGAGAAATTCAGAGCTCTATTCTGGACAAGAAGGTGGGGATGAATCATGTAAGCACCTGTATGATGTCCCCAGGACACCCCAGCTTTCCCTCCCTTCCCTGATCACCAGGTCCTTCTGGAAGCATTTCTTTCTTTTTTTTTTTTTTTTAATTTTTTAAACGTTTACTTATTTTTGAGAGAGAGAGACACACACAGATTGAGAGCTGGGGAGGGTCAGAGAGAGAGGGAGACACAGATTCCAAAGCAGGCTCCAGGCTTCGAGCTGTCAGCACAGAGCCTGACACGGGGCTCGAACCCACAAACCATGAGGTCATGACCTGAGCCGAAGTTGGACACTTAACTGACTTAGCCACCCAGGCGCCCCAGGAAGCATTTACTTCTTGAAGGCATTTCGCCCCCATGACCCTGACACAGCCTGTTAAGTCTTGTAGGAGTTTTTGTGCATTTCATCACCCAGATGAAAAGCCAACTCTCATTTGCCCGGTCCTATAATATTTTCAGTCTCACAGAGATGCAAACACTTTTAGGTACATGAAAATGCACTGAGATGAAAGGAATTGAGTTACCATAAATAATTATGCATCGAATATAGCTAAAAAGACATTAGGCCTTTCCTAGAGACTCAGTATTTGATTAGTTAGTAAAGGACTACAAAAAACAAGAATATCATTGTTTTTCATTTTTAGAAAATGAACTTAATATAATTGTTGCTTCAAGAATGACTGTACCTGGAGTGCCCACATGGCTTGGTCAGTTAAGTGTCGGATGCTTGATACCAGCTCAGGTCACGATCTTGAGGTGGTGAGATTGAGCCCCGAGTCAGGCTTCCTGCTGAGTGTGGAGCCTGCTTAAGATTCTCTCTCTGCTTCTTCCTCTGCTGCTCCCTTGCTCACATACCCACTATCTCTCTAAAAATAAATAAGCATTAAAAAAAGGAATTCCTACCCCTATGCATAATGGAACTTAATGTACATATTTTAATTGCCAAAAGTATTTGTTGTGTTTATTTATTTTTGAGAGAGATAGCATAAGTTGGGGAGGGGCAGAAAGAGCAGGAGAGAGAGAGAAACCCAAGTAGGCTCCATGCTATCAGTGCAGACCCTGAGCGGGGCTCAAACCCATGAAACTGTGAGATCATGACCTGAGCCAAAACCAAGAAAAGAGTCCAACGCTTAACCAACTGAGTCACCCACACACTCTGCCAATAATATTTTTTTGTGTGTGAATATCACTCCTAAGCAGGTACAAGAGTGATTTGGAAGAAGTTTCCTCTCCTACGTGTGTCTGAAATTTTATTTTTTAGGAAAAGCTACAGTGGAAGGATCAGGCAGCTTATTATGAGACTGGGCTATTACTTCCTTCACTCCTTGTCTTCCTACAAGTATGTGTTGTGTAATTCTGCTCTGTGCTTATCTTGAGTGTTCAACTTTAATCCACTTTCCATTCTGTAGAATGTTCACTAGATACGTGTTTTATGTTGTAGCTGGAAAATAATCCTTTAGGCTGGTTTTTTTTTTTTTTTTAAATAACACATTCACTTTTACCCTGAAGTCAGCTCGCTTATTCTTATTTATGCTGAAAACCTCTTCTTTCAGAGAACTCTCTCCTGATTCCCCTTGGATAATCAAATAACTGGTTTTGCTTCCTGCTGTCTGGCCCTGGAGGCCTGCCCTGATTCTGTAGTTGATTTTGATGCTGATCATTAGATAAAACTAGTTTTTCCCTCTGCTTTGCCATTTTCTTAGGTAATACATGGAATGGACAAATTAATTATGAAGTCAACTAAAAAGCTAAATGAGGGCTTCTCTCATTCATATTTGATGCTTTTTAAATCATCCTTATTATTTGCGAGAGGGAGAGAGGAAGCGAGCGAGCATATGTGTACACATGAGTGGGGGAGAGGGGCAGAAGGAGAGAGAGAAAGTCCTTAGCAGGCCCCATGCCTAGCATGGAGCCCCACATGGGGCTCAGTCCTACAACCCTGGGATTATGACTTAAGGCAAAATTAGGAGTCGGATGCTCAGACAACTTAGCCCCCCGAGTGCTCCTTCCCATTAACCCTTGAAGAAGAGGTGCTGGAGATACTATTGGAAAAAGCAAACCAGTCACTCCTCTAAAGAATTGATTCTTTCGATCTGTGCCCACCATGGCTTCTTTTCTCAGGACTGTCCACTGTTAACCCACTTTGCTTCCTAAAAAATGATGTTCTCACGTGTTCTTAAAACACACGGAGTCACCGTCCAGTGCCTAGTGCACACCCGCACATCCACGCACTCAGGAATTTGACTGTCCTGACACACTGGGCCAAAGTTGAGAATGAATTACTTGGAGTCACTTTGCCAAGTACAGGGACTACAAATTTGCTGATTCGCTCAGTTCTTGAGGAAAAATCGATCGTGTCAGATCATCTTGCAGTATGATCGGAAACCTTGGGAGCACAAGTCAATTCAGTATTAATTTAGTGCTTTGTATCTGACACTGCTTGACACGGAGCTGAATCTGACTGTCCTGCCATAAAACAGGCATGATGGGCTGTCTCTCGATCATTTTACTACCATCTACCTTTATTTATACCACCTCCACTGTGATGGCTAGTGTTGCTGCTTCGACAACTACTTTTTTTTAGGCACTCGGTTTATGACAGGCACTGTTCTGATTATTTTAACTTAATACAATAGCTCTTGTGCCATAAGAACTAGTAATATGTCTAGCAGGGCGTGAGTGGCTCAGTAGGTTGAGCAGCCAACTTTGGCTCAAGTCATGATCTCACAGACCTGTGTGGCTCTGTGCTGACAGCTCAGACCCTGGAGGCTGCTTGGGTTTTGGGGTCTCCCTCTTTCTCTCTCTGCCCCACTCCCTACAAATAAATAAACACCAAAAAAAAAAAGAACTAGTAATATGTCTATTTTATAAACGCACAGATCAAATCACAAAGCTGTTAAATAATTTGTTCAAAGTCACAGAGCTAGTAAGTGGCAAAATGGGGGTATATATTCTAGCCCCAAAACATTGCATTACCCTGTACCCAGCATCTAATTGACAAGAGCATGCAGGGTGGATGCTTCAAGGCAACATTTATTTTGTATATGTTAGTGTGAGTAGTCTGAATGATTTGCCAGTATGGGCTGCAGATAGGATCACATTGTTTTATTTTTTTCATTAATTGCATGAGATCAGCCCACTTTAATGAGTGGCACTGTCTTCTTGAAGCCTTGTCTTCCCTCTTTCCCTAAATGTCCAAGAACCTAAAAGGTCTACTCTGTCCCATAGGGATGGTTCACCTTCCAGGTGGCCAGGGGGTCACCTGCTCACTTCCCTCCTGCTTGCTGGTCTTCCTCAGCGCCACACAGTGTTGGTCTTGATGACTCGTCCCCCATACGATGCAGTCTTTTGCTATAATTATGTCCTAGCAGTTCATTCATTCTGCTCTTTTCGGTGACCACATATCGTGTGCCTGACCCTGTGCCGTGCTACCGGCTACGCTACAAAGAAGACAAAGAGACACACACGCCCTCTTTATGGAGCTTACATTCTAGTAGGAAAGGCTGACAATAAAAAAGCAAACGGAGAGGTACCTAGGGGATTCAGTTGGTTGAGCATCTGACTCTTGATTTTGGCTCAGGTTGTGGTCTCACTGTTTGTGGGTTCAAGCCTCACATGGGGGTCTTCACTGTCAGCTTGGTATTCTCTGTCTTCTCTCTCTGCCCCTCCCCTGTTCTCACTTTCCACCCCATCCTGAAAGGAAGCCAATAATTAATTATACGTCATTATTAGCACTTGAAGGAGAGTGGGTCTGTTGTGGATAATCAGGGAGGACGGCCCCAAGGAGGTGCCTTTTAAACTGAGACCCAAAACTATACAGATGCTCTAATATTAGATTATGTGGTGGTTGCACAGCTCTGAACATACAAAAAACATTGAATTGAATTGTATACCTCAGTCAGGTGAACATTATGCCATAGAAGTCATGTGTCAATAAGTGTTAAAAAACAAAAACGAAACCCTGACATGCAGAAATAGGGCCAGAGGTACATTGCTCTGTGTTTTCTGCTATTGTGCCTTTCGAGGATTCTATTGTCTGAAATGGGGACAGTCTCAGCTCTCCCCACTGACTTCAAATAGGGCTTTCTTGGGGCGCTTGGGTGGCTTGGTTGGTTAAGCATCCGAGTCTTGATTTTGGCTCAGGTCATGATCTCAGGATCGTGAGATCCAGCCTGTGTGAGGCTGTACACCGAGTGTGGAGTCTGCTTGGGATTCTCTGTCTCCCTCTGCCCCTCCTCCACGCGTGCACACACGCGTGCACACATGCACGCACATGCTCTCCTCCTTTCAAAAGTAAAATAAAGTAAAGTAAAGTAAAATAAACATTCGGTTGTCTTGAGTGGGTTATCATTTGGCCATTTGCATTACCTCTTCTACTTCTACCGGTATGTTCCCTATCCCTGTGAGTTTATGCTCTTAAAATTTTTTCCTTTGCTATGGTTTTGGTGAAGTTCAAGAGAAAGCAAAATTGGATGTATTCATTCAATTTGTAATCTGAGCTAAAAAGTCCCATTGTATTTTTTAAGCAGTTACCATGCGTATATATGAGTGGTGCCAGCCACCATACTTAATTTTCATATCACTTCTAATAGTCTTTTCAGTCAATTTTCTTGTGGGTTTTTTTTGAGTATGTAATTATATTAAGCGCATATTATAATCATGCCTGTATCTTGCCGATATTTATGTTTTATTTCTCCTGGCAATTGCATTTGCTAGCACTTTTAGAAAACCTGAAATTATAATGGTGATAATTTGATTTGTTTGATTTGTTTTCCCTGAGTGTTAATGGGAATGCTTCAAAGTTCCCGCCAAAAAGCATGGTGGTTTGGTGTGAAATATATCTTTATAAAAAAACAACAGCAAACCTGAATTTGGAAGAAGCCAGCCACACAGAGCAGGGGACAAGCATTTCATTGAGTCAAGAAGTGGAAGGGAGACCAGTGTGGCCGAGTTTGGTGAGCTGGGGAAGAGCAGATGGATGGAGTGGCAGACATGGGCATGCCTGGCCATGCAGGGATTTCTAGAATGCTGGAGCAGTGTAGACAGAGGTCACAGTTCCCTGTCATTTCTGCTTAAAGTTTGGCTTTCATGGTGTCTTTGAATCTGCACTGGTCACTTCTGCTTCTAACTATTGGTTCCACCATCTCCACTGCCCGTCTGTCCCTTCACTGAGGTGGATTAACTATGTGGAGGTTGGGGAAGAAAACTGCTATTTCTCTGCTTGAACAATCTGCCTGTGGTTTTCAGCCACACGGTCACTTTGTCTTCTGCAGAATGGTTTTTCCCCCTGCTCACCATCTCCCTTGCCGGTCCCTGGTGAGCTCATAGCCAGTGCCCTCATCTGTCTTCTGCACTGTCCTTGGAACGTGTGGGAGCATCTGAATCCCACTGTTCAGTAGATAATATTATTTCACTTAATTATGTCACATGGAAATTTCTCCTTCACCATTATTCTGTTTCACTGTGAGCCCTTCCTAAGGCATGTGATACTTTTTAAGTTATTCTTTATGAAATAAGATATGAGCCCCCTGCTTGGGGATTTTTCCAGAATTCTGATTGTTTTTAATCTCATTATCCTGGGTTTTCAACTTGGAATATGGGGGTGAATGAGGGAAACCAGGCAAGCCATTTGACCTTAACCTCCTCTCTTTGTCTGCATCCTACAGGACTTCTGACTCATCTGGGAATGCATTCCCACTTTTTTCTACCATCTGCCTCTCTACACTAAAACTTCTGGGGTAGTTCTCTGTTCAGACCTCCTTGCTTTGGATGCATAGAGTGAAGCTTTCAGGACTTTGAGGAGGACCCTTTCCTTTCTCAACAAATGTTGGCCCCCATTTATCAACAATAATCTGAGTGGAAACACCAAATCGAGATAGGACTTCGAAGTAGTAGGCTGAGCCCAGCCTTTTCAATGGACAATTCATGCTCTTGTTTCAATGGGTGAGTAACTATGGGCCAAAATGATTTACATGGAATGAAACATTTATCCATTTCACGTTGAAAGAATTCTTCCTATTCTGTGTGGAGAAGGTTCTGAGGCTGAGCCAGGCTAACAGGTGGCATGCTGTGTTTGCTGAGCACAGTGAGTCATTGGCACAGAACTTCAGTGGGCTGTTGGGGCTTATCTAACTTGTATTCTAGTCTAGCAGAGCCCACAGGTATTCTGGTATCTTCTCTTTCCCACTTGGCTGTTGGAACTCAAGAGCACACTCAGCCTACCGCCCCTCCTTCCACTGCTAGAAGAGGTCTTAGCTTTATCCAGTCCTAGTGATTACCTTCCAGTTGTGGGATCCTTTCAATGAGCGAATCCTAAGGGAATCTGTGAGTTTCTCCAGGTGAATTTCATTGGTAAAGGGTATTCACATGTCCTACCTTAACCAGATCAGACTCAACTGAAGTTCTTTTATTTGATGACTGGTAAAGAATCCCTCTTTTTTTTTTTGGATGTGAGCAAGAAGCCTATGACCCTGGCTGCTTCTGAAAGCCTTCCTGTGACTAAGGTAAAACAGCCGTGGGGTGAAGCAGACCCTGTAAACGTAGAAAAAAGAGAGAGAATGTGCCAGCTTAAACCACACATCTCTGAAGTCTCCTCTCCCTTTGAACTTGATATGCGAGACAATACAGGTCCCTATTGATAAGCCAATTTGACCCAGTATTGCTGCTTTGGTTTTGTTTTGTAGGCCCAAATCTTTTATTTGGCACAAATCAGTTGGAGAGAGTAGTAGATTGGCAGTAGGTAATTGACATTCCTTCTGGACACATTAAGACACTGAGTTAGAAAGCCAGAGGAAAGAAACTGAGGATACTCTGGGGAGGTGAGTGAAGATACCTTTTTATCTCACATTGGCTGTTAATGTCGTAAGGTTGCCACAGTGTGTGGAGATGGTAGGTGCGGGTTGTGTCTGGGTTAGAGGGGGAGAAGGGTACAAGTAACGAACACTGAGAACACAGGTTCTTGGCACTGATTCCCCTTTTGGATACACAATCATATTCTTGCTTTTCCACGGAGATAGATGTTTAGAGAAAGGAACCTGAGATTTTGAGATACTGGGTAACATGTCCGGGATGGTAGAGCTGGCATGATCTCATTCTATTCAAGCTTATCTGGCATCTGTGGTGTTTTCTAAATTCCCCAGCATCTGCGGTATGGTTTGATAATTAAAGGAAGCAATGAAGTCCAGAATACATTTATTTTTTGTCTCTTAAATCTTTTTATTTATTTTATTATTTTGAATCATAATATAGTTAACATAAAATATTATATTACTTTCAGCGATTTGGCTTTTTACAAAAATGCTTATTTTTGGGAGAGAGAGAGCGTGAGCGAGCACGAATGGGGGAGGGGCAGAGAGCAAGAGAAACACAGACTCCAAAGCAGGTCTTGGCTCTCAGCTGTCCGCACAGAGCCTGAGGCGGGCTGTGAGCTCATGACCTGACCCAAAGGCGGACGCTTAACTGACTAAGCCACCCAGGCGCCCCTTGACATTTATATACATCGCAAAATACCCACCATCTGTCACCACTTAGAGTCATGACAGTATTATTGACTATATTCCCTATTCCCTATGCCGTACTTAACATTTTTAAAAATGATTATTTGTTTTGAGAAAGAGAGAGAGCATAAGCAGGGGAAATGGTGGGGGGGGGGAGAGAGAGAGAGGGAGAGAGAGAGAGAGAGAGAGAGAGAGAGAGAGAGGGGGGGGGGGGGGGGGAGAGAGGGAGGGAGTATATCCCAAGCAGGTTCCATGCTCAGTGCAGAGTCCAATACCAGGCTTGACCTCCATACAGTGAAATCATGACCTGAGCTGAAATCAAGATTTAGACACTCAACTGACTGAACCCTTATACTTCACATTAAAAAAAAATGTATGTTTTATTTATTTTGAGAGAGAGAGAGAGAGCGAGCATGGGAGGGGCAGAGAGAGAGGAAGACACAGAATCTGAAGCAGGCCCCAGGCTCTGAGCTGTTAGCCCAGAGCCCAATGTGGGGCTCGAACTTGGGAACCATGCGATCATGGCCTGAGCTGAAGTCAGACGCTTAATGGACTGAGCCACCAGGTGCCCCAGTATACTTCACAGTTTTCAACGAGGTCCATTAAAAGTGCTAACATGGAGAGGAGATACATCTCCCAGCTCTAAAGAGCATTGGCTAACTCACAATAGATTCATGGTAACTCATTTCTTGAGGTTTTAGATTTTTTTGCTAATTGTTTCAATGTTCTGAGGGCAGAACACTCTGAGCTTTTAAATATTTAACCACAAGCTTGAATAACAACTCAGTCATCTGAAAGATATCGGCACCACAATCCATAAATCCTAAGACTTGGGGAAGCTGTCTTACCTCTCTTATGCAGCCAGGACCACAAAGCCAGGAGAAAGGGGCCCCACAGAGCCTCACTGCTTGGCGTTTCTCCAAATACTGCTGGCATTGTTAAGAAGATAGACGCAGTGGATGAATTTAGGGCATGTTCATTGTGTAAGGTTATAATAGCTCCTCTCTCCAAAATCCTTCTCTCCTTCAGATTCTTGCTTTTAAAGATGAGAGAAAAAGATGGATCCTGTGGGATTCTGGGCAAGCAAAGTTAGGATGGTTTGGGGTGCATTTTCTGTGACATTGTCGGCCCCTCCCCCAATCATTTTCTTTTTTTCCTAGGAATCTTTTTCCTTGGATCAGGATGACATGCAATGAAATTCTAGTTCATTGTTCTAGTTAGTCCAAGAGGCCAGAGCCACATTCTTCTGGGAAATCCTACATTAGGATTTGGAGGAATTTGGGTATCTTTTCTCTTATGGAAAATAATGAATTCCCTATAATATGTAATTCCACAGAAGCTTTCCTATTAAATTTACATCTTAAATATTCAGCTTCTCCCCTCTAGTAGCTTATCTTAAAGATCTGGATGGTTCTGGGAGAAGATTTCACCTGAAACTACTTTTCTTATTCATTAGCTCTGCGTTGGTAATTCAGAAAGAGACCCTCAAGGTATGTGCAATCATTAGGGATATTTGAAAAATGGAATTCTTTTTTTTAAATAAAGTGGCACGTTTTCTTTTGGTTTTGTGTTTCAGAAGGTAGTTGGTGAGTCATTTGAACTTGCCATTTGCGTAGGTCAAAAATTGATCAAATACTAGCAACTTTCTAGGTTCAACCTCATCCTAGGGTCTTGGCTTGGTGTTCACATATAGCGTGAAGCTGTTCTCTCATAAATATATCTTCTTCTTTCTCTCATAAATTTTCTGATTGGAAAAAAAAAACCCTGAAAATGAATTCTTTTTAAGTTTCTAAGGGAAGTCATTTACATAGACTATTTCCTTGTAAATGAATCAGCTTCTGGGTTCTACCCTCTTCTATTTTAAAGTGTATGTTCACATTTCTTTTCTACCAAGAAATTGATGCGGCAATGCCATGAAGAACTCCTGTAACAAAAGTAAAATATCTGTCTTGGTATTATTTATAGGGAACATCAGTGGAGTTAAACTTGAATGCATTGCAAAATAGCACTAATTGAAACAATAAATATCTTACTGCCTTCTTGTGTGGCAATACCTCTTTATTTAAAAGTATGTTCATAAACTGATGAAAAGTAAATCACATAGCCTATTAAGAGGGAAAGGGGGTAAAATTTTGAAACTATATAACCATAAACTAGATTTTCATTCTGATGTAAATATGCTTACTTTGTATTATAATTACTGAGAGTAGATACTTTTTTTAAAATTTATTTTTAATGTTTATTTTTGAAGGAGAGAGAGAGAGAGAGAGGGAGACGCAGCATCTAAAACAGACTGAGCTGTCAGCACAGAGCCCAACGTGGGGCTTGAACTCATGAACTGTGAGATCATGACCTGAGCCCAAGTCAGACACTTGACCAACTGAGCCACCCATGTTCTCTGAGTACTTATTTTTAAATGTTTATTTATTTATTTTGAGAGAGAGAGAGAGAGAGAGCGCACGCACAAGTGAGTGGGTGAGGGGCAGAGAGAGAGAGAGAGAATCTCCAGCAGACTGTGTACTTTCACACTGCTAGTCTGGAGGCCCAACATGGTATTCGAACTCACAAACCATGAGCTCATGACCTAAGCTGAAATCATGAGTCTGATGCTTAACTGACTGAGCCACTCAGACACCCAGAGAATAGATACTTAATAAAAATTTTCAGCCTTCTCAAAAAAAAAAAAAAAAGAACACTTCCTTTAATTGGACATTCGTTTTTATTGAGGGCCAGCAAATGTAAAGGACTGAAATCAATGAATTTTAATTTTGGTTCATTTTAGGGACTCAAGGTTTTTTGTTTTTATGTTTTTAAATTTTTTTTAATGTTTATTTATTTTTGAGAGAGACAGAACGTGAGCGGGAGGGTGCAGAGAAAGGGAGACACAGAAGCCAAGCAGGCTCCGGGCTCTGAGCCGTCAGCCCAGAGCCCCATGTGGGGCTCGAACCCACGAACTGTGAGATCATGACCTGAGCTGAAGTCGGATGCTTAACTGACTGAGCCACCCAGGGGCCCCAGGAGCTCAAGGTTTAATGCATTATATTTTCACCTCTAGAAACTCAATGCACAGTCACCTTGATAATGATTGTCTTTGTGGGAAGGGGGAGAACGTTTCCTTGGTTACCGAAAATGAGGCAATCACAAGAATACCTGCCCCCAAAGACTAACTATTCTTGGAAAATCCCCCCAGGGCTGTTGTGTCGGCATTCTGGTGTGTCCGAAGTCTCTTGTCTTTGCCTCACCTCCCTCAGGCCCAGAGTGGCCCAACTGGTGTGATTTGGGGAGGAGAGGGTCACTGGGGAGGTATTCTCTTTTGTCTACTTCTCTGATAACTCTTTTCATTCTCTAACTTCAGAGGAAGGTGCAGGGCCTTTCACTGGCTGGGCAGGGTTAGGTAAGATGGGAAGAGAATTAGAACAAAAATTTTTAAATGTTTTTTTATTTATTTTTTATTATTAAGAGATAGGAAGAGACAGTGTGGGCAGGGGAGGGTCAGAGAGAGAGGGAGATACAGAATCCAGAGCAGGCTCCAGGCTCTGAGCTAACTGTCAGCACAGAGCCTGACGTGGGGTTGGAACCCACAAACTGTGAGATCATGATCTGAGCCGAAGCTGGATGCTTAACCAACTGAGCTACCCAGGCGCCCTGAGAATTAGGACAAAATTTTGAGGTTCGTTGTCCTTACTGTAAATCATGTTCAGGTTTTCTTTGTATTCCTCTTCCTCTTCTCCCCCTTCCCTTTAATGCCTCCTTTCTCTTGCTTCACCTCAATTCCCTTTTCCTCTTCAGTTTCCTCAGAATTACTTGGTAAGCTGGTTTGGTGCATGGAGTGTGTTTTCCAGAAAATGACTCTGTAAATGATGGTTAGATTCCATGCTCGTTCATGAGCTTTAATTCTTAGTGTTGTTAAAATATTATATTGAAATTACAAAATCACATTGTTGCAATATTGGTAATTAAACCCAACAGAAGGCATTTAATTAAAAGTAGACATTTAGTGTACAAGGATAATTTTTAATCCTATTTTATATTTCATTTCATTTGCTCTCATTTTAACTTAATTTTAGGGTTCACTATAACTTCCAATTCAGTTCTGAGATTTTAATTTATTAAATCATTTAATCCATTTTTTCCCCATTTAACTTGACTTAGAGAAAACGTCTGTGAGAAAATCGAATCAATACTCTTGCATTGAAGATATAAAGAAATTAAGAAGAGTAAATGCTTTAGTCAATGATTCTCATCATTAATTAAATGAAGCAGAATTTTTTTAAGTTGTGTTAGACTAGTAATTTTCTCCTTCTCTACCCATGTTACCTAGTTGGTAACAGCATCTTTTCAAGACTTCCAAGCTAGAGATTCCAAAGACCTTATATAGTGATCCGATATTGCCTATCCTTACTAAAGCACAGGTGAGCTTTTAACTTATTAAACTTTTGCTAGAACTGAACTTAATTTCTATTTTGAGCAACTCCTTTCTCTGGAGTGGCAGAAAATTTGTCCTGACGAGGGTTTCCCTCACTTACCAATGGAACTTAAATTCTAGGAGGTCTCCATGGTGCCTTCGTGTTTCTGATGGTGGGTGTGTCTCAGACCACTGTGTCTTCTGGATGTGCTGGCATCATTAGTCCTACTGCCGTCTGTCTGGTCCTCGGTCACTGGAGCACGCAAGCTCTAGAACAGAGCCTCAGGTTCTAGTTGGCATGGCGCTAGCCACCACGTCTGTCTGCAGTTGGTGCACCCTGAGACATACAGAAGCCATCAGCTTTCATCACGTTGCATTCTTAGGAACCCCTACTGTTCATAACAGTCTTGTTGATTCCATAAGGTCATATTGCTATTTTTCATCTGAGGATTTTCTGCAGTTTTCTACTTAGGATAGGGGCCACTGTTCCTTCAATTCCCCAGCTCCCACAAAATGCCCTGGGAGTACCGGGGACAAGCCCATTTCTCAGCCAACTGGTGTCTTGGTTGTGATGAATACTTTTCTAACTCTCTCTTGTCCCGGCCTTAGGGGAATCGTGGTCTGATAGAAAGCTGCTATGGGAAGGCTGTCGGCTGACTTTTTCTCTTCTTTGTTTCTTCCAAATCTATTTAGATTTGAGTTTGTCCAAGGCCCTGGCTTTTGAAACATGGAAGCAGGGGGGAAATGTAGCCAAGAGGGGACATGGATAAGAAAGTTCTAAGAGGTAACAGAAAATGGGGATGGAGACAAGCGTTAGTTATTCAGAGACTATACCACAATGCATCATTAATTATTCACCCTCATTTACCATATCTAATTAGTCTTATGTTCTGTGGATATGAACACTATACAATCTTAGGATTTCATTTTGTCTTCTCCAGGGAAGGTTCAGGGAAATCCTCGGTGACTTCATACTTACAGCCAAGTAAACACCACACATCTTAGAGTTCATAGCATTCAGATTTCTTCAAAAGTGGATCCCCGTGACAACATATGTTGAACCCTTTCTTGCCTCCTACCCACCTGACACTGTATTATTTCATTTCTTGACAGTGTCATCTACACTGCTACCTTTTATCTTTGCTCATGCTTATCTCTTTACCTAGAATCTTTTTGCTGCCTTTTCAAAGACTATTCATATGTGTTTCCACAAAGCCCAGGTTAAATGCTACCTCTTCCAAAAAGCCTTCTTGGATTTCTCCAAACAAGTACTGGCTTTTCTTTTGGATCACCTTGACCCACTGGCCATTTTATTTTATTTTTCCAATATATGAATATATGGATATATATTGGATATATATATATATGGATATATATATATTGGAATACATGGACATATTCATGTTAATATGAATATAAGTTTGCCTTAATTAGGGGATGAAGAGAGACAAACTCTTAAAAATGAGTCATGAGGATGAAAGGTACAGATAGGGAATATAGTCAATAATACTGTAGTAACTTTATATGATGACAGATGGGAACTGCTCTTCTCATGGTGAGCATTGTGGAGTGCCTAGAATCACCGAATCATTATGTTGTGCACTTGAAAGTCATATAACATTGAATGTCAACTACACTTCAGTTAAAAAGTAAATGAAAACTATTTGTTTATATGTTCAGCTTTTAAATATTTGTTTATTTATTTATTTATTTATTTATTTATTTATTTATTTATTTTTGTGTGAGAGAGAGAGAGAGACAGCATGAGCAGGGGAGGGTCAGAGAGAGAGGGAGACCCAGAATCTGAAGACAGGCTCCAGGCTCTGAGCTGTCAGCACAGAGCCTGACGTGGGGCTCGAACCCACAAACCTCAAGATCATGACCTGAGCCGAAGCTGCATGGATGCTCAACCGACTGAGCCCCCCAGGTGCCCCATGTTCAGCTTTTAGATACCTTGAAGGAAATAACTGTGTCTTGTTCTGAAATTTAATGAGGATTTCTGATGTTTTCCTGTTCATTTTTATCATCTGCCCTTTCAGCTGCTCTTACAAAGGCCAAAAGTTCTATTTTGTAACTCAGTCACTCTTAATATGGTTTCCATCTCATGCTCTCAGATTAGGGTGACCACAGGACCTTGAAACAATAGGAGCAAAGGTGAGCATCTTAGAGAAACAAGTCGATGTGGTCACTCAGTCTCAATTGGCGTTTCCTTTCAAAGGGGTGAAAAGTAGGGAGCTGTGAAGAGAAGGAGAAGGAAGGCTTCGGGAAGTTGTCCTTGTCACTTTCATTATGTCTCGGAAGACAGACTGGAGTCCCAGGGGTGCACGTAACTGGGGTGAGAAGCTGGGGATAAATGACCAGGCGCCCTCTTCCCAGTTAAACTCTGAGGTTATTAGTATAACGAAGGAGAGGAGATTGGACATGGAGGGGTAGCAAATAATCTCTACCCAGACTGAATCGGAACATTTCCCTTTAAGCCGGACAGTAGGTAACTAAAATTTCTACCAACATCTTGAACTGCTTTCCTTTGGGAGACTGGGGAAATTGACTGTTTTTCACTCTTGCATTTCATAAGGAGACCATCCCTTTTTCCAAAACCATGTACTGAATAAGAATTTCTGAGAAAAATGTTTTGAGCAAGCAGCTCAGGAAATGTAATATGTTTGCTTTGGTATTTTTAGGATCGGCTTTGTTATGGGATTAGCCGAAAGATGACATTCAACAGGCTGTCCTGGTAAATATCGCTGAGGGGAAACTGGTGAGGAAGACTTTTAATGAAACTCAGAGTTTTACATCTAAGTATTACCAACTTGGTTTTCTGGCTCAGCTCTGGCGGATCTGAGGTTTCACGCTGGCATTACATGCCGTCGGGCTAGGTCTTCAACTTCCTTCACTAATTAGCCACACCGTCCGGTGGGCAAACCCAGTCGGGAGGAATTTAGCCGTAGGCACCCTCTGTGTGCCCACAGCCGGAAAGGGTGGGCAGCACATCTCCAAGAGATTCTTTTTTTTAAGATTTCAGGGGAGGTGAAAGGCACCCTTGTAGATGCCTCTTTTTAATCACTGACGACCTCAATATGTCATCCCACATTTTTGAAAGGAATCCGTGAAATGCAACAGCTATTCCTTAAATTTGAATGTATACTTGGTGCTCTCTCTCTGCAGCCCCCGATTTCGCTCTCAGTCATGGTTGCTAATAACCCCGCTGTCTTCAGCCTAGCGGCCCACTCTGCCAGTTCCTGAAATACTGTTTATGCAGGAGCAGTTTATGTTTTAGAGAGATGAAAAGCAGATTGCAAAGCAGACGCCTGCCAGCTTGTTGGGGCATGTTTCAGGGCAGAGCACTTCAATATAATTTGCGAATTATTATTTATTATTTTGTGGTGATTGGGTAAAGGATTTCCTGAATAATTGATTGATAAAAAAAGAAATATGCTATGCTTGAAATAATTACTGGTGCTCCTTTATTTGTGTTCGAAGATGTCTGTGTATGTATTCTTGAAAATATTAAACGTAGAAATTGAATTGAATTGAATTGATACTGCTGAAGTATGACATGCATTTGTCATGTAACATGTGTCCTGGAAAATTTATGAATAGAAGCATTTTGTTCATGTATTTTTCATCTTCTTTGTAACAACTTCTCATGTTTCCAAACAGCGTTTTACATTTTTCACTGTTTGAAACACCCTTCCAAGAATGCAGGTAAAGCAGAAAAGGTTTTATTCAGTGGCCTCTCTCTATGACTTGAAAGAGACAATCAGTAACAAACATTTCTACTTTAGAACACGTTGAGCTTTGGGGGGAAGAAAATGATGCTTAAAATTGGATTTTCTGCCTTTGATTTATTTTTCCTCCTTTTCCCCCATACATAACGTGCTGTTTTCCTCTGGGTCTCCCTCCCTTTCATCATCTCCCCACCTCTGCACCCCTCCTCCCCGCAATTTTCTCTGTCTCTCTCTCTTTTAATTGAAGCATAGTTGACACAATGTAATACTAGTTTCAGGTGTATAACAGTGATTTAACAAGCCTGTGTTTATGCTGTTCGCCGCAAGTGTAGCTACCGTCTGTCACCATACACTGCTCCTACGATATCACTGACTGTGCCCTATGCTTTACCTTTTATTCCCTGACTTCTTCATTCCATAACTGGAAGTCTGTATCTCTCATTCTCTTTCGCCCATTTTGTCCTTCCCCCCACCCACCTCCCCTCTGGCAACGTATCAGCTCCTTCTCTGTATTTACAGGTCTGTTTCTACTTTTTTTTAGTCATTTCCGGTTTTTAGATTCTACATATAAGTGAAATCACATGGTATTTGTCTTTGTCTGACTTACTTGACTTAGCTTAATGCCCCCTAGGTCCACTGATGTTGTTGCAAATGGCAAGATTGCATTCTTTTTTATGGCTACGTTACACAGACACACACAGACACACACACACACACACACACACACACACACACACTATTTCACATCTCCTTTATCCATCCATCTAGAGATTGACATTTGTGTCGTTTGCATATCTTGACTACTGTAAATGATGCTGTGATGAACATAGGGGTCTCTCTGTCTTTTCTATTCTTTTTCTCTTTATATTTTATGATTTTTTAAAATTTTTTACTCCATGATTGTCTCTGTAACTTTACGCAGAACTTATGGAAGTTGAAAGTTATGTCTCATTTCATTTGTTCATTTGTTCAAATGAACAAATCAAAAGACTATGGACGCTGGCGAGGGTGTGGAGAGATGGGCACCCTCCTACACTGTTGGTGGGAATGTAAACTAGTGCAGCCACTCTGGAAAACAGTGTGGAGACTCCTCAAAAAACTATTGATAGAACCCCCCTATGCCCAGCAATAGCACTGCTAGGGATTTACCCAGGGGATACAGAAGTGCTGATGCATAGGGGCACATGTACCCCAATGTTCATAGCGGCACATTCTACAATAGCCAAATCATGGAAAGAGCCTAAATGTTCATCAACTGATGAATGGATCAAGAAGATGTGGTATATATATACAATGGAGTACTACATGGCAATGAGGAAGAATGAAATCTGGCCATTTGTAGCAAAGTGGATGGACTTTGAAGGTGTCATGCTAAGTGAAATAAGTCAGGCAGAGAGGATAGATACCATATGTTTGCATTCATAGGTCTAACAGGAGAGACCTGGCAGGGG
>NC_043705.1:7258935-7374895 GCF_006229205.1 Suricata suricatta
CATTGATTATCTCAGAAAATTATTACCATACTCTCTAGCGACTATCCCATAGTTAGGATATGTAAAGTGCTGCTCAGTTTTAACTCAGGTAGCATAACTAGAAAGTGTCAGTGACTTTCCAGCTCTCTGAGTTTCTCTCATTCTTTATTGATCTATTCTATTTTGTGTTTTATAAATAGAATAACATGAAAGATCATTATAAATATCCTTAAGAAAAAAGAAAAACAAGAGCTAGGACCTTGTTTTTCAGAAAAATATTATTCTTTACACTTGAGGCATGGTGGCCATTGTTCAGTTTGATCTCCATTAACTGTTGAATAATTCTATTAAAAAGTTACATTTTTTAAAATCTTTTGATGGAAAACGCAGCTAGCCTATGTGCTATTTCAGACCAAACCTCCATTTTTCGTTGAGTTCACACCACATGGCAAAATGTGGGATCTCCCTTTTTCTGGACAGAATGAAAAAAAGACCTCCCCACACCCTGCTTTGTAAAGTAAAATTGGTTAAAAAACACTAAAAGGAGTTTGAAAAACCTGCCTGAATAAGAAACATGGCACAAACATTTCAGAAACTGATTTTCAATCCTAGTTTTTGATGCAGGATTTTCTGAGTGCTGTGTAATAATCACTGTGGTTACGAGAAATTGGTAAAGTCTTTGTGATGATACTTCTTACTGGCTGTTTAATATCATTACAGTGATTTCCTTTATGTATATCGAGGAGGTAATATACTAAAGAAAACAAGTGTCCTGTTATGTTCACTATTTGGTTTTTTATTATTTTATATGGCATGTAAACATAACCCCTTCCTGTATTAGCCAGCAATACCTACTGCAATGATAGGCAAATCATCTTAGTAGATAGTCCGTGGTATAATGTAGTGTCTAGGTTTGTTCAGGAATCAAGTACATGGTTAAATAGTTATTACAGAAAATAAATTTATTTTTATTCTTCTGAAAATGTATACATTGAACTTAGAAAAAAGTCTCCAGTGGTCGTTTGGGGCGATTATAAACTCAGTAATAGCTGGTGCTGTTAGAGCAAACAAACTTACATTTCGTGTTTTCCGGTCGATGGTGTCCAGTGCTCTCTAATTATACATCGTGTCTTGCCCTGAAAGACAGGTTCGGAAGGATGATAATGGCCCTGCTGTAAACATATGAGCAGCGTCCCGTTAGCATGCCTGTTTTGAAGCTGAGACTCGTTTAGACTTGAAACTTGACTCTGTGTATGGATGTACATATATGTCCCAGGTATGGCTTGCCAGTATTTTTAGGTGTGCTGATGTCCCGGAAAGTGGAAGTCCCATGATGCAGTAAATATACGTGGCCAGGTATCTAAGTGAACCCTCCTCAGTAAGGGAAGAAGAAAACGGGGGCGGTGCTGCAAATAAAAGGGGAGAAACTTTTGGGATTACTGTATATTAACAATGGACGCTTGGTAAGGTCTTCAGAATTTATTGCCTTTGCAACTGTACTAACTTACACAGCTGGGTTCGCTGCGCACAGTGTGGTTCTTGCCAATATACATTCTTCACACAGTTTTCGTCCTCAGCTGCAAACTGATCATAACACGCTGTGACTTCGAGTCCCTCGTTGATCTGTCTCATCCACAGGATAGTCTGTGCCCGCTGGGATGCTGTTCAGGGCCCTCCACGAGTGGGCCTGGCACCAGCACCATCAGTTTCACCCTCCCTCACCTCTCTGCTGAGATCCTCTCATTGTCTAGATGTGCCAAGCTTTCCCTTGACCTTGAGCCTTTAATATGTCCTCTCCCACCTCAAACTTGGCCACTGATTTGCATCTTGCTCTTGTGTTTCTGGGCCCAGCTCAGCATCAACATTTCTCAGAAGACTTCCTTAATCCTAAACCCTCAAAATTCTGGGAGCCAGCAGCTGCTACACCCTTCTGAATACTCTGGGCATAATGTTACCATGTCGCTCACTTACCTCCCTGTCTCACTTCTGATGTGACTGACTATATTTGTGTCATGGTTATCAGCCTGGCGGAACGGGTCTCTTACAGGGTGCACGTGGGAATTCTCCATTCTTCTTGGTCTCTGCGATACTCTGGAAAGTGGGGGCTGGTGTTCTCCTTAAATTTCACTCTGGTGTTGAGGCAGGTTAGCAACCTTTTCTAGATTTACCCTTTCAGTCACAGCAAGAGGAAAATAAAAAAGGTTATTTTTCTATGGACATAAATTAATCTATGCTTTATAGAAGACAATAACGGCTCCCTGATGGTTGGAGAAGACATTCTCTTTATAACAAAGGAAGAAGTAGACATATGAATGAGTAAATACATTAGAGATTCGTAACATATTATACTGACTTGAATGCCCGCACCTATCAGAAACCTATTCATTTCTGAATGGAATATATAAAATTATATTGTTACTTCTTATGATATGTTGAATGTTAGTTCATTTTAATCTTACTCATTTGTCACCCAATTATTAGCTGCTTACCACGTGTCAAGAACTGTGCCACGTACTAGTAGTGACTAAAACACGATCCTGTTCTCAGAGAGGTGGTAGTCGGAGAAGAGAGAAGCTTTTTTCATTCCCTTCGAGAGGACTGGGACATAATTCCAATAGATCTAATAGTAATGGTTCTGAGAAGTATTTTTTTTTTAATATAGAAGACCTGTTCTGGAAATATTCCTTGAATAAATAAGTTGGAAATGAAAATTTTCCAATTTGAAAACCAAACTGAAGATGGTCAATCATGAGTGAACAGTATGGTATATTCATTTTCATCGAATGATGGCAAAGCCGTGTTCTACTGATCAATGGAAATCACACCCTGAAATAGAGGACCTTCTACAGAGACGAAATTTAAACTTCTTCCTCACTTGATTATTTGCTAATAGCCTCATATTTCACACGGTACCAGAGGATATTACTTTGGTGACATTCAATAAATCTAAGGCAGCAATGGAAATAATTAATAATCTATTCATAGAAATCGTGATAAAAATACTAGGGAAACACAATCCGATTAGGGTAGTAATAGAAAATAAAATGGCACAGTATGAAAACGGTGACAAATAAACAAATACTAATATAGGCCCCCGTACTTCCCACTTTTATTTTTAACTGGGTGAATCTCTTTAAAAGTGGCTAATTGCATTTCGTCTTAGAAAATTATGTTTATCACATTTTATGTTCTTGGTTAAAAATAGTTGAGTTTCGGTTCACCGAATTCCACGGCAGGGAGCCTTTGTGACGAATTCTGCTCACCGTGCAGTTTCCAAACATTGAATGGGTTAGGGTTTAGAAAGTAACTTGACAGAGTCTGGCCCTCACCCCCATCAGCTTGTGGCGTTTTCTTTCCACCTGAAGAGAAGGAATGGGTAGAAATGGACCATGACCCCTGCATGTGCGATCCTGATGGATGTTCGGGAATCTTCAATCCAGCATACTTGCCTTGTCCCCTGGCAAGAGGTTTTAGGTCTAGCTGCTTGCTCCTCTTCCTGTGAGTCATTCACCCCCGTACAGGAAAGGTGGGGGTGGAGGAGGTGGATGGGAACGAAAGAGGGGATGGGGTGGGCAGGGGTTGGAGCTCGGGTTGTGGACTTGACTCTGGGCTTCAAGGGCTTTCTGAGTCCCTGTTTAACAAGTGCTCAAGAAGGACATTGTGCTGCTTTGGCAAAAAGTGCGGATTGATGTCTTCCTGTGAATGCTGTGCTTTGTCCCAGGCCCTGGCGGTCAGCTAGAGGTATCTGGGTTTCTGGAGAGACCGTTTGATTTGTAGCCAGCCCATAGGCATGGGAGTGAAGGACAGTCACCGTTTCTTCTGCACAGGCTGGGAAGAAACTTGGTTCCCAGGATGCTGGAGTTTGAGTTGGTTTCAGGGGGTTGCCTGTAAAAGATTTCCAGAATGAATTCAAATGGTCTCTGTCAAAGGAATTCGGCCCTGCGGATCCGTTAAGTGAAAAGTGAGCAGCTGCCTAGCGATGTGGGTAGATGGATACATAAAGGAAAGTGAAAAGAATGGCAGCGTTTGTAAGAACAAGATGATTATACGGTGCCTTTGTTTCTGCAGCCATGTCAGCTGACATCAGGTTTCTTATTAACTCTGATGCTAAGAAGCCTCCAGAGAGGCTGTGTGGAACAGTCTGCGCTGGCAAGTAGTTTCTTTTTTAAAGGAGAAAAATTTCATAGAGAAACGTGTGGAAGGAGTTACACCAAAATACTCCTGACCCTGTGAGTGGGGTGGAAATGGGGATAGTGGTGATTTCAAACTTCTTTATGTATGTATGCATTTCCTCCTGTGTGAGTATCCGAGAATTAAAGTAGCCATAAATGATTTTCATGTTCTTCCAGGAAGAGTCATGACTGTGTGTATTGGTGGAGTTATATAACTGTAATACTCTTAACCTAAAAAGAGTAGAATGCTGAAATGTATGGACATAAAAATATGATTAAAAAAATAATAGTAACAGGCCTCTCTCAGTGAATGGAACGCAGCCATCTCCAGAATGTGTGCCTTCCAGCGAGTTCCTACTGCTTTCTGGCCTTATCTTTTTCATTTTTACTGCATTTCTGAGCAGAGGGAGAGGTGCAGATAGGCTTGCTGGCACTTTAGGAGGAGAAAAAATTTTAAGATGGCAAGTTGCCTACTGAGAATAATTGAATAAATTATGGAATGTTCACATAATACATTAAAAGAGATGGATATATTTTGACTTCAGAAGATGTCTGCAGTATGTTAAATGAAGACAATAAGAAAATAAAATGAAAACAATTGAAGATGGCATAGGAAACACTCCCAACCCCCCATAGAAACACTCGTGATAAAAGGGATTCTCTCTGTGGGATATTCTAACATGATTGTCATTTCTTCTTTCAATTTCTATTGAATAAAGTATAATACACATAGATGTATGTACATATGCCATATACATCTATACACATTTTATAAATGTATAAAGTTGCAAAAAGACTTGCCCACGCAGACCACCAACCTTTTCCTCTCCAAATGCATCTGCTGTCGCTGTGCCTTCTTTTTTCCAGTAACCACTGTCTGTCTTTTGCCTGACTCATTTCTTTGCTTTAAAAGATGATTTGTGGGGTGCCTGAGTGGCTCAGTTGGTTAAGCATCCACCTCTTGATTTTGGCTCAGATCATGATCTCACAGGCTTCCTGGGTTCGAGTCCTGCTTCAGCACAGAGCCTGCTAGGGATTCTCTCTGTCTCCCTTTCTCTGTCTTTCCTTCTCTCTCTCTCTCTCTCTCTCACCCCCCCCAACATAAACAAATAAAACTTAAAGTAATAAAACATGGTTTGCTTTCTATGTATTTTATCTTAACAATATATCACTTGCTCTGGAAAAACCAAGTAGCATGCCCAAGTCTATTACCTTTAGATGAAGACTCCCAGAAGAAGATGAAATTGGACAGCCTCTGATTCATTGGCTTCGGGCATCTTTATAGTTTGCAACGGAAAAGTCAGTCTGCAAGGCTCTCTGAGTCCTGGGGAAATGGGGCTCCTACACTAAGCAGGGCACCCATCATGATTCATAGAGAATACCCAAAAGCAATGTACTCAGAGGAGATAGACTGCTTCCTGTTTTCTTCTTTTAAGGGCATCCCAGTCTACTTTTCAAGTCTCAGGCTTATCTAAAGATGGAAGAGTTTTGCGAGGTGAGATGTGTGAACTTGCTTGCTTCAGGGTGCAGTGCATTTACAGAAGAATAGGAGCTTCATCAGAACGTAAATAACTGAGACAAATCAGGCACACAGGGAGTCCATGCAACCCATAGCCAACCATCTGTCACCACGTACGTGAGGTATAGTTCATCTTCAAGTGACACTACTTCACTCAGGACTGGTAGCCAGACATCCCCGTGCACAGTGCCAGCCTGGGATTTCTCTGTCCTGTTTTGAGGATCCCTTTGCTTCTTGCCTGTCTCCTGGGTCAGATCCCCATGTTCCTGACACTAATATCCTTTTGTTTGTTCCCTCTTTTTTTGTCAACACACATTCCCTCGCACATTTTTGAGAAAGGGTGACAGGGATGTGTCTATTAAAAAGATACTTCAAGTCAGAAAATGTCTTTATTTTATGTCCACACTGATGGGTAATTTAGCTGGGTGTAGGGTTCTGTTTTGGATATCATTATCCTTCAGAATTTTGAGACGTTTCTTTACTACTATCTGCTTTCTTTCTGGATTGCTATTGAGACATCCAGAGCCTTCTGATTCCTTATATTGTCAACATGATGTGTTCTTCCCCATTCTCCTTTACTCTGCCAGAAATACATATAATTTTCTCTTTGTCACCAATATTCTGAAAAACCAGGTTATGCTTTGATATCATTGATCCACTGGACTGTGTACTCAGTGAACCATTTCTATCTGGTTATTCAGGTTAAAAGCTTTTATTAGTAATTTCTTTCCACATTCTCTGTTCTCTTCAGAAAACCTAATTATTTGGATGTTATATTTGAGGAATTATTTCTCTTATCTTTTCATAGCCATTTTCCATCTCTTGGTCTTTTGTTCTGCTTTCTGGAAAAGTTTCTTGACCTATTAGCACTTGTATTGGGGATTTCATTTCTGCCATCATGTGTTTCAATTTTGATATGCTTTTGTTTTTTGCTAGATGTTCTTTATGTGTCCGGGTTATCTTGCAATATCTTCTTTCATCTCTTTGAAAAGGCTAATGAAAGTCATTATTTAAGATTGTCTTCAAAGTCACTCTTTATGTAAGTTTTTTGGATTCTGCATTCTAGGTTAAAATTTTTTTCTGATTAATTTGGATTATCTGCTAATGATGAAGATACTCCATTCCCCCTTCCCTACCCAATTTGTGGGGCCTGTTGATATCATGCTTTGTTGTAGGATAAGTGGGGTGGGCTATTTGTAGGCTAGGGTTGTCTTCTAATGGCACCATCTTTAGGTGTTTCTTTTTGGGTTGGACAGATTCTCTAAGGGTATAATCTTGCAGTCTCCTGCATGAAGGATAAGTCTGCTTGCTTGAATTCAAGAAATGAAGTTGTAATTTTTGCTTTCAGAATTCGGACTGAATGTAGAAACACAGTTTCAAATTAAAGATAGGTACTGGAAAGGGATAAGATGGTGGAGCAGCATGGAAATTCCCTGCTTCTCTCATCCCTGAAATGCAGTTAGATCAGCATCAAACTATTTTACACTCCTAGAAAATTGATCTGAGGATTAACACAACAATCTGCATAACTTGGGCCACAGAACTCAGCAGTTGCACGGTGTGGAGAAGCAAACTGAGGGAGAGAGAAGCTGTGGGGGGTAGGAAGGGATATTTGCAGAGAGAGAACAGAGGAAGGGGGATGACTACAGGAAAAGCCCTCCCTCCAAAAGTAGCTGGAGAGAAAGAGAAAGGGTGGAAACACCCACAAGTGACTGAACAAGAAAGGGAGAAAGGAACAAGGAGAGGGTTTCATTAGGACTCAGTAAACAGAGCAGAGCAGCGTCAGAAATTCTGAAACCCAGTACCTGGGTGTGCTCTGGTGGGAAGGGTGAATCCCCAGGAGCTAGCAACGAGGTCCATGGGACACCTGGGGAGAAGCAGTTCCCCTGATAGGAGGGCATTTGGTAGAGGCCATATGGCCTCCCCACATGCAAAGGTCCCAAAAGACCCTGAAGAACACAGGTGCTGGTATTGGAAGAGATGTCAGGGTGCAGTGAAACCTGAAGTGGGTTGTGCATTGTATGTGTATCATAATCCCTGAACCACTGCTACTATGCAATTGCAGAGACTTATTCTGGAGTGAGCTAGCACCTGGCCACAACCTCTGAGCCTCTGCAGCAGCATGAACTAAGGAACATTCCCAGGGCCAAGCCAGCACCTGGCTGCTGCTTGGCGAGACCCTCCTTCAGAGGAGGGTCCAAGATGCAGGGCCTTCAGAAATGAAGGGTTTGGAAACACAGCCCCCCCTGAGATAAAATTTGAGAGAGAGGTGCTGCCTGGCAGGCTGACAGCTTGGACATGGACAGTATAGAAGCAGGGCATGGACAGAAGCTGGAAACAAAGGATGGGGATTGATTGCCAGTGGGTGAGAGGACAGAGTTCTGGAGCTAACGACTGTGAAGCTGGGTGACACCATTTCACCTCTCCTGTGCATGCACATCCACAGTTACACACGCCACACTTTTACAACCCAGTAAGCAGCGTCACCTTGGGGAGAATGGAGCTGTTACACCAACCCCGATCTGACTACACCAACGAAGTCCTAGAGGATCACAAGTCTCTCTGCCTGCTTAGTTTATAGACTGTAAATTCCTTTATAGTTTGGCTTCTAGGGGAAATGATGTAATTTCATTTGGATTGAATTCTGTTCACTGGTCCATCTATTAATTTTTTCCTTTCTTTTTCTTATTCTTGGATACAGAAACAGACAAAATATTTTTATTTTCCATTTTTACATAAACATCTTAAAAATTACTAATTTTATTGTTTCTAAATATATCTTTATTCTATTTTACCTTCTTCAACTCATTTTATTCTATTTTACTTTATAAGTTTTTAAGCATTTCTTTTTTGTTTTCTTTTTTCTTTACTTTCCCTTGTTTTCTATTCAATCAAGCTTCTTTATTTTTTTAAAAAATTTTTAAATGTTTTTTATTTATTTTTGAGAGAGACAGAGAGAGTGCGAGCAGAGGAGAGTCAGAGAGAGAGGGAGACATAGAATCTGAAGAAGGCTCCAGGCTCTGAGCTGTCAGCACAGAGTCCAACACGGAGCTCAAACTTATGAACTGTGAGATCATGACCTGAGCTGAAGCCGGACCCTCAACCAACTGAGCCACCCAGGCACCCCTCAATCAAGCTTCTTTAAATAACCAGGCCAAAACATACCTAGGATCTAGCTTCCTTTATTTTATTTTCTTGTGTTGGTTTTAGTCTCTTTAATTTTAATTTTATTAACTTTTTCTTCTTCCAAAATGACAAAACATAGGAATCACCCTAAAAGAAAGAACAGGAAGAAATGACAGTCAAGAACTTAATCAACATTATATAAGCAAGCTATCTGAATTAGAACTTAGAATCACAATAATAAGAATACTAGCTGGGGTTGAGAAAAACATAAAATCCCTTTCTGCAGGGATAAAAGAAGTAAAATCTAGTCAGGATGGAATTAAAAATGCTCTAACTGAAATGAAATTTCAAATGGATGCCATGACAGCAAGGATGGATGAAGAAGAGCAGCAAATCAGCAGTATAGAAGACAAAATCATGGAGAATAATGAGGTAGGAAAAAAAGAGGGAAACTAAGGCAAAAGAGCATGATATAAGAATTAGAGAATCAGTGACTCACTAAAAAGGAATATATCTGAATTATAAGAGTCCCAGAAGATGAAGGGAAAGAAAAAGCTGTAGAAGATGTATGCAAGCATATCATAGGAGAATACTTTCTTAACTTGGGGAAAGAAACAGACAGACATCAAAATCCAAGAAACATAGAGAAGTCCCATTAAATTCAACAAAAACTGGCCATCAACAGACATATAATGATCAAATTCACAAAATACACAAGGAAAGAGTAGCCATACTTGAATCAGACAATTTAGATTTTATTTTTTAAAGTTTAATGTTTAGTTTTTAGAGAGAGAGACAGAGACAGAATGTGAGTGGTGTAGGGGCAGAGAAAGACAGAATCCAAAGCAGGCCCCAGACTCTTAGCCATCAGTGTAGAGCCCAACGTGGGGCTCAAACTCACAGAGTGTGAGATCATGACCTGAGCCAAAGTCAGATGCTTAACCAACTAAGCCACCCAGTTCCCTCTAGATCTTAAAATAAAGAAAAATCAGACAAATACCCGGCTAAAAAGGAGAGAACAACAGACCAATTTCCCTGATGAACATGGATGCAAAAATTCTCAACAAGATACTAGCCGACCAGATCCAACAATACATTAAAAGAATTAGTCATCACAACCAAGTGGGATGCAAGGCTGGTTCAATATCCACAAAACAATCACTGTGGTACATCATATCAATAAAAGAAAGGACAAGAACCACATGATCCTCTCAATAGATGCAGAGAATGAATCAGACAAAATACAGCATCCTTTCTTGATAAAAAACCCTCAAGAAAGTAGGGATAGAAGGATCATACCTCAAGATCATAAAAGCCATATATGAAAAACCCACTGCTAATATCCTCCTCAATTGGAAAAAAACTAAGAGTTTTCCCCTAAGGTCAGGAACACCACAGAGATCTTCACTCTCACCACTGTTACTCAATATAGTACTGGAAGTCTTAGCCTCAGCAGTCAGACAACATAAAGAAGTAAGAGGTATCAATATCTGCAAGAAGGAAGTCAAACTTTCACTCTTTGCAGGTGACATAATACTCTATATGGGAAACCCAAAAGATTTCACAAAACTGCTAGAACTTATCCGTAAGTTCAGCAAAGTTGCCAGATATAAAACCAATGCCCATAAATCAGTTGGATTTCTATACACCAATAGTAAAGCAACAGAAAGAGAAATCAAGGAACTGCTCTCATTTACAATTGAACCAAAAACCATAAAATACCTAGGAATAAAACTCTAGAAATACCTAGGAATGAAAACTATAGAAAGCTTATGAAAGAAATTGAAGATGACTAAAAATGGAAAAATATTCTATACTCATGAATTGAAAGTACAAATATTGTTAAAATGTCGATACTACCCAAAGCAATCTACACATTCCTTTCAATTCCTATCAAAATAACACCAGCACTCTTCACACAGCTAGAACAAACAATCCTAAAATTTGTATGGAACCAGAAAAGACCCTGAATAGCCAAAGCAATCCTGAAAAAGAATACCAAAGCTGGAGGCATCACAATTCCATACTTGAAGATGTATTGCAAAGCTGTCATCATCAAGACAGTATGGTACCGGCACAAAAACAGACACTTAGATCAATGGAACAGGATAGAGAACCCAGAAATGCACCCACAAGCGTATGGCCAACTAATCTTTCACAGGGAGGAGGACAAAACACAAGAGACTCTTAAATACAGAGAACAAACTGAGGGTAGCTGGAGGGCTGTGGGTGGGAAGATGGTCTAAATGGGCAAGGGACATTAAGGAAGACATTAAGGAAGGAATCACTGGATTCTACTCCTGAAATCATTGTTGCACTATATGCTAGCTATCTTGGATGTAAATTAAAAATGAATGAATAAATATATTATAAAAATAAATATAGGTATTTAGACTCTCAACTGTGTATGATATCCCTCGAGCCAGAGAGCCTCAGAGATTAAATCCATCGATGTCTGCTGAGAGGAGGTTGCCCAACATCATGGCTGACAGGGTCTGATTACCAATCTACTGCTTCTCACTCTTCACATAGTTCTTAAATAATTTCATAATTAGCTCCTCTCCCCAATTCTTTGCTATTTCCAGAAGCACCAGGAGCTGCTAGACTCTTAGCTTGTAAGGATTTTGTGGTGTTAAATAAGGTTATTTCATAAATTTTTCTTTACTGCTTGGGAATTAGTTTCCTTCTGTCTACGAAATCAGTGGCTACACATCCATGTCCTTGGCAGCATCTGATGCTTTATTACTGCCCTCACCATAGGGGTTTATGTCTAAAAAAAAAAAATCCCCTTTACTCTGGGGTCAGTGGGTTTTTGAAAGAAAACAAATTTTAACCAATGAATTTGACCCTGTTAAACTAGAATGACTTCCTTTTTACCGTTCTTCATATTCTCCATGTGTGTTTAATGATTGATATTTATTACTTTAATAATCTTAAAATCCCCTAATTCCAAATTCATTTCAACCAAAAAATGATAAATGTTAAGACAATAAGAAAAATAGGAGATACTAAAGAAAGCTATAAGATACTAAAAAACGGAACTAAATATTTTTGTATGTCTTTGCAATATGTACACAGATAGTTGAGAAAACAAGAAATTTCTCCTAATTACTTGTGGACTAGTTAAATGAGTCCATCAGAAGACTGGCATAGTTTTGAGTGGCTTGGCTAATAAAAGTTGTAGATGGTGACATATGACTCCTATGCTTATAATATGTATGTATTTAAGTATATATATATATATATATATATATATATATATTGCATACACATATATTTAAGAAGATAGATGATATTGTGAAAGTTTATTTTGGATGATGAACACATTTGTAGAGAAGCTCACAGTTGCTAAACAGAATACAAGAGTAGGGACTCCACATGAAGGCCTCCAGGGTACACGCTCCGTATCTGTGGGTCAGCATCACTCTCTCCAGCACACTGTCCTATGTTCTCAGGAAGTCCCATACTTTGCTTTAGGATCTTTTCTGCTTGGTCGTTCAGAAACAAATATTGCTAAGTTTTCTAGGATTGTTGATGATTTAATATGTTACTATTCATGGTTTACAGATTTGTAAATTGCCCAGGATTTCCTGGAAGTGATATGTCAACACTTAGATTATGTCCAGTGGTATTGATTTTTAGGCGGTGATATAGGATGGGCTAATTTGTTATTTTTTCAGGATCAATTCCAGCAGGCCTAGTGTTAACCTTCTGTCCTAATGGATTAAAACATACATCTCAGCAGTACTGACTGTGCTGAGAGTACACTTACGAACATTCTAGTGCCTGTGTTTTGGCGAATAGATGTATTCATTTCAGTTGGTCATACACTTAGGAGTAGACTTGGTAGGCAATTTAGATATCCATATTTGTAGCGTTAGAAGGTACTGCAAAGCATTTTCTGAAGTGGTTGTACCAATTTACACTTGTATGCAGATGATCTTTTAGGAGATTAGAACATGTTGCAAACTTCCTTGGAAAATGAGGAAATCCTTTTTTTGATGGGTCTCTTACTCTATATAAATTGTTTTAAATGATACTTACCTGTAGATTTTACCTGATGGAAGATACCAGCTTGGTTCTTGTTAAGCAATTCCTACTACTAATTTTCTTTTCTTCACTATTATTGATTTCTGTGTCCAAGTAATTTTTCTGTTCTGTTTCCTTGAACAAAACAAAGGCATCTTCAAATCTTGCAAGTATCCCTTGCTTTGGATTTCTGAGATCAAAGTTGGCCCAATTCTAGTTTGTAAACTATTTTGGAATCTCCTGGTTATTTCAGGTTTATGATGATCTAAGGAACAGCATCCTCCTCCCTACCATTAGTTATTCTTTAAATTCCTGCCAGAGAAGAGAGAAAATCTTCCGCAGACCCATGAAATCTTATTTTTCAAAGAGAAGCATGATTAAGACAGAATTTGAAGTATATCTAATTCACTTTGGACGCCCAAGGAAATTTGGAGAAGTACAAGAAACTTGAGAAAATAAGACATCTAATACATGCCAATTAGATTTAAAGGAGAAGATGACTCATCTGGAATTTTAAAAAAAGCTGAATAACAGACATGCCCGAGTTAAGAGCCAGTCTTGCTGTTGGAGCCCAAGAGAAGGGCACTTGGGGTGACACAGGTCCAAGGAACAAGATTTAAATGCTTGTTAGAAAAATTCTTCTTTTCCCCCATCTATAGATATTCCTTTGAAATGTCCCAGAAATGTCTAGCTGTCAAATGTAAATTAGCATAACTGATTAAATTTAATCAGAAACAATCCTGTGTGCAGCGTGGCAGAGGAAGGAAGAGGGAGACCAGGCTTGCTTGTACACACGTTCACCTTGCCGACCCACCGTGATTTGTAAGTGAAGGGCTAGCCATGTCAAGCAATTAATAATTCACAGGCATTGGTTTGTTTTTAATGTTTTCCTCTTTATTAACACTCAGAGTTATATTCAGAGTTTATAAACACTCAGAGTAGTAGAGGGCATGGGACCGTGAATCTAATAGATCCGTCACCCAACCTTACCAGTGATCATGATTGTCCAATTTTGTTTGACCTTTATAGACCTTTACTTCTCCCCGCCTCTTCCCAGATAATGATGATGCAAAGGCTAGACTTCATAACCACATTATTTAAATATGTTCCTACATATCTTTTGAAGACAAAGAATTTCAGTATCATTATCACACCTAAAAAAATTTCATTGATCTGTGTTTACTATTGTCCTGTTGTATCAGTCGGGTACACTTTGATCACAAGACTTGGGTCAAATAACCATGTCCTTTGCCTTCAAGTTTGCACATCATTTCATCACAAATGAACGTGACATGTGGGTTCAAACCTATTCGAGTTCCTGGTGGAGTTTAGTTTAATAATGAGTTTCTCTAGTTTATCTTCTTCTTACATGGCTATTTCTCTTATATCAACATTTCTCTCTCAAATGGAGTTTCCTAATGGAGCAGACACCTGATGGGACCTGGCCAATGACTGCACAGGTGTCTTAATTGTGGAGTATGGTGTCCTCTGCCTATAAATAATTAGAAATGAATACAAATATGGGGTTTCATTCATCATTTTAGAGTTGTTCCCATATGATGTCAGTGGACCTTTGGCAAGGGTACCTAGAGTGGTCTTCTTGTGCTTGATAGCAGGAATTCTCTAGGTTAGATTAAATTCTCTTGAGCCCAGAGTTCAGGGACACTATCAGATATTTCAGGATCACTAGCCGTGCCATTTAGTGCTTTGAAAAACGAGAAGGAATTGCAAGTCTTCTTCTGTCTCTGCTAAAAGTGAATGTGTGTGGGATAAAAAGTCATCAATGGAAGAAGCCACTTTAGTCGTACTCCTGTTAGGAAAGCCCGTGTGAGTAGTACTCTCGTTAGCCAGGCATATTCATGTTTTTTCAGAAAAGAATCATCCCCAGGGCCATGCTTGCTTTATCCAAAACCCTTAGACACTTGTAAACACCTCAGGAACAGATGGGGAAAGCTTGCAATGAATACAAAGCAGTATATTTGGGTATTTTTAGGAAGAAAGAGGAGGCTCAGAATGATGTTAGAACTTCTTCATTCTCCTCTAAAACAGGAAAGGACTATTTCCTCCTTCTACAGGCTGTAACTCAGGATATGATGTATTATGCAACAGTGCAGTACCAACTTTGAAGGTCTCGAAACGTTTCCCCATGTCACTGGCTATTCCGGTGACAAGGATGCCTTTGAGGGGAGGCTGGTCTGTACCTCTTAGCTCTTCAGCCCTCCATTGCCAGTGGGTGGTGATCACTTTCTCTATCTCATTTCCTGTATCCTTTGCCAGTTGTATCAGCTAGGAGATGTGACGTTATGCTACAACACTAAAACCCCAGCATCTCAGAGGCTTACTTTTTACTCACAAATCCTCCGATGGTCAAGGCATCTCTGGGGAAGCTGTCATGCATTGGTGGAGATATGTTCAGACTTATTTCTTTGTTGCCAAAGCTCTGTGTTCACTATTTTTCTGTGAGGACACCCCCCCCCCAAATGTCACCTTTTCTCCTTTTTGGTGTCTTTCTTTTTTTCCCTTTTTCTTGGTAGCACCTCCACATCAAACTGTGCTTCCATGAACTTTGGAAGATAAAGCATGGGGGATGGTGTGCCAGCTCCTAACTACTTCCATGTAGAAGTGGCATGAGTCCTGTCCCACTCACATTGTGTTGCCCAGTGCAAGTCACCCAGTCATGGCCAAGATTATCAAGTACCAGGTGATGCAGTTTTTCTGTGTACTTAGATTCTGTGTACATTGACGTGTATCACACCAGTTCTAGTCTGACTTTTTTATTTAAAAATTTTTTAAACATTTTTTTCTTATTTTTGAGAGAGAGAGAGAGAGTGCGAGTGAGCAAGTGAGCGAGAGAGCGAGAGAGAGAATGAGAGAGAGAGAGAGAAAATGAGAGTGGAGGAGGGACAGAGAGAGGGAGACACAGAATCTGAAGCAGGTTCCTGGCTCTGAGCTGTCAGCATAGAGCCCGACGTGGGGCTCGAACTCACAAACCAGAGATGATGACATGAGCCAAAGTCCAGTGCTTAACTGAGCCACCAAGGCACCCTGACTTGTTTCTTTTAATATTGCTAGACCTCTATCTGTATGTTGACATTTTGGTGAGCAGACAAAACAGGATATCATTTCTTTATATTTTTTTCTTTCCCTTCTTAACCAGGAACAATTTATTTTCCTAAAATTGTTTACAACTACTAGATTTCTTGGTGGTGTTAGGTCAGTGTGTCTCCTGCTTTCAGGGGCATACAGATCACCTGCCATCTTGTTCCAGGGCAGACGTTGGTTCATTGGGTCTGGGTGGGGCCCCAGATTCTGCATTTCTAACGGGCTCCCAGGTGACGATGCCGCTGGGTGCTGAGCACACTTTGAAGCGCAAGCCTTTGGTCTCTCACCCTGTTGAGAGAGGGAGAAGCGTCCTGATTTTAGTTGCATTGAAACAGAAATTTAGGCCATTATTATTTTGTCTCTCCGGTAAAATCTGAATGAAGGGCTGCGTCTCGTGGGGAGCGTTGTCAAACATGTCCAGTGACTGCCATTACAACTCAAAAGCACGCTTCTGGAAGATAATTGGCTCTGCGTTCATTCATACTGAGGCACGGTTGCTAGAAGAAAGGAGACCTAACTGAACACTCAAGGCATTCCACTCGAAGCCAGCGTCTAATTACGGCGGCGCCCCCGCAGCAGGGGCCCTGGAGGGGAGAGGAGATACTGAAAACATCTTCATACTCCTTTGCTCTGAAGAGCCCTTCCTGAGATCAAATGCAATTTGTGTGAAGGAGGCAGCGACTGACGAGCTTTACCCCCAGCAAGCAGTCAGGGCATTTGTCACCGTGCTTCGATTTTGCCTAATTATTAATAGAACACTTATTTTTTTTTTCCTGATCCTTTACTTATTAAGATTCTTGCATGTTTTAAGCATTTCACTTAGCACTCAGAGTTCCAGATGAGTTTCCATTTGGCTCCAAGAGGCACGCTGGCTTCAGAGGGCGTGTTAGCACGGTGCGGATGTGCACTTGGAGAGAATGAGGCCCGGCCGGGACAGGCACTGGGAGGCACTTCTCGCTTCATCCAGAGCCCGTTTTTTTTCTTACTTTGCTCATTTGTAATGCCAGCCCATGATGGTGAATGGGTGTATTGCCATAAATTAACAGCCGTGTCTCATACTTCTTATTCTCGAGGTGTAATTCAAGGAACTGTCACAAGGAATAGCAAAGCTATATATTCTGCTTTACGGCAACCATCATAAAAAAAAAAATCCCAATTACTTTAAATTACCACAAAATGACTTTAAAATCAACCCCAGACCCGCTGCCCTTGATTTTCTTGTAATTAGTTCAAAGGGCAGGAGATAGAGCAGGAAGTTTTGGGGTATATTATACAGCAGTTACATTTTTCATGATTAAGGAACTTTTAGTTTACAGCTTCTTTCCTTTGAACTAATTCATTGAAGGAGATAATAATTCTAGGTTCGTTTCCTTATTCTGCTGACACTCAATTTCTGGGACTTGGGCATATTTCACTTCCCCTTTTATCATTAAAATATTTAAAACTCTAATTTAAAATCATAGCAAACGCTTGGTTTTTGTGTGATGAATGGAAACTCACTGGTATTAGCTCAGGGGATTCAGCAACACCCAAATTCCGCCCTAGCAGGACCACTTTTTTCAAGAGGCCCTGAGAAAGATGGACACGTAATGGACGCTTACAGGGACACGTACTTCTGAGGTCCACATGTCTAATCTGTCACTGCAGGATTCTCTCTTAAACCAGGCTGTAACAGAAGGCTTCTGCTGCACATTGGAGAACTTTGCTCCATCCCTAAAATTAAACCCAAGTTTTACATCAACCCATTGGCACAAGAGGAGAAGACAAGGAAATCAGAGCATTTACCCCTGTGTGAGTAGATCAAATGAGTGCTGAGTCAGTGACTGATTCAGTGAGAAAGACTCTAGCTCATCGACTTGCCATACAGCATGCAGTGTCGGCTCCCATGGCTTCAGGCACCTTGGCAGGTTCAATTACATTCTGTATGGTATTCCTTACCATTTGCTGATTGCAAATAAGGACATCAAGTTCTCATACAGGTGCAGAAACTCTGTCTATAGACCCATCTCTTATACTGAGCCATCCGTTCAACCAATCTATCGAGAGAAAAATGGTGGGAAATGATCTTGTCTTCTTCAGACTAGAATATCTGTTCTAGTGTTTTCCACTGTTCCCACAAGGACCAGTCCTAGGCGCAGCAATTGCTTTAGCATTTACAAATATATTTTTTAAACATGTATTTTAATGGGACATAGGATGGGTGGAGTGGTGCAAAGGGCGCTAGATGAAATAATTTCTCCAAGGGCCCTGTATGTCCCCAAATCCCGCTTGCTTGATTTCCCCTTTTATTTGGAGTGTTGGACTTATTATTCATGGGCTCAGTTTTCATAGTTTTAGCCTTTGTTCATCTCCATCCATATAAAAAGCATATGGAAATAGTCTATAAGTTTAAGGTATTTTCTCCCTTAATGCAACAATTTTAGGGAATGTCAAAGGATATTTTTCTTCTTAGATATTATGAAATATGTAATCTGATGCAAGTCTTTCTCAGGATAGGTTGCTTCTGGCCATTTTCTTGGTGCCTTTTTTTGGCAATTCTGTCCTCTCCCCAAAGTTTGACGTTCCAGATCCACTAAAGCCTCCTGCTGAGAGCGTTTGAATCACTGCCGTGACACACAGTTGACTTTGCGCAGGAAACTTTCACATTTCATTATCTCTCTATTGTATGGGCAGCCTCTTCTGGTCAGCTGAATGCTTTTCTTTCTTCTGTATCCTGGTCTTTTGAATGTGGCCTCATTCCTGTCCAGCCACCATACTATTTTTTTCTCTCCAATTAGCTATATACTGTGCCTCCATTTTCTCGCTTGACACTCGCCCAGTTACCCAATTTAATGTGGCTTCTGGTCCATCACTCTGCTAAAACAGCTCTTTCTGAACTCGTTAAGGAGGTGTCTATTGCTAAACACAAAGAATGTGCTTTGGCTTTAAGATGTAGGACTTTAAGAAATGTTTCTTTATTTATTTTGAGAGTGATAGCCTGAGCACGGGGAGGGGCAGAGAGAGAGGGAGAGAAAGAATCCCAAGAAGGCTCCATGCTGCCAGAACAGAGCCCTACCTGGGGCTCAAACTCTCAAACCATGAGATCATGACCTGAGCCAAAATCAAGAGTCAGAGGCTTAACCAGCTGAGCCACCCAGGAGCCCCAAGAGGTAGGACTGTTGAATTGCATTCAACACTGTCGGTCACTGGCTTCCTCTTAAATATTCTCTTAGCTTGCTTTCCATCATATTCTTTGCACTTGCCCTGAGATTTCTTCATGACACTCTTCTGTGGCCGCTCTCTAGTTTCTCCCTGAGTGAAAGCATTTATACTTAAGGCTTCATTACTTCCTATAAATAAGTGACTTAGAAAGTTTTATCTGCGGGCAAGAACTCATCTCCTGCTTCCAGATTATCCACTCTGCTTTCTTAAAAATATGTTTTTAACATGTATTTATTTTTGAGAGTCAGAGAGAGACAGGGTGTGAGCAGGGGAAGGGCAAAAAGAGAGGGAGACACAGAATGTGAAGCAGTCTCCAGGCTCTGAGCTGTCAGCACAGAGCCCGACACGGGGCTCAAAGTCATGAACCACAAGATCATGATCTGAGCTGGATGGACTCTTAACCGACTGAGCCACTCGGGCACCAGATCTCTGTGCTTTCTTGACCACTTTCTTACGTGAGTTACAGACATCTCAAAATCAGTGTGATTAAAACTAAACCAGTGAACTATGACTGAAGCCTGGCCTTCTCAGGTTTTCTACCTCTACATGGCATCTCCATTCATCAAAGATTTTCCATCTAGAATCTCAGGAATCATCCTTGACACCTCGTTTCCCTTCTCCTTGTTTGTGCTCATTCACCATTTCCTCCACAATATTAAGTGCTATTATGCACGAGGTTCTGATTTTAGTGTGAGATACACATCATCAAATATGTCCCATCCATATCCATCATCTAGTCCTCTTATATACACCCTACTCTCTCCGTCTCATCCATTCCATCCCAAGCTCCCATCATCTTTCACGCTACCCCCATAACCCATTCAGTCTGTCTGCACTAAAACAGACTTTCCAAAGGCTGCCAGTGTTATCTTGCCCACCCCTAGCTCCTGCTCTTGATTTAAACTTCCCGGTGCTTTCGGAAAAAACTTATTATTTTGACTAATGGGCCATGACTGCTCTTATCTCTGCTATTTGTCAAGCTCACCTAGCCTTAGATTGACCCTTGGTCCTTCCTTCTCCAGCTACTTTCCTTCCCTTTTTGAACAAGTTCTTTGAATATTATTGCTCCTTGCAGCTTTTGCAAAATCTTCTTTCACAGCACAGCACAACTCTCCCTTATCCAATACCCTCCTTGCCTCTGCAGACTGGATCTAATGCCATTTCTACACCCTTGGGTGGAGCATGGCCAAGCCTTTGTTTTCTCCCCACTGAGTCTGCAATGCTTTGTACAGTGCCTGGCACATATTAGGGGTTCATTAATATTTATAAATAAGTCATAGTTCCTTACGTCATTTTTATGAAAATTAGTTGCCTAGGCCTTTTGCACATTTGTGCATCATGATGGACTACTTTGGATTGCCTGGGCCTTTGCTGACGCTTTTCTTGGGCTATACCTAGATTTTTGTCACTGTCCTGAAGTGACCTTTTAACCAGTTCCGTGTGGACACTGTTATCTCTGGTTATTTAAGATGCAGCAGAGAACCTCAGACCATTTATACCAAAGAGAATTGCTGGGATATATGTAAATTAACATCGGTTACTAGCATTTATCAAAACTTTCATTTAAACTGAGTTGAGCCGTACACAGTTGCATACATTATTTTAAAAACTGATATCCTTAGGAGAGAACCTTGTAATTATGCTGAAGTGGAAAAATGACTGACAGAGAAGAAGATGGAACTATTTTTGTTGCTTAAAGTAATGTAGGAAAGTGGCCAAACAGTTCGGTTATGGTCTTGTGACTCTGCCAAAGTCAGATGCTGAACTTGGCATGTTCGAATTTATAGTTTGTTTTTCCCCCTTATCCTGCCTGTTTCCTGCAGTGCCTTTGAGAAGTGAAGAAGAGAAAAAAGTGGGTCAAGCAAGTGCGTGGAACCCAGATAAGTCACATTAAAAGTGAACTCAAAGACAAAGAAGAGCATTTTTTTTTTTTTAAATACCCAGCTGCTGCTATTATTTTCAAGTGACATGCGTTGGCCCCATGATCTTGGAAAGACCTCTTACTTGCTAATAAAATGATCAGAAAGATTAAAGGAGAGGTCTGAAGGATTAAATGATTCTTAATAAAAGTAGGTCAATTAATATATGTACATTATATCTGTGTAATACACATAAGCACCCAGATGTCATGTATGTTAATACTCTGTAGAATGTCATGCCACATGGTTAGCTCATATGATGAGTGTTTCTCTTCACTGTGAATAACCGTGCATCTTGGGATTCCTTTGTCCAAGACTGTTTGAAATGGCAAGCACTTTTTAGTGTATTCTATGTGCCAGATGTAAGTACCTTATAAATAATTCTCCTTTTAATCCTCATAACAACTTGATCATGAAATAAGTAGTATTATTATCATCCTTATTGATGGATTAAGCAACTGAAGTAAATGGACGTTACTTTGCCATAGGTTAGAATTGCATAACTAGGAAGCGATGTCTTCATTTTGGAAAATAAATGGCCTTTTTCTATTATTATTATTATTATTATTTTAATGTTTATTTTTGAGAGAGAGAGAGAGAGAGAGAGCAAGTCAAGCAGGAGAGAGGCAGAGAGAGAAGGAGACAGAAGATCTGAAACAGGCTCTGTGCGGAGAGCAGAGAGCCTGAGGTGAGGCTTGAACCCATCAACATGAGATCATGACCTGAGCTGAAGTCGGATGCTTAACCAACTGAGCCACCCAGTCACCCTAATAATGGCCTTATTGTAGAAAACTCTGCATCTTGGCTAAAAACTCTTTCCCTTCAACTTGGCTTTCACCCACAGGGTGGGAACTCCATGTTTCAGTTGTAGCTGCCATGTGGGAAAATGCTCTTCTCCATTTTCTGTTTGAACTTGTCCCACGGGCTTCCATTTTGAATCTCAGGTTGGTGGTGGGATACAGGCTCCTATTCAAGATAGGATTTACTGTTTCACTTTATTTTTCTTTCAGGATACCATGCTAGAATGCTTTTGAAATTTTGTTATTCTCTGCATCGCTGATTTGTCCTTTGAAATAGAGAAATAACATCTGTCATTCTGACATTTGGAGATCTAGATTGTGCCATTTGTCCCTTCTTAGCCTTATGTTTAGGTAGTAAATCAGGCAAGGTGTGGGCTACTTTTCTTGGAGAGTAGATATTGCCCACAGTTAAGAGTCTCTTGGTTTTGGCATGTTGTGGGTATAAGATTGGGGATCTTTTTCATGACATTTTTACTTCGTGCAGAATTTTGCTTTCCATTTCTTAGATTTTTTTTAACCTTTTTCCTTCTTCCTATAAGTGGAAAGGGGTTCAGTTTGGCTATTGGGGTCTTAGCTTTTCTGACATAATATCAGGAGTATATTTATTGATCTTCATCATTTCCCCAAGGTGATTTTAGGGGTACAGGTTTTAGAATTAAAGATTGATTGGATTTGACTTTAAGGATAATGAAAGTACCTCTTGATTGATCTTTGCTGTATAGGCCATAGAATTATGTACTTCATATATGTGTATGTTTTAAATTTAGTAAACAGTTTTAAGAATCTCTTACCTTTGGGGCACCTGGGTGGCTTAGTTGATTGAGCGTCTGACTTTGGTTCAGGTCATAATCTCACGTTCATGAGTTCGAGCCCCACATTGGGCTCTGTGCTGACAGCTCAGAGCCTGGAGCCTGCTTCAGATTCTGTGTCTACCCCTCTCTCTGCCCCTCCCTTGATCATGCTCTGTTTCTTTCTGTCTCTCAATGATAAATAAACATTCTTAAAAAATTTTTTTTAAAAAGAATCTCTTAAATTTGAGCAGATTTGGAATCTCAAAGCAAAATCCTACAGGTATGTTTGAGAGTAGTAGGCTACTTTGTTTTTCAGTGTTGATTTTGAACTGTAAAAATCCTATTTTTAGTTACATGGGGAAAATGTTTAGGAATGGAAAAATGTTTAACTTTGTCTAAATTTCTACCTCTGTTTTGTGCTTTGGATATTCTTGGATGATGCTATGTTTGACATAATTAGGTTGGTGAATATAAAGAAGGCAATTCTTTCATGCTTTACATATAAGAACACTGGGAAACAATGAGAAATAAAGAATGTGTTGAGGTTTCAGGCTTTTTGAAACCCTGAACTAGGGTTGCCAGATAAATACAGGACACTTAGTTTTACTTGAATTTCAGATAAACAGTGAATTTTTTAAAATGTAAGTATTTGCCAAATATTGCATGGGACCTATTTATACTAAAAGAATTTTTAAACATGATTTTTTTTTGGGTAACAGGGCATCCTGTATATTTATTTACTGAATTTGGCAACTCCTCGTTCTAGTTGGTACTATCATTGTCCCTGTCGGACACTGATTTCCTCTCAGGCCCTCTGATTTTATCATTTCGAACACTCAGGTGGGTCCCAAAGTGGGATTTAAAGCCATCCTGGACATAAGCAGATAAATAAATACATATATTCCATATTTTCTTTATCCATTCATCTATTGATGGATATTGAGTTGCTTCTACATCTTGGCTATTATTTATTTTTTTTTTAATTTTTAATGTTTATTTAGAGGGAGAGACAGAGTATGAGCAGGGGAGAGACGGAATCCAAAGCAAGTTCTGAGCTCTGAGCTGTCAGCACAGACCCCAACGCAGGGCTCAAACCCACAAACTGTCAGATCATGACCTGAGCTAAAGTCAGAGGCTTAACCGACTGAGCCACCCAGGCCCTGGTATATGTTGGCTATTATGCTATTGTGAAACTAAGGGTGCATATGTCTTTTTGAATTAATGTTTCCATTTTATGGGGATAAATACCCAGAAGTGGAATTCCTTGATTATATGTTAACTCTGTTTGTAATTTTTTGAGGAACCTCCATACTGATTTCCATAGTGACTGTACCCAATTGTATTCCCAAAAGCCAACAACCCAAGAGAGCTCTCTTTTCTCCACATCCTTGCAAGCACTTATTTCTTATATTTTTTATGTTTATTTATTTATTTTTATTTTTTTATTTTTGAGGGACAGAGACAGCATGAGCAGGGGAGGGGCAGAGAGGGGGAGACACAGAATCCAAAGCAGGCTCCAGGCTCCAGGATGTCAGCCCAGAGCCCGAAGCAGGGCTCTAACTCAGGATCCGTGAGATCATGACCTGAGCTGGTGTCAGATGCTTAATGGACACAGACACCCAGGTGCCCCCAAACATCAGTATTCTTAATGAAATCTGGAGATTAGGTTACCAGGTGGGATGTTTTTTCACCTGCCTTATACACTTTTTATTAAGAGTACTGTTGATCCAGGGGCACCTGGGGGGCTCAGTCGGTTAAGCGTCCCGCTTTGGCTCAGGTCATGATCTCATGGTTCGTGGGTTTGAGCCCCGGTTCAGGCTCTGGGCTGATAGTGCAGAGTCTGTTTGGATTCTCTGTCTCCCTCTCTCTCTCTCTGCCCCTCCCTTGCTCATGCTCTCTCCCAAAAATACATAAACACTTAAAAAAATTTTAAAAAAGAATACTGTTGACCCTTATATCTCAGTTATCTGTAACTCTTTTCTGAAAAAGAAAAGGTTGTTGATGGAAGAGGAAACTTCTTAGAAAACTGAGTCTCTCTTTTAGGTCCAGAAATGATTCGCCACTTACTGAAAAAATGAATTAAGGACGATATATTCAGAAAACTGACAGTTCAGTCAGAATTGTGATTCTAACAGTAAAATATTTGAACTCTAGGCAAGGGCTTTGACCCTGCGCTCTTCGCCCCCAAAGTGCTGCCTTGCTGTCAGACGCTCAGACAACATTTCCATCCTGTGACAGTTCTTACAGTGGATGTGACAGTCTGTCTACATGGGGACAACATGCGGCTGCGGGATGGAGTGTGGCGGAGGGGGAACGTCGCTGTTTTTCTAAGGTTCTCAGATGTCACTGGCTAAGCTAATAAGAGAGTAAGGTATAATCCAGTCACTTCCCAGCAACCAGACACTTCCATGAAGACAACGTGCTTTTGTTCAAATCCACTGAGGTAATGGCAAGCAGAGACCCCTTTGATTTTTAGCTACTCTCAAATTTCTTCTGTTCACAGCGTTACTTTGTGCTGGACACCGGGGAGAGCAGTGTTCCCGTCTCATTTCCTCACATTTTAGGCTCTAGGACATCCCCAGGCTGAAGGAGTAGGTTTGAGAGGCTGAGAGAAGGAATCCATGTCATGGTCAGTATTCTATCCATCTTGGTCTGGGTTGGCAATGTACCCCCATTCAAATGGTTTTGTATCTTCCCTTCTTTAAGACTGTATGGATTTGCCCGGAGTCATCATCCTTACCATATTTATTTGAATGATTATTCTGTGCAAAGCACAGCGCTGCTTCCATCGTGAATTTTCCAATTTTGGGTCACACCGTCCTTAGGAAGATCAAAGTGAAGCTAACCAGCTGAGGTCTCTTGTGCTTCTGAACTTGAGCGCCATGAAGGACGGGCCATTCGCAGCTGGATGCTCATCTCACAACTGGCGACTAGCCTTCTTCTTGTGGGTTCACCACACTCTTCATATTTAATCTCCCAGGAGCTGAACTCAGACCTTGAATTTCCTCATCATTCACAAACCAGAGGGGACAGCTGCGTGCTCCTAAAAGGGTCCTCCAACTCTGTGCTTGAACAGTGACCTGTTACTCAAAGGGCTTCTCCTGCTCATCATGAGAGTTAATGACATTCACTTCAGACCCTTGTGTTTGTGTTTGTTTTTATTGTTCTTTTGCTTCATTCTGTGGGGATTGTGCTGGGCTGCACAACTTTCTGTTTCAATAGACATAAACACCATTTTTCAGTTTGAGTCTAGAGACTCTGTCTTCTAAGCATGATATTTGTGGCTCTCTCTCGAGCTCCAAAGGGTAATATTACTCAGAATGATCTACTCATAAATAGACAGGGTTCAAAACACATATATTTTTTTATAGACTCTGCCTCTTGGTGGTTGCAGGCTATTCCTAAATGCTTGTACCTTGGCTCTATTTTCTTCAGAAAATGACCTTGCTCATCTTATTGTTAACTTTGAGTAAAAAGAAAAGCACCAAGTTGATTCGACAGTTTCATTTGTGGCGGAAAGGAGGGGTAAGGGTCTGTGTGTGGGGGGGTGTTTGTGTGTGCGCGCGCAGCGTGCTTGGGAAGTTTCAGAGAGGAATGTCATTTGCAGAATGTTTTCCTGGGGGAGCTGTTGAGAATTTGTTTTGGTGTAAATTGAGCCAGAAGTTTGAAAATAAAAAGAGACTTCCTAAACGCTTGCTCTCTGTATAACCACCTTGTTAAATAAATGCAGCATTTGGACCAATTCCGTTTTTCTAATTCCATTGTACACTGGGGAAAGCAGAAGGCGTTTTGCATTATGCAGGATCTGGTGTTGGGTTGTTTGGAAAGGCTGCTTTACCCACCAGGTCACAGTAAATGACTACAGATGCTGGGAGTATGTTGACAGTGTCAGCAGTGAAATCTTTGCCACACAGATTGTGAAAAATTACAGGAGGGCAGGACATCATTTATTTTGCTAACGATCTATTTCCCATCTGCACTTTGTACCTGTTGAAGCTGAAAGCGCACTTCCCTATGCCAATCGACTTCTCGCTTCCCTCTTCTTTTTCCTTCCCCTGACAGGCATGCAACGCTTGAAGCCTTAAGTTCAGATGAGCATTATTAACAGTAACCTTTATAGTCTACCAGGGATTAATTTAATTTTTTTTGGTGTGTGTGTTTCTACAATAGTTTCAAGATGTGGGGATGCAGATAGAGTTCTTGTAAAAAAAAAAAAAAAAAGGTTTAGACAGGTTGATTCATTTAGCTACCCAGCAGGATCTGATTGCTTTTTCTAAAATTAAATTCCAAAGAAGAAAATCTCATAGACAATTCCATCCACATCCACAAACACAAAGCTCACAGTACACAGATACGTACACACAGTGTGCTAGCCGGTCCTGGCCGGGAAGATATGCTTTCTTACATGGAAATAGACTAGGTTTTCATTAATTTCTAAAAGTCTTTTTCCTTTGGTCCATTTTCCTCTTGGATAAGCTGGGGCGTATTCAGTAGATGTTTATGTGATTTTGTTCTTACTGAATCCTCACTTTTCAATAATCGAAGTCACCAGATTCTAGTGGAAATTAAGATGTTGTTTTCTGTATATGTTGACAGTGGGGGGTATATTTTATTTTACTTGCTTGATGGTAGCTGGCACAGAGCACTCTTTTGTCCTGCTTTTTCAAGCTGAACGTGAACTCTATTTCAATGCAAAATCAGTAGGTATAGAGCTGTAAATTATACGTGTTGTGGATGTGCTAATAATAAGTTATTCTTTGGTCTTTCCAAGAAATCACTGTGGAAGAAAGGCAGTGGGAAGTATGTCTTGCTGGTTTTGGAGCGCAGAGAGTGAATGATACTCAGAAAAAAATGGAAATGTTTAATTTTTATACTTTCACCTTAGTTTGAAATGCAGATGAAAGTTGCATTTTTATTTATGGCTTGAAGGATAGCAGGCCTGATAACAAATCATAAAGAAAGATGGAAGCCCCAGTAGCAAATTTCATGCTGAAAATTTCATCATTTGTCACATATCAGTTGCTAAAAAAAAAAAAAAAGAAAAAAAAAGGCAGGGGGTGAGGAGGAGTAAAACCTTGAATTTGTGCAGTACTCCAAGCTCCAAACGTAGCCGAAATCTTGATGTATGCTAGTCCATTTAGAGAGCATGTGCAAAGCTCTGGGCTCCTTTTCTTTCTTTTTTTTTTTTTTTTTTTAAGTACTGTATAAACATGGAATGTCCTGGGCCCTTTCTTTTATCAAAGATACATTGACCTCTTATAGAAATTTTCCCAAGTACTGAGTGCCTCTGGCCATGCAAGGACCCACGCTTTGCACAGAAAGATCGAGGTCAATAAGAGAGCTAGGGATATTAAATTAGTGCATTTGGTGGTCTGGAGGTTAGAGGTCAAATAGCCTCAAGATTTCTCACGGTCATCTAATAGCGTTAATGCTCTGTAAAATTAACTTGATTTAGAGCAGCTGACCTCTAGGCCAATAATGAAGTAGGGGTCTTTGTACTGGGTATTTCATTTTAATTCTTCAAGGCTATCTTTTCTCCTTCCTCCAGCCTCCAAATAATACTTTGCACCCTTGCCTGTCATCCATGAACACATAAATACAAAGTAAGACAGATCTCAACCGCTGTTTCTCTGGGTTAGGAGATCTTGCCCGCTAGCTGATGTCTCTTATCTTCCTTCCGTAAAATGTTACCTGATGATAGACAGGTGACCCATGTCTTAAGTTGGCTGCATTCCACAAGATTCTATGTCACATAAAGATGGCGTAGTGCAGAAGAAATCCTGGGCTATGTGGAGGTGGTGGTGGGTCTTCACAAATACTGTTACACACATAGATACTTTCTCTATGTGAAAGAATGACCATACTTAGTCAATCAGATATTGATGGAGCTAAAAACACGGTAAATAAAAACAGAGCTTCAAAAACAGAGGGATTATATTTCTTAAAGTCTTTTTGGGGGTTGTATTTCTTGTAGAATCTTTAAAAACATTTGGGCAACGCAGGGAGACCTGAATGAAAAGAAATAAATGAAAAACACTTTTATGGCTATGCTGTAATAAACTGAAAGGCAGTGTCTAAATACAGACCGGATTCAGATGATGTAGGATTTTATTTCACTTCCACGTTTTATTTTCTGGGTGATCTTGGGCAAGCCATCCGGTGTCTCTGAACATGAGCTTCTTTGATACAGTAGGAATGATCCTCAAAGTGCCCTAATGAGACGGTGCACGTGTAAGTCCGCATAAGCATGGAAGGTATGTGAACGTGTTAGTTCCATTTCATACGACATAGTTTCCGACCCTTTTTAGAAACATTGTCTGGTGGCAAGTTAATTAAAAACCTATTAACTGTGATACGTGTGGTGGAAAGAAGAGCGAGAAGGGAGTGGCAAAGCAGATTTCTAAAAGAGTGGGGCAATTATGTAAATAGCTGGAATTTATTGATTTAATGCTAATTATTTTTAGCTTGAGTGAGTTTGTCAGACATATAATGTTACATTAATATGTCTTAGCTGGTTGGATTGGCTTAATTTTCCATGTAATTTTCAAGACCGTGTTGAACAGCCAATCACTATCATGAGGGATATTAGAGAACATTGCAGTTACTTTACACTGAAGAGTCATCATTTTGGGCCGTGGTTTAAGAGAAGAGTGTAGCAATAAATTCACTGTTAGATTTCCATTTATGCATTCCATTGGAAGAGGTCCCAAACAAAAGAAAATTTATATCAATAATTGTAAAGAAATTACGTTTTATTTCAGTGATTTACCTGTATAGCTTTCATTTTTAATACTATAATGAGGGGAGAACAGTGGAAACCATGATTCCACTAAAGAAGACTATCTCTTATGTTAGAAACAGAAGAGCCACTCGTCATTTATAATAAATGGCGCCCACAATGTCTTAGGCCAATATTCGGAGAAACTAGGGACCACACTGTGTTGCCAGAATGCGTCAATGATTATTACAATTTCTAGAAATCTCTGGGTTTCTGGGAAGCATACATGGCCTAGGAGTAGGAGAAATAGAAGCAAACTATTTCTGTGACTCTAAGAGGAGTTTTCATTTCTTTTTTTTTTCTTTTATAGTTTATTGTCAAGTTGGTTTCCATATAACACCCAGTGTTCATCCCCACAAGTGCCCTCCTCCATGCCCATCACCTCCCTCCCCCTATCCCCTCCCCCATCAGCCCTCAGTTCGTTTTCAGTATTCAAGAGTCTCTCATGGTTTGCCTCCCTCCCTCTCCCCACTATTTTTCTTCCTTCCCCTCCCCCATGGTCCTCTATTAAGTTTCTCCTGATCCACATGTGAGTGAAAACATATGGTGTCTGTCCTTCTCTGCCTGAATTATTTCACTTAGCATGACACCCTGGAGTTCCATCCACGTTGTTGCAAATGGCCAGATTTCATTCTTTCTCATTGCCATGTAGTACTCCATTGTGTATATATACCACATCTTCTTGATCCATTCATCAGTTGATGGACATTTAGACTCTTTCCATGATTTGGCTATTGTTGAAAGTGCTGCTATGAACATTGGGGTACATGTGCCCCTGTGCATCAGCACTCCTGTATCCCTTGGGTAAATCCTTAGCAGTGCTATTCCTGAGTCATAGGGGAATTCTACTGATAGTTTTTTGAGGAACCTCCACACTGTTTTCCAGAGTGGCTACACCAGTTTACATTCCCACCAACAGTGTAGGAGGGTGCCTGTTTCTCCACATCCTCGCCAGCATCTATAGTCTCCTGATTTCTTCATTTTAGCCACTGTGACTGGCGTGAGGTGGTGTCTCAGTGTGGTTTTGATTTGTATTTCACTGATAATGAGTGATGCTGACCATTATTTCATGTGTTTGTTGGCCATCTGGATGTCCTCTTTGGAGAAATGTCTGTTCATGTCTTCTGCCCATTTCTTCACTGGATTATTTGATTTTGGGTGTGGAGTTTGGTGACTCTCTTATAGATTTTGGATACTAGACTTTTATCTGATATGTCATTTGCAACTATCTTTTCCATTCTGTTGGTTGACTATTAGTTTTCTTGATTGTTTCCTTTACTGTGGGGAAGCTTTTTATCTTGATGAGGTCCTAGTAGTCCATTTTTGCTCCTGATTCCCTCGCCTTTGGGGATGTGTCAAGTAGGAAGTTGCTGTGGTTGAGGTCAGGGAGGCTGTTTCCTGCTTTCTCCTTGATGGTTTTGATGGTTTCCTGTCTCACATTCGGGTCCTTCAGCTATTTTGAGTTTATTTTTGTGTATGGTGTAAGAAAGTGGTCTAGTTTCATTGTTTTGCATGTTGCTGTCCAGTTCTCCCAGCACCACCTGCTAAAGAGGCTGTCTTTTTTCCATTGGATACTCTTTCCTGCTTTGTCAAAGGTTAATTGGCCATTTTTGGGTCCAGTTCTGGGTTCTATATTCTATTCCATTGGTCTGTGCTGACAGCTCAGAGCCTGGAGCCTGCTTCTGATTCTGTGTCTCCCTCTCCCTCTGCCCCTCCCCTGCTCATCCTCTGTCTCTCTGTCTCTCAAAACTAAATAAATGCTAAAAATAAAAAAAAATGCAACCAATTTCTGTATGTTGATTTGGTACCCTGCGACTTTGTTGAATTCATGGATCAGTTCTAGTAGGCAGTGGAGTCGGTCGGGTTTGCCATGAAGGGGATCTTTTCATCTGTGAAAAGTGAAAGTTTGAGCTCATCTTTGCCAATTCTGATGCCTTGTATTTCCTTTTGTTGTCTTATTGCTGATGCTAGGACTTCCAGCACTATGTTAAACAACAGTGGTGAGAGTGGGCACCCCTGTCGTGTTCCTGATCTCAGGGGGAAAGCTCTCAGTTTTTCCCCATTGAGGGTGATATTAGCTGTGGGCTTCTCATAAATGGCATTTATGATGTTTAAGTAAGTTTGTTCTAACCTGACTTTCTTCGAGGGTTTTTATTAAGAAGGGATGTTATATTTTGTCAAATTCTTTTTCTGCATCTATCAACAGGATCATATGGCTTATTATCTTTGCTTTTGTTAATGTGGTGTATCACATTGATGGATTTGCAAATAGCAAACCAGCCCTGTAACTCAGGAATGAATCCCACTTGATCATGGTGGATAATTCTTTTTATGTGCTGTTGAATTTTATTTGTTAGTATCTTATTGGGGATTTTTGTATCCGTATTCATCAAGGATATTGGCCAGTCGTTCTCTGTTTCTTTGCTGGGTCTCTGTCTGGTTTGGGAATCAAAGTGATGGTGGCTTCGTAGAATGACTCCGAAAGTTGTCCTTCCATTTATATTTTTTGGATAGCTTGGGAAGAATGGGTGTTAACTCTGATTTAAATGTCTGGTAGAATTCCCCAGGGAAGGCATCTGGCCCACAGCTCTTATTTGTTGGGAGATTTTTGATAAGTGATTCATTTTCTTCACTAGTTATGGGTCTGTTCAGATTTTCTATCTCTTCCTGTATGAATTTTGTTAGTGCATGTGTGTTTAGGAATTTGTCCATTTCTTCTAGGTTGTCCAGTTTGTTGGCATGTAATTTTTCACAATATTCCCTGATAATTGCTTGTATTTCTGAGGGATCAGTTGTAATAGAGCCATTTTAATTCTTGATATTGTCAATTTGGGTGCTCTCTCTTTTCTTTTTGAGAGGCCTGGCTAGAGATTTATGAATTTTGTTCATTTTTTTCAAAAAACCAACTCTTGGTTTCATTGATCTGTTCAACTGTTTTTTTTTTTTTTTTTGGAGTGTATATTGTTTATTTCTGTCCTGATCTTTATTGTTTCTCTTCTTCTGTTGGGTTTAAGGTGTTCTTGCTGCTCTGCTTCTAGTTTATTTAGGTGCATTGTTAGATTTTGTACGTGTACTTTTTCTAGTTTCTTGAGATAGGCCTAGAGTGCAATGTACTTTCCTCTTAGGACTGCCTTTGCTGCATCTGAAAGATTTTGGCTTGTTGTAATTTCATTTCATTTGTTTCCATATATTTTTAAATTTCTTCTCTAATGGCCCAATTGGCCCATTTGTTCTTTAGTAGGGTGTTATTTAACCTTTACGTTTTTGGAGGTTTTCCAGACTTTTTCCTGTGATTGATTTCAAATTTCACAGCATTATGATCTGAAAGTGTGCATGCTATAATCTCAATTCTTTTATATTTAATGAGGGCTGCTTTATGCCCCAGTATGTGATATATCTTGGAGAATGTGCCATGTGCACTCAAGAAGAAAGTGAATTCCATAGCCTCAGGGTGTAGAATTCTAAATATATCTGTCAAATCCTTCTGGTCCAACGTGTCATTCAAGTCCACTGTTTCTTTAGTGATTTTCTATCTAGTTGATCTATTCATTGCTGTCAGTGGAGTATTAAAGTCCCCTACTTTTAGCACATGCTTATCAATAAGATTGTTCTGTTTCTGATTGTTTTCTGTATTTGGGTGCTCCTGAATTCAGTGCATAGATGTTTATAATTGTTAGCTCTTCCTGATAGACCCTGTAATTATTATATAATGTCTTTCTTCATCTCTTGTTAATGGTATTTAAAGTCCAGTTTGTCTGCTTTATGTAGGGCTACTCTGGCTTTCTTTTGACTTCCAGTCACATGATAGATATTTCTCCATCCCCTTGCTTTCAATCTGAAGGTGTCCTCAAGTCTAAAATGAGTCTCTTGTAGATAGCAAATAGATGGATTTTTTTAATCCATTCTGCTACCCTACGTCTTTTGATTGGAGCATTTAGTCCATTTACATTCAGTGTTATTATCAAAAAATAGGGTTCCTTTATAGAGTCTCACTTAGGATTTCTTGTAGGGCTGGTTTAGTTGTGATGAATTTCTTCAATTTTAGTTTGTTTGGGAAACCTTTATTTCTCCTTTCTGAATGACAGGCCTGCTGGATAGAGGATTCTTGGCTGCATATTTTTTCTGTTCATCACATTGAAGATTTCCTGCCATTCCTTCCTGGCCTGCCAAGTTTCATTAGATAGGTCTGTAACCACTCTGATAGTTTTCCCTTTGTATGTTAGAGCCCTTTCATCCCTAGCTGCTTTCAGAATTCTCTCTTTATCCTTATATTTTGCCAGTTTCACTATGACCGAAGGTCAATTCAAGTTATGTCTGAGGGGAGTTCTCTGTGCCTCTTTGATTTCAATGTCTGTTTCCTCCCCCAGATTGGGAAGTTCTCAGCTATAATTCATTCAAGGACTCCTTCAGCCCCTTTCTCTCTCTTCTTCTTCTGGAATTCCTATGATAGGGTTATTGTTTCATTTGATTGCATCACTCAGTTCTCGAATTCTCCTTTTGTACTCTTGGATCACTCATCTCTCTTTTTCTTGGCTTCCTCTTTTTCTATAACTGTGTCTTCTAATTCACCTGTTCTCCTCTCTGCCTCTTCAATCCATGCAGTGGCTGCCTCCATTTTATTATGTACCTCATTTATAGCATTTTTTAGTTTATCATAACTATTTTTAAGGTTCATAATCTTTGTAGCAATAGTGTCTCTGGTGTTTTCATGTCTTTTTCAAGCCCAATGATTAATTTTAGGACAATTGTTCTAACTTATTGATTAGTTCTGTTGCCCATTTTTTATCTGTCACTTCTTCCTGGAATTTCTTTAAGGGAAAGTTTTTCTGTTTCATTATTTTGGCTAGCTTTCTGTCTGTTGTAAGTTTTAAAAGCTTATTATGTGCTCTTCATCTGCAAGTTCTGCTATATTAAAGGAGGCTCATTGACTATCCACGGCCTGTCCATTCAGGAAGTGTTCTTTTAATGGTGTCCCTTGGTCTCTCTTATTGTGCCTTGGTTATTTTATTTTCCTACCCATGTGATATTTGGGACTCTCCACCATGTGTACTTTGCCTTGTTTCTTTGGAAATGTCTTACTTCTCTTCCTCAAACATTTGCAGAGTTGGTAGTTGTAGGACATGCCCAGCTCTGAGCCTGGTCCATGCTTGGACATCTCCAGATAACACAAAGGCATCTCTTGTTTTCCTCTGTTTATTCTTGGGATGCCTGTGTGGCTCATTAAGTTAAGCATTGGATCTCAGCTCAGGCCCTTTTCTCAGGGTCGTGAGTTAAAGTCCCTGGGCATGGAGCCTTTCTTTTCCCTTCTTCAAGCCTAAGAGGAGTTTTTAGGAAGCCCATCAAGGGCTGTAATTCATCACAAGACGCTGAACTGGGGCACTGAGGAAATTGTCATAGCGACCAAGGTGCGTGCTGTGTTTACCTTTCTGCAGTTCTCAAATATGTGCAGTGCCATGTGGCTGGATTCCTATAGATGGAGGTGAAAGGAGCGTTCCTAAGGAACATTCCTTAGCAATTCAAGTCTCTTTAGTGTCATCCGGTTTACCTTTCTTGCTTAGATGAGATCAAAGTAGTTTCTCTGGTTGTTGCAGAAATAGTCACTGCCCAAAGGAAAGTGTGAGGGTAATTAAGAATTATTATATATGTGTTATTTCCCAGTACATTGTATATCACAAAGCTATATTTGGGTATTATTACATGTTTCATAGATGAGAAAATTAAGGTTCAGTTAGGATAAGAAGCTTAAATACAGTTCACTTGCTGCTAATTTGTGGGATTTGAACCCAGAAGGTTCTCACCTTTATACTAAGTCACACTCTCCCCTAAGTACCATAATAAATTATAACAACAACAGAAAAATCCATCCTGACTTAAAAACAATGGCTTTTTTCTGTTGCATTAAGATTTGCTGCTTATGTGCTAAACATGTTCAGATACTTGGAAGAAATTAGTCAAGAAGGGAGACAGGAAGAAAAAACAATTCTATGAAGGTAGAGGAATATCCGTGTCAGGATGAAGAAATTGGGAAGTGGATAAGTGTGACAGAACAGAAAAAGAGAAGGAAAGCAAAATCACTACGGTAAGAGCTATGGAAAGTCCTGAAAGCCTACAAAATTAAGTTATGCCTTTACTGGAAGATATAAAATACTAGGCTAACTGAAGTCCTAAGGATGCAAGAAACGCATGTGCATTGCTAAGTAGAATAACCACAGTTGTAACTCTTAAGAAATAACAATGGTTAATATGTTTCAAACGGGGACTCCAGAAAAATGTAAACTGACATGCTTATCCAGGAACTGAGCTGTTTTGTGGGGGCATAAATCTAAGCCATGAATGAGACCTGCTTAGACTCATTAAACCCACTAATCAATTAACTCCAGCTGGATGGAAGGAACAAATAAGAAATTTGTTCCCAAACCATGTTCCAAAGGAAACTTCCATAAGAAGGGAAAAAACGCTTTTTGCTGAGTTAAACTTAGGCAATGTCATATGCTCAATATTTGCTTTTGGGAGTCTTAGGAAAGAAACCTGGTAGACTTAGTTTAACTTTGAATTTTCCAAAGATATTTGGCCATAGTGCACTTTTTCAGTAACATATATTAAAGTATGGAGCACACTTTGTGAATGTATGATTCTTTAATATCTGGCGATAGTCATTGGCCTGTCAAGATTTTTGATATTTATAGAGGAAAAAAGAAAGATTTTTATTTCTATATATTTCACATAAATCTTAGATTTTTAGGAATTCTTGTATTTTCTTATAATCTTATAAGTGCTACACATACTGTGTCATCTGTTCATCCTGGTTTCAATTCAATTATCAGGGAATAGAATGGTTTGGACTAAAGTATTTTCTTGCCGTTTGCTTATTGCATAAGCTAAGTTCATGTTCTCTTTTTGCAGTTGCTATGCATTTTAGCTCCGCTGGATAAAAAGTGATTAAAATGTTGTACCACAGAATAAACACCATGATAAAGATTGTGAATTGAAGGTAATAATCGTGTTGATATAGAACACAAATCTGTATTGTCTTAGAAAAGTAATCAATTGTAACATGTTCACATGAGGGGCCAAAGAAAGAAAAAGGAAACCATGTAAAAGATACATTGAATATTCAGATGGATACGTGGATATACAATTTTATAGGATCTGCAATTTAGTTCTAGAATTCTGTCAAGTACAAAAAAACTTTTATTTATTATGCTCTTTTCAAAGTACCAGCAAATCAATCAAATCAATCTAGATTATTCTAAAATTGGAATCAAATTGTGTTTATCCAGAGAACTCCTGGGACCTCCAAGTTGTCAGAGCACAGCAACCACAAACTTCAGGGGCAAGAAAAGGAAGAAAAGGGAAAAATTAATGAGCTGGAAAGCTGGAGAAATTCCAAAATCTTTGGGAACTAGAAAAAAATTACATGACATAGGAAGTTCTCAAATCTTGTTATGAAGTCAGGAAGACACATTTACTGTGGGATTTTTTTTTGATCATACATTCCTCAAAAAAAAAAAAAAGTGCATTGTGCCAATCCCAGAAAGATCAGAAACTAGCATAATTAAAGTTGAGAAAGAAAAGGAAATTCGCAGGTTACAATTCTTGAGTCAAGTAATACTGTGGAGCGCTGCCTAATATCAAGGATACATGATTTACCAAGGGAATGGCCACCACGCACTTGCTAAATACTTAGCAATTTCAGTTGGACAAAACCAGTGATGTGCTCACCATGAACACATTCTCTGTAAAGATGCAGTCCATTTAGGAAAGAAGTGCTCAGTGACTCTCTGTGCTGGTTATCGCTAAATATAATGCCAACAGAGAAATAAAAAAAATTGTCAATGATATCTGAGCCGTACTGCAGACCAGAAAAGGTGTTCTGAGACAGGCATGAGTGACGGTGAGTTGTTTGTACACAAAGGAATAGCGTTAGTGGGTAGATGGCTTTGAACGCCAGGAACAAACAGCTTTATTCACAGAAAATGTTTGATTGGAAACAGTTTCTTACTCTTTCCAATTATGAGTGCAACCACATTATTGTGAGTGTTTATTCTTCTTTTCAGTGTGTTTGATTGAACAGATTGTATGAGACTGACTTTTTTTTGCTTGAGTGTTTTAGCTGTTGGTGAAAAACAGGTATTCCAACCAGTTTTTGAAAGAAAGATGATACAAATATTTTTCTTGAAACTTATTATGGCCAGTAATTTCAAGGTTTATTCAAATGACGATACGTTTGAGTCTTGAAAAGGTTAAACTTACTGCTTAAGAGTAGATATATCATGACTTTATCTTGTTGAATTAAAGATTTAAATAATTTTTTTTAATGTTTTATTTATTTTTGAGAGGCAGAGAGAGACAACGCAAGCAGGGGAGGGTCAGAGAGAGAGGGAGACACAGAATCTGAAGCAGGCTCTAGGCTCTGAGCTAGCTGTTAGCACAGAGCCCAACATGGGGCTCGAACCCACGAACCCTGAGATCATGACCTGAGCCAAAGCTGGACGCTTTGTTTTTCTTTTTTAAGTAGGCTTCATGCCTATTGCAAGGGTTGAACTCATTAACCTGAGATCAAGAGTGATATGCTTAACCAACTGAGCCACCCAGGCACCTGATGCCATAATTTCTAAAGCCAAACTTAAATAAGACATGAGTGAGTCAGATGCTCAAGTAATTCTGTAAAACAGAGTTTTGTCCACAAGAATAGATGTAGATGGAAAAAAAAACATATTGGAGAAATACCATTAGCAATTGGGAAATGAGAAAGAGCGAAGGGAAAAATGCACTTGGGTGCTGTTTCTTTATTTGTTCATCCAATTTATAATACAATAATATTTTCGGAAGCTAGAGAGGTTAAGTAGCTACTTGCTGCAGAACTGAGGTGTCTGAAATAAGACTAGATCCGACGTCACTTGGAATCCTAACCTATCCTCTAGACCTCCAGTGACTGCCATTGACTTGTAATACAACCAGCAAGGACTACTTTTTGAAGAAATATCATGAGTTGGGTTTTACTTGAGTAAAATCAAGGGTCTATGAAATATTTGCTCAGGATCTCAGTTGTGCAGTTAGACATAAAGGTCTGCCATGAAGAGGAGCTGTCTGAGCTAGAGGAATCAAATTAGGTGTCATTATATAATATGCAAGTTGATACGACTTACCTCTTACATTGTATCTGCAAAACATGTACTTAGTCATTTAATAAGGGGAGGATTTAAACAGAAGAGAGGCTAGAAACACCTGATATTTAAAAATTAGATATAATCCCAATATTGGTGGGTTAGATGGAAGAGAAGTGATTAGAGAAGACCAAGAAGTAAGAGTAAGAGGAAAAGAAAACCAGTGGAGTGTGATGTCACAGAATTCAAAGGAAGAGAATGTATATGAGGAGAAGGTTAACTCTACAGAAGTCTGCTGGGAAGTAAGAAAGATAAGGAGAGTCCCACAGAGGCTTTAAGGCAGAGAGGTATTTTAGAGGTTCCCAAGTGAGTGGAGTATTCAAAAACAAAGCACTGAGCGTGGGTCCTAATAAGAAAGTATGAGTGATGATTGCGAATTTAGACTCTGGATTCTAGTGAAAGTCTGGATATAAGCGATATAGGCAGGTTTAAATGAATTTGGGAAACTTTGGAGTTCTCCATTGAAGAGTCACTTGGGGAGTAAAGACATGCCTTGTATTTAACATTGTAGGATGCCCATCATTTATCTTCTGGGCCTTCAAACATAAGTTCAAATGGGGTTGATTTTCCCCTTGTGCCTCTTGTCTTTGGTTTCCTTTCACACATCAATCTCTTATGTCTCTTTTCTCTTAGAGAGGGATGTGTGAATGAGAGAGAGAGAGAGAGAGAGTGTGTGTGTGTGTGTGTGTGTGTGTGTGTGTGTGTGTTTGGGAGGGCACCGTTGGGGGAACATGGGATAATCTTAATGTTGAAATGTGGAATTAAGGAAAGAGGCATATCTACGCTATTCTGAGGGACAATATGATAACATAACTGAATTTAAAACCAAATCATAAAAGTCATTGTCATAGATGAATAACACACATTATAATTTGATGAGGAAAGTGTTGAATTTTATTATAAAATTGTAAACAACCATACCAAGGTGTGCTTTCAAAAACGTGTCTAGAGGCGCCTTGGTGGCTCATGCAGTTGAGTGTCAGACTTCGGCTCAGGTCACAATCTCCTGGTTTGTAGGTTTGAGTCTGCGTCAGGCTCTGTGCCGACAGCTCAGAGTCTGGAGCCTGCTTCGGATTCTGTCTGTCTGTCTCTCTCTCTCTGTTCCTCCCCTGCTCATGCTCTGTTTCACCCTGTCTCTCAAAAATAAATAAATGTAAAAACTTTTTTTTTAAAAAAACAAAAGAGCCAAATAGATGTTTAGTTTTAGAAAAATACTTGCTACAGGACTGTTTCTACAAAAATATTGTGTGGAAAGTAGTAGCAAACAATTCCCTCTTTTTTGACTCTTTTACTATAATATGTGAATAAGGGTTTACTTAATGTGGTATTATATTTTATAAAACGAAGTTAATGTTATAAAAGGAAGAGATACTGGAGGAAAAGGACCATTCTTATTCTTTAGAAAGTTTTTCTCTTTTTACAAAAAAAAACACTTTTCTTCTAATCAATTCTTTTTGAAATGTAGAGCACCATAGCAACAGTGTCATCTTGTATTAGGGGTACAAACTGGCAGATCATTTATTTTGTCTGATTTCTTAATTACCGAGCCAGCTGTATATGGTACCAAAATTTATAGACTTAGACAGAGTCATTTTGTCATTTTACCCAAGATTTGTGTAATTTATTTTTGATGTAGTGGACATGATACTGCATTAAATTATCCATGCATCTATATCCTAAAATAACTTGAGTGTAATAAATAAGCATTTTGGTTTCAAAACAAATCAATTCTGTTAAAATTTATTTATTTAAAAAATTTTTAATGTTTTTATTTATTTTTGAGAGAGAGAGAGAGGGAAAGCATGATCCAGGGAGCAGCAGAAAGAGATGGACACACCGAATCCAAAGCAGGCTCCAGGCTCTGAGCTGTTAGCACAGAGCCTGATGGGGGGCTGGGACCCAAGAACCATGAGATTATGACCTGGTCCGACGTTTAACCCACTGAGCCAATCAGGTGCCCCAATTCTGGCTACAGTTAAATAGAAAGGTTAGTTATTTGGAAGAATTCATTCATTGCTTTTTTTTATTCAAGAAATCTACACTTAGGACCTATTGTGAGCTGAGCCCTCCTCTGGGGTTAGGGGTAAATCAGGGAACAGAGCAACGTCCCATTTTCAGGAAGCTTATATATATCTACTAGGGAAGATAGACACCAAACAAATAGGTGATATGTTGAATGGAAAAAAAATAATATAAAGAAAATAAAAGTCTTTGGAAATTGAAATTGGAATTGATGAGAAATACATGAGTCAGGCTCTGAAAAATGGGCATCATGGGAGCTTAGCAGTTATGGCCCCAGCCAGAGTAGTCTGGGAGAGACACGGCTAACCCTTCCTCAGACACCGTCAGCACTGGCACTCCGGAAATTGGCTTCTGCCCACGTGTGTGCTGTTTACACGTGTACTTCGCTGCAGAGTCGGAGACTGGACAGGGAATGTCTGAGTGTACGTCTTGCACCCAGGCTTGAGCCTTGCAGAGAGATCATGTGCCCCCCTGCACCATTTCTAATGGAAACGTGACTCTGTCACCCACCAATCATGGGTTTTCCCCAGTTTGGGGGTGCAGTTATAAAATACGGGATAACTGCAGTTGAATTTTAGACCAATACTAGGTAATGTTTTAGTGCAAACCACAACAAATGTGGTAGTTATGTGCAAAATTAATCGAGTGTCCTGTATTTGTTTTTGCTAATTCTGACAACTCGACCCCAGACAGGAAAGGTGTTGTTTGCTGAGAGCCCCCAAAATGATAAAATGCCCATTCAAATCCACTCAAGATAAAGATTTAAGAAAGACCAATACATAACACCAGAATCATAAAGCAGTGTGTTCAGTTCTGTAATTAGGAGGGAATGTACAAACCCGTGGGAGAGCACTCAGAAAGCAACTAATTTTTTTCTGCCTAGAATTTGGATGGAGAGTTTGGCCAAGCCACAATTGGGTGTGAGTTTTGAGCTGCATGTCAAGATGGGTAGCAATTTGCCAAGGAAGAAAAATAGAGGGAGAGGGGAGGGAGGGAGGGAGGGAGGGAGGGAGAGAGAGAGAGAGAGAGAGAGAGAGAGAGAGCGAGCGAGCGAGCGAGAGAGCGCGAGCAGAGAAAAGCGAGCGAGCGAGCGAGTGAGCGAGCAGAGAGTTCTTTACCAGCAGAGAAAGCAAGCAGTGTGGACCTAGGAGTCATCAAGTGAGCCCCATGAATTTGTTGCGGTTTGCATGAAAAGGTTCTTATGTATAAGAAGGAATCGAAAGAAGTGACCGGGGACAGGTGTGGAGAAGGGCTTTGGATGAGCTTGAGAAGGTTTTATTTTTAGTTAAAAAATACATTTTTTAAAAATGATTATTTATTTTTGAGACAGAGAGAGACAGATAGTATGAGCGGGAAAGAAGCAGAAAAAGAGAGGGAGACACAGAATCCAAAGCAGACTTCAGGCTCTGAGAGCCTGACACAGGGCTTGAACTCATGGACTGTGGGCTCATAACCTGAGCCAAGGTTGAACACTTAACCAACTGAGCCACCCAGGCGCTCCCAGGAAGGGTCATATACAGGAGAATAAAACAGGGAGAAGAACTGAGTTTGGAAGCTTGTTGTAGCTGGACTTGATTTGGGTTTTACAGGTTTGGTTTTATATATTTATATCTTGAGTCCCCAAGAGAAAAAAAGTACCTTAAGTTACTCAGTTATTATTACAAGAGTCCTTATTGTCTGGGAAGAGACTCTCAGTGTCTGGTTTGTGGGGCCCTGGAAGCAGGGCAGAAAGCCATTACAGATGGTGAGCTGTGGAGTGGAGTTTGGTGTTGGGTGTCAATACACGGGGACATTGATGAGGCCACAGCCATGCTGCTGGTACAATGCACGGAGATGGCCACTAGCCCATCTGATGAAAGTGAGTGTAAGACAAGAAAGGAACCTCGGAGATGAGAAGTAAGTGAAGGTCCATTCAGTGTGTTGCAAGTTAATGCCTTTACGAGTGAGTAAATGTCAAGACTTTCCTGGACTTTTCCTTCATCAGGGCATTTATCTCCTTTCCCTGGACAACTCAACAAAGAAAAGGTGAAGCCTTGAAATTAAATCATAGATTTTCTTTCACAAGGAAGTTTGTTGTAGTCGAATACGTAGTAACTATTTTTATTACCATGAGAATTTTAAATTCAGAGAACACAGACTCCTATGGACCTGGGTAACTATTTGTCTGTAGTTCTTCAGGGGAAACTGTAAGAGATTTTTGAATCACTGTGCATACCAAGAGACACTCATTTGTCACCCAATTGGCTCAAAGTCTTGAAGACCTGAATCAAATAGAAGTGAAATCTCAAACACTTTTTTTCTCATGGTTTAAGGTAACTTTCAACCACTTCCGTTTTTGCTTCTTTCAGCTGTTCCTTTCATTATTTTCTTAGGCCTATCTCAGACACTTTGAGTCACATCAAGCTGGAAGACATTTTTTTTTCTTAAGTAATAAAAATTTATTGGGAATTCCTGGGTCGGTGGTTATGGCCTCCCAGCCTTGATGGAAATCTCTCAGATAACACACTGTCCCAACACCTCTGGGTCACACAGCAAAGAGCAAAATCATTCCCCTGAAAGTTGGTGAGGCTTTGTTCATCCAAGAAGGTTGGGGAGGACAGATGAAGAAGGGACCATCGCATAATACTTGGGGTGAGATGGGGTGTTCTGGATCCCAAGCTGTCTCCTCACACAACTTCTCTAGGAGTGGAGTTCCTGGTAACCAAGTTCATTTCTTATCCTTGATGAGGCTGTCCCTGCCCTGGCTAAAACTCTCATCATAGAGGCTGAGGACAAGGTTGCCCGCAGCGACCAGATCTGGTTCTGTGATGTGGCAGTCGTCTTGGAGATGTCCCTGGCTGCCCAGATCTTGTGCACTGTGGCATTGAGTTCTTGCTCACAGCATCTCCATGGTGAGCGGGTTGGGGCTGAAGGTCCACACAAGGCCTGGTCTCCACCCCTGGTCCCACGCTTACCCTCCAGCCCTTCTCTGGGTCGTCAGATCCCACAGGATGTTTTACTCTATCAAATTAAGTACTTTGCAAACTTCACCTTAAAATTCTGTTTGCATATTCTAGATCTTTGATGTATATATATTTTTCATTTTACCTTTATGAAGATATATGCTATTAGAGAAGGAGAAATCAGAGACAAAATAATGAATAATATGCTGGTTTTTAAAAAGTTGTTGAGAAACTGTACTTGACTGCTTATAAATTTCATTATTTCTAAATCTGCCTCTGCCTCCCACATTAATGTGAATAATGGGAAGTTCCTGTAGAAAAATTTTGCAGAGTCCCTCTAGTTATGCATGTAATAATACCACTGGGTTGTAGGAGATACATAAATGCATATCTGCTTTTATAAACACACAGCAAATTTTCATTTCTGGAATTCATTTTTTTTGTAAAGGGACAATAATGAGTGTTGAGCACAAATAATGGAAGGATATACGAACGAGGACCAACTTTGCCGAAGATTAGGCAGTGTGCACTGGGATAAGGGACGATTAAATAAAGGTAAAAAAAAAAAATTAAAACAAAACAAAAATACCAAAACCTGAACATAGTGAGAGGAGATGTTGAGAAATATTTAGTCTGATATGACTTAGCTGGGTTTCTGGAAATCGACTTTCTTCCAAAGGAGGAACCTGGGAAACCATTGGTTAAGTAGGGGAAATAGAAAACCATTTCAAGGAAGCCAGAGGGATGCCAGAAGGGCAGTTCAGCCTGATGCAAAGGATTGTAGCCATTGTATGACCAGAAGGGACTCTATTTCTTTCTTTCTTTTCTTCCTTTCTCTTTCTTTCTTCCTCTGTCTCTCTCTTTCTTGTCTGTTTGTCTTTCTTTCTTTCCTTTTCTTCCTCTGTTTCTCTCTTTCTTTCTCTTTCTTTCTTTCTTTCTTTCTTTCTTTCTTTCTTTCTTTCTTTCTTTCTTTCTTTCTTTCTTTCTTTTTCTTTTCTCTTTCTTCCTGTCTCTCTTTCTTTTCTTTCTCTTTTTTCCTTTCCTTTCTTTCTTTCTTCCTCATTCTTTTCTTCTCTCTCTCTCTCTCTCTCTCTCTCTCTCTCTCTCTTCTCTTTTCTTTCTTCCTTTCTCTCCTCCCTCCCTCCCTCCCTTCCTTCCATACTTCCTTCCAAAACCTGATTTCTAGAACCTCACATACCCTGGAGCAGAGTGTTCTGGACATTTAGAAGAGAGTTACCTTATGTTAGATAAGACTTTATTCTTTTCTGTAATGTTCTCCAGTTTCATTGTGGAGAATCTGCATACCTTTTGGTCCATCTGTTCTTTGGTATACCGTTTTGTATTCTTCGATGCTAATGCCAGATGATGTCTTCACCTTTTAATTAAATCATCTGATTGTTTGCTGTTCTTGTATAGACATGCATCTGACTGTGTATTTAGCCACACTGTCAATAGATCAATAATTGTGTGTTTATGCAATTGATTACATCATTTGCAAATATAACCACTTTTTCTCCTCAGTTCTAGTCTTTAGGTTTCTGATCTCTTTCTTTTGTGCTCCTTAGGGTGTCTAACTCAATACTGAATAGAAATAGTAATGACCAGCATTCTTGTACCATTCCTAACTTTATTATTACTCTCCAAATTTTATTTTACTGTGGTAAGAACACTTAGCAAGAGATCTATCCTCTGAAATTAAAAAAACAATTAATGTTTGTTTATTTTTGAGAGACCAAGTGAGGGGGGCAGGGGCAGAGTCAGAGACACACACAGAATCCGCAGCAGGCTCCAGGCTCTGAGCTGTCAGTGCAGAGCTGGATGTGAGGCTCAAACGTATGAACCATGAGATCATATCCTGAGCTGAAGTCAGAAGCTCAACTGAATCAGCCACTCAGGCGCCCATGCCCTCTGAAATTTTTAAATTGCATAGTACACTATCTTTTTAAAAATATTTATTTATTTTTTGGGAGAGCGCAAGTGGAGGAGGGGCAGAGAGAGGGAGACAGAGGATCTGAGGCAAGCTCTGTGCTGAGAGGCTGACCGCAGTGAGCCAGATATGGGGCTTGAACTTCCAAACCACAAGCTCGTGATGTGAGCCAAAGTCAGATGCTTAACCGACTGAGCCACCTAGGGGCTCCTGGTACAGTATCTTTAAACACAAGCACAATGTTGTATAATAGATCTCTGCAACTTACTCATGTTGCATAACCAAAACTGTGCTCATTGATTAACACCTCCCGTTGTCCTATCCCCTTGGTCCTGAACAATCACACTATTGTTCTCTGATTCTGTGAGTTTGACTATTTTAGATTCCTTGTATGAATGGAATCATGCATATTCTTCTGTGATGGGCTCATTTCACATAGCATAATGTCTTCAAAGTGTATTCATGTTGTTGAATATTTCCTAATTTCTTTCTGAATGCTGAATAATATTCCATTATATATACATATTCATTTTTGGTATCCATCCATCCATCCATAGAGATCTACTTGCTTACTTATTGTTGGGAGCCGCACCTGGCCTTGCTGGATGACATGGTCACAGTAAGGAAATGGTAGACGTAGCAGGGCTCCTGCCACAGGGGTGGAATCTGGCATCTCCTTCTGTAAACGATTGCTCATGTAAAATTAAGCCTATTGCTATTGATTAGGCCTCACAATGTTCCAAATCAGATTGATATTCCCCAGATACCTTATGGGAAGAAGCATATTGCCACTTCTATAAAGAGGAAGTTAAACAAAGCACTGCAGATGTTTGTCAAAAGGTCCTTCTATTGAGCTTCACAAACTTAAGACATGGAAAATAAAGGGGGTTAAAGAACACAAAGATAATGTTTACCCTGGCCCAGAGAAAAGGCCTAATTTAGGAATAAGAAACAAACAAGAGTCAGGCATAAGCTACTGCGCATACATATGCTAATTTGTTGCCCACTGTGAGGATGGGTAAGAGTAGTTACAACTTAGACTCATAGGCAAAGGCCGGCTCTTCTAGGGTGCCTATGGCACTTACACCTTCAACATCAAAGAACAAGGTTGACAAAAGGTTTACTTACTAGTCATCACGAATGTATTCTTCCTCTTGTGAGCCAAACAGAATGCCTTCTAGCCCTATTTCTGCCTGAATTTTAGCATCATTGTTATAAAATGTGTTTGCTATCTGCTTCTCACTGAAAACATCCTGCTATCTTCTTAGTTGTAAGATTTACTACCGGTTCAAACAAATGTGTATGTTATCTGCTTTTCACTGAGAATATCCTGTTATCCTATGATGTGTAAGTTACCTCATTGTAATTAGAATAGTTCTGAAGAAATGCCTCTGTAAAACCTGTTTCTGTACCCTTTTCAAAGCATCTTTATCACTGAGAATTATTTGTAAAAATTCCACTTTTTGATGTCATAAGTCTATAAATAAAGGCCCCAAACCTGGCGAGATAGGAGATGAAAGAAAGAGATGATGCCAGGAAGATGATGCCAAGAAAGAAAGAAACTGCGTGAATCTTTTTTCCGTCCACTGTTACCCCTTCAGGGAGCCCTGGACCAGCCCCTTATCTTGGCTATTGAACTTGACCATGCTTCCTGTCTCTTCAAGATCCTTGTTTCAATATTTTTGGATACATATTCAGAAGTGGGATTGCTGGATCATATGATCGTTCTGTTTTTTATTCTTTAAAGGAATCACCATACTGTTTTCTATAGAAGCTGCACAATTTTGCATTCCCACCAATAATGCACAGGGTTCCCATTTCCCCACATCCTTCTCCACACTTGCTGCCTTTTGTTGTTTTGGTAGTAGTCACCTGCTAGGCAGAAGGTGAAATCTCATTATGGTTTTCCTTTGCCTCTCCTTATAGGTTCTTGACATTGAGCATTTTTACATATACATGTTAGTCATTTGTATGTCTTTTTTGGGGAACTGTCTTTTTAAATCTTTGGCCCATTCTCAAATCATTTATTAGTTTATTTGTTGTTGAGTTTTCAGAGTTCTCTATGTATTTTAGAAACATACCCCTCATCAGAGAAACTGGAAAACATTTTATCCCATTGTGTAGGTTCACTTTGTTGATTGTTTGCTTTGCAGAGGTATTTAGTTTGATATGGTCTGATTTTTCTATTTTTGGTTCTTTGGATATGTGTTTAGGATCATATCCATAAAATCATTACCAGGACCAATGTCCTGAAGCTTTCCCCAATGTATCCCTCCCAGGCCTTTAAGTTTAAGTCTTTAATCCCTTTTGAGTTAAATTTTTTTATATTGTATGAGACAGAAGTCCATTTTAATTCTTTTGCATATGGCTATCTAGTTGGTTTTCCCAACACCATTGATTCAAGAGACTGTCCTTTCCCCATTGTATATTCTTGTCTGCTTTGTTGTGAATGAATTGACCACATAACATAGTTTTACTTCTGAGCTCTCTATTCTGTTCCATTGATCTATGTGTCTGATTTTCTGCCAATACCATACTGTTTTGATTACTATAGCTTTGTAGTGATGTTTGAAATCAGGCAGTGGGGTTGCCTTCAGCTTTGATCTTCTTGCTCAAGACTGACTGGCCCATTCAGTGTCCTTTGTAGTTCCACATAAGCTTCAGAATTGATTTTTCTTTTAAGTACAATGTGCTGTTGGGATTTTGATAAAGATTGCATGGAATCTGTAGATCGCTTTGGGTAGTATGGACTTCTTAACAGTAGTATGTCTGACAGTTCATAGACACAAGATGATTTTCTATTTGTATCTTAATTTCTGTCATCATTCATTTGTAGTTTTCAACGTGCTAGTCTTTCATTCTTTTTCGTGCTCTTGTAAATGGGATTGTTTTCCTGATTTCCTTTAAGGTAGCTCATTGTTTGAGTATAGCAATATAGCTGGTTGTATATATTAATTTTATATCCTGAAAGTTTACTAAATTTGTTTCCTACTTATAATAGTTTATTTATAGTGTCTTTGGTTTTCTATATACAAGATCATGTCATCTGCCCACAGAGGCCGTATTACTTTTCCTTTCTAATTTGGATGTCTTTTATCTATTTTTCTTGTCTAGTTGGTCTGGCTGGATCTTTAATATTGTATTGATTAGAAGTGGTAGGAGTGAGTATCCTCGCTTTGTACTGAACTTGCAGGAAAGGCTTTCAGGTTTTCACCATTGAGTATGAAGTTAGCTGTGGACTTTGCATATACAGCCTTTATTATGCCTTCTTTTCCTAGTTTTTTGAAAGCTTTTATCATGAAAGGGTATTGGATTTGCCAAATGCTTTTTCTGCCTCAATTGAGATGATTTATGTGATTTTTACCCTTTATTCTAGTGGTAAATCATATTAACTGACTTTCATATATTGAAGTCATTACCTCTCAGGAATAATCCACTTGGTTATGGTGTAAGATTTCTTGAATGTACTGTTTAATTCAGTTTCCTAGTATATGTTGAGAATTTATGCAACTATATTTATCATATATATTTTCCTGTAGTTTTCTTTCCTATGGTGTCTTTGCTGAGTTTTGGTATTATGAGAATAAAATTCCTCAAAAATGAATTTGGAAGCATTTTCTCCTTTTCACTTTTTTTGGAGGAATTTGAAGATTGGGAATAATTTTTCTTTAAATGTTTGGTAGAATTCACTAGTGAGGCCATCTGGTCCTTGGCTTTTGTTTGGGGGGAGTTTAAATTATTTACTTGATCTTTTTACTAGTAATTTGTTCAGATTTCCTGTTTCTAAATTATTCATTCTTGGTAGGCTGTATCTCTAGGAATTCATTCACTTCCAGTTTGTTGGTGTAGAATTGTTCATAGTAGTCTTTTGTGATCCTTTGTATTTCTGTGGTATCAGTTGAATAATGTCTCTTATTTCATTTTTAATTTTATTTGAGTCCTCTCCTTTTTTTTTCCTGGTAAGTATAGCCAAGGGTTTGTCTACTTTGGCTATGTTTTTTAAAAAACAGGCCTTATTTTCATTAATGTTTTCTATTAGCTTTTTATTTTTCTTTTTACTAATTTTGGATTTCATTTGTTCTTTTTCTAATTCCTCGTGATGTAAAATTAGGTTGTTTATTTGAGCTTTGTCTCTTTTTCTTAATGTAGGCATTTATTGCTATGAACTTGACTTATAGAACTTCTGCTGCTGCGTCCCATAAGTTTCAGTATGTTCTGTTTTCATTTCAATTTGTCTGGAAATATTTTTGATTTCACTTTTAATTTGTTATTTTACTCATTGGTTGTTCAGTATCATGCTATTTAATCTCCACATGTTTGTGACTTTTCTGATTTTCTTCTTATACTTGATTTCATACCTTTGTGCTATGACTAGGAGATGAGCATTTTCCCCTGTGTCCCCCAAGCTGAGCCCTGAGTGAGTAGCCATGGTGAGTGCTTGCACACCTATTAAAACCTGCTACTTTTTGGCTAGACTTGGGACTTCATGGAAACAAGCTTCATTGGCTTTCAGAGCTAGGTGTTTTGGGGGCCTTTGCCTTGGATGAGAGTCTTAGACATTGAGGTATTAAATGTGAGTTCAAGCCCTTTGCTTTTCAGGCAGAAGCTCAGAGTTGAGTTACCTCCTGATTGTATGGCATAGTGCCAGGAAGTGAGTTGATGGCAGCACTCTGTCTCAGCCTTTCAATCCTCTTTCCCTGTGGATATTTCCTTATTTGCCTGGTGTGTGGGAACCTATCGGCTACTCTATGGATGTTTTTCAGAAGAAGTTGCTTGGTGTGTCTGTGGGAGGAGAGGAGTTCAGGAGCCTTCCATGCCACCATCTTGGTTGACCTACACACTCTTATTTTAAATTGTTACTTTCTTTTGATTAATTCAAGCCTTTATCATTATGTAATGATCCTCTCCATTCTTAACAGGGCTGTTTCTCTTAAAAGGTCCTGTATTTCATCTTAAGATATGTATTCTTGTTTTATTTTTGGTTAGTATTTCTGAGATAGGTCATGTTCTACCACTTTCTCCCAGTATTTACATGTCCTTATGTTTTCAGTGAATGACAAGCATATACGTATCACTCCTTAATATTTAACTTTCTAACTTAGTGTATTTATGTAGATTGTCATGATTGATATGCTTGGGCCTGTTTTTACTAACTTTACCAACTTATTACTTGGTTCTGCCTTCTGTTTCTTTTTAATTCTTTATGACTTATGATTTGAGTTAATACTTGTACCGCTCTCCCAATAAGGCAGGAATTTAGTCCTTTGTCTCAGTGGATTTTCCTCCCCAGATCACTGCCATCCCCCACCCCCAACTCTTCTACATGCACATTTGTAAACAGTAGTTCAAACTGGCTCCACATAATTCTGGGGATTTCACAGTTCTCTGAATTTTCACACTCCACTTCTCTCAGGGTTGATTCTGGCCAAGGGATCCAAGCTGCTATTAAGCTTTATATCTTCTCGGACTGTAGCCCTGTTTTTTAGAGTTGCTATTTATTCTATAGCAGTTTTCGCCTGTAATTTGCATATGTTTGTATAGCTGGTTTTTGAGACTATGAATGCCACTCTTAGGTAGATTTGGAATTATAACCAGTATATTTTGTGTTTTGCTTTACCTGAGGCACTTTGGATGAAGGGTACAAGTGCTCTTATTTTTTCTTTGTGGGGCAAGGGTTGTATGTTAAAGTTTAACATAAACTCTTTTTCATGGTTAAAGCTTAACATTTTCTCATAATTTGTTTAATTTTTTTAAATGTTTATTTATTTTTGAGAGAGAGACAGAGACAGAGTGCAAGTGGGAGAGAAACAGTGAGAGAGAGAGAGAGAGACAGACAGACAGACAGAATCTGAAGCAGGCTACAGCCTCTGAGCTGTCAGCACAGAGCCTAGTGGGGCTTGAACTCACAAACAGTGACATCATGACCTGAGCTGAAGTTGGACACTTAACTGACTGAGCCACCCGGGAGCCACTCTCATAATCTGTTTTTAATGACTGATGTTTATTTTAAATGTTGGAGAGATAAGCCAGTTTGGACATGGTCATTCCTCCTCTACTTAACCCCTTTTGGAGAAATATTCATGGCTACCCAAGACCCTTGGTATAGTTTAGATTCATAACCCTTCTTAGGTCAGTGTTGTCCACAAGTTCTGTAACACATTTCACAGATGTTGACAGGGACTTTTTCAACATGATGACAGTATTTATTTGCTGTCATCCATTACCTTGTTGAATTTTCCATTTTTCATTATCTGGTACTTGATCTTATAGCCTTGAAATAGTGTCTGTTCTTTAAGAGATTTTTCAGAAGCGAACTCATATTTATACCCTATCTCACAGCTGATATTTCAAGCCGGATTTTCTAGTTTGTCTATTTGTTAAGCAAATATTGCTGCCATAGAGACTAAGTTGCCCTAATGTTTGGATGACACATTGTTAACATTTTTACAGTCAGAAAATATTCATGAGACTGTGATATGTCTCAGACTTTGCCCTAGTAGTGGAAGATTTCATGATAAATATATCTAACTCTTCTTGCCTTTGAAAATGACAAATTAGGTAATAGAGGTAATACCATGTAAGATTAAGTTTATTAATTTACTATGAAAATTGACTACACAGGATTAAGAATTTTGAAGCCTGTAAGGTCCTCATATTGTCCCTCCCTGGGGCCACATGAACATAATCAATAGGTAGCTGGTGTGCATGGACGAACAAAGAGGGATTTTCCTATATGTTAACTCTAAGCCAATGGGTATGGATTACAATCAGGATTGTCCTATTATTTGCTGTCTTTTCCTCTTTTATTTAAAACAGGGATGTGAGGATGATCACTTTCAATATATATCTTGATTGATCTTCTCAAATAGAGTTCTCCTTTCTTTAGATAGCAGGTCAGGTGCTAACCCAGTTTCACGGGCTTAGGGGTCATTCTGCTTCCTTAGATAAACTTGTGTCTGAATTTGTTTTGATCTTTTTGTTAATAGTTGGTCTCAAACAGTAGTGGTAACTTTCAAGGGGCCACTCTCATTTCTGTTTTCCAGGGTTTTCTGTTTTTTTTTTTTTTTAATTTTTATAATTTTTATGTTTTTTATTTATTTCTGAGAGATAGAGACAGCACAAGCAGGGGAGAGTCAGAGAGAGAGGGAGATACAGAATCTGAAGCAGGCTCCAGGCTCTGAGCTAGCTGTCAGCACAGAGCCCGATGCAGGGCTCGAACCCACAAACTGCGAGATCATGACCTGAGCCGACCAGATGCTTAACCAACTGAGCCACCCAGGCGCCTCTCCAGGGGTTTTTTCAAGGGGTGTCACCTTACTATAGGTAGCAGATACAGATGATAAATCTTAATATTTTCTGTATTATTTCAAAAGTGCTAGTAATTTTACACTTGCTTCATAATATATCTCTCTCAACAGGAGTTGTAATTCAAATTATTTTGAATTACTTCAGCATTTATAATTTATTTTTGTTTTTGAATTTTAGATAAGCGAATAGAATGCTCTCTATAATGAGTTCTGGGTGTGCCAGTTCCCTGATAAGGTATTTGCAAATGTGATGCTTCCATATATGGATTAAAATTGGCAGTGTATTCCTTTCCACTCATTAATTCCAGAAACTAAATATGTGGGATATTGGTATGGCCAGGCTCTTGTTTGTAGTCTAAATCTACATATGACTATTCTGTCTAGTATTAAAATATGGAAGTATTAGAATATGGCTATAATATGCTATTACTGTCAAACTATGTTTAGTTAACCATATATGGGCGCCTGGGTGGATCAGTTGGTTGAGTGTCTGACTCCGGATTTTGGCTCAGGTCATGATCTCCTGGATCAGCTGGGAAAGGGCTGTGGGCTGATAGTGTGGAGCCTGCTTGGAATTCCCTTCATCCCTCTCTCTCTCTGTCCTTTTCTCTTTCTCTCTCAAAATAAATAAATTCTTTTGAAAGAAAGAATATATTATGAACACCTTTGGATTAGAGCAAATGATGTTTTACTTTATTCTACAGAAATTAGGGGCTGAACTGTTACAGAAGACTCTTTGACAGAGCATCAGATTTGGTGATACAGTCAGAGGCTTTCACCCTATGACTGGGTGAAAAACCTCATTTATTAACTGAAACGAAATCCTCAAGAACACTTGAAAACAGATACAGTAGAACCAAAATCTGTCAGGATTTGATGGCTAAGCTCATGAAGTTCCAAAGTAATCTGTAGATAAAAGTTCCCTCCTTCCTCTCTCTCTTTCTCTCTCTCTCTTTCTCCCTTCCTTCCTTCTTTCCTTCCTTTGCAAAAAACAGACTTACAGTGTACCTCTAATTTCAGCAGTGGCTTACAAAAGGAAAACTGGTTTTTCCGTGCTTGAGTGAGATGGGAAAAAGCAAGCTAGGGAATTTTGTACAATCAAAACCTTTATGAGGAATGAAACTGAGATTGGTGGCCCTCATTTGCACAACTTCCAGAGAATTTACAGGGAACAGAAACAAAGTAGAACAACAAAAAAAAAGCGAGAGAGAGAAAGAGAGAAAGCATTCAAGGTCCACTCAAACAAGTCCGGATGCTGAAGAAGCACACAGTCTGGACCACGCTAGGAAACTGGGTGGAACGTGGCTTCTTCAGCCGAGCAATAAGATGACCTTAACTTGCAGAGCCTGTGTCCTCTCTTGCCATCTCTGCTGATGGTTGATGGGTATACCGTGTTGTTTACATCCAGTTTGACCGTAATCTCTTGGTGAAAATCTGCAACTAGAACAGATACCTTGAGATGCACAGATGGGAGGGGAGAAGACCTATCACAAATTCCAGAACTGTTTTTCAACCCCCAGTGTGAGGGTGGAGTCCCTTCTGAAGGTGCCCATTGGAAGATCAAAAAAATGGGAGCTGAAAGTAGTGAATGTCTTTCCTGTTTGCCATCATCTGCTTTATGAGTAAATATCTATATTGACACTGCCAGGATTCTCTGGAGAGGTGTGTGTGTATGGGTGTGGGTGTGTGTGTGTGTGTGTGTGTGTGTGTGTGTTAGTGAAAATAAAATTGGGAAATAGAGAAAGAGCTTCAATGTTTATCTTTTGATAAACACCTGCTAGTTTTCAGGATGGACATAACTTATATCCTGTTACAATGCTAGATGTTTGTGTGTTTAGGCTTTACCAAAGACATTTGTATATGGAAGCTTTGCCCTGTGAAATGAATCTATGAGATCCTTCAACCACATAGCCCCTTCATAGTTTTGAACCTCAAAATTGGCCTCAGTCAATTATTTCCCTAGATAAGTCCCAGGAGTCACTGACATATTCCAAGTGAAGTGTGTTGCTTCTGTCTATAAGCCTATCTTTCATCAAACGTGTCTTCTGTGAACCTGAGAAGGCCCCCACCCATCCTCTGTCTTGCACACATGCAGTTCTCTCACCATCTTCCGGTTCTCTTGCCATCTTCTCTCACACTTCCACACTTTAAGTTCAAGCATCAGATGGGAAAGCTAGTCAAACCCTCCACACTCCATTTAGTGTGGGGGAATCACAGGCCATGGGAAACATCTGATTGCAGAGATGAACACCACCTATTTGAGATGTTTCCCAGTTTCAGGAAGCACTGAGGTTGGCTGAGGATGATGAAAACCATAGAGCCCAGCCTCACAAATTGGTGAATGTCCTAGAAAAAGATAGAGGCATCCAAGCATATATTGGTTCTGGAGATGGAATGACTTCTGTGATGGGTCACACAGGAAGCAGGGACTGTGATGTGACTGACCTGATACATGTGAAAATGTAGCACACTGGAGATAGGGACAAGACGTGGCTTTAGCCAGAGAAGAGGGTAGGCTTGAGATTGTGAGCACTGGGGAAGGCTGAGAACCGATCACTTCCTCCTCATATCAGAAAGCTCCCAACACTCCCTATGAACCTGTGCATGATGAAGACACCCCTTTGTGACCACTTTAGGATGTGGCTGCCTATCTCAGCTGCTTCTGTGTGAGGATGCAGCTATCCCTGGATGGTAGGTACCATGGGGCAGGGATTAGGGAGATGCTGGAAGAGTTCAGAGGGATATCACTCTAGGATTTGGAATGGATGTGAAAGTGTCCACTTGCTTGGTTCTCTTATTCATGTATGTGATAAGCCTTTTGGACCTATCCTAAAACCCAACAAGTAGAGTTGGTAGATTTCTTTTAGATACAACATTTTTTTTAGTTTATTTAGTTATTTTGAGAGAGAGAGTATGCACAAGTGAGGAAGGGGCAGAGTGAGAGGGAGAGAGAATCTCAAGCAGGCTCCATGCCGTTAGCACAGAGCCTGATGTGGGGCTCAAACACACAGACCATGAGATCATGACCTGAGGTGAAATCAAGAGTTGACACTTAACCAACTGAGACACCCATGTCTTTCTCATATACAAAATTTTAACTTTGATCATAAGGTATTTCCATTTTATCTATCTATCATCTATCTATCTATCTATCTATCTATCTATCTATCTATCTATCTATCAAAAGAATATATCTACACCTTTATTTATTTACTTTTAAGCAAGTTTAAATCCTTGAGGGATACAGCATCACATGGATTCCATGGCCAATGGCTTTAGCAGGAAGAGTGCTTCAGAATTTGGCATGAGCCATGAGTTACTTTATCCTGGATTACTCTGGTTTTGTTCGGTTTGCCACCAATAGTCACTGTGTTGTTCATTGCTTTGTATACATAAGCACCTCTCTTGCCTAGATACAATTCAATTTCACCTTGAGCATAAACACATTCAATTTTGAGAAGAGCTGTGTGCTCCCTCTGGTTTCAGAGACCCTGCTTATAACAAGCAAAAATGGCCTTGGACCGTAGCCTTCTAGGCCTATTTATTGTTTTAAGAGTCCTGTTCCCAGCAGGCCGCCTCAGCTTCCAAGATGGGGGAAAGAGCTCTTTGTATTTATTTTCAAAAGCTTTATTGTAGTCCTCTGTTTTTAATACTGAACATAAAGGTATATTCTTCCATAAAAACTGGTTGACATGTTTGTTGAATCTTACTTTTTTTTTCTCATTCACATGAATTCTCAATGAATGTTCCATAACCAGATATACTAATTTTCTGTCTAATTTTCTTCTCTCTCCCATTGTAGAAAATGAACCAAGGCAATGTGATAATTTATTTTTTTTCTACAAATAATCAGTTGGAGCTCCTGATATAAAACACAAGACCTTCTCTAAAAAAAACTTTCTTTGAGGAAAGGGCAGCATATGCTGTGGGGCAACAAGAAAGGGTGTTTCATCTTGTATCCAAAAAGTTTCCTGTGCTGATAGATGATTACACCCGCTGCTCAGTCTTTCAAACGCCAGTCTTCTCTTTGCCTTTCTAGTCTAGTGTACTGAGGGGAGAGTGGGTAAGTGAAACACTGTATGTATCTAACCAATCAACATGGTGGATGCTCATGGTCTTCTTTTACTCCCTGTATATCCCACTACAAGCATACGTGACCCCCCTCAAAGACATTCCCATCTTTTTTGGTACAATGACTTATAAGCCCTTTAAGTTGTGATTTCCTATTTCATATGTTCTCTGTCTTCCTGTTTTCAGATTCCTTCCTCAGCATTTCTCCATCCCTTTGCCACTTCATGATCTGGGCAGGGGGCTGGTAAAGATTTCATTGGTATATAATGTCATCTTTAGAGAGTTTGATGAGAGAGAGAAAGGTGGGTGTGCTCAGGTCCTTACTCCTACCATGTGCATAAGATGGACTGTGTTTTCCTAGGTGGAAGTTGTTTTTCATCGAAATAGGTTTCTATTTTCAGCAATGCCGTAGTGTTCTCATATTTAAATTTGCTATCATTGTTTTATTTTGTCTATCTCTGACCTCTTCTTCCAGTCTGATTGGAAGGAGAATTATCCACATTATTTTCACTTGTCTAAGCAAGAGGAAGCAGTAAAGAAATAGAACTGAAAGAAAGACCAGATGGCCATTTGTCTTCTGAGTCATTTCTATTCTGTTTATTTCTCCATTTGCTGAATGTCCTTGCGCACACACGAGGCTGAACTGGCATGTCATCAGGTAAGCAGCCACAGAAAGATAGATGGCATCTCCATTTTGGGCCAGCAGACGTACAGCCATCACTCTGGAGTCAAACAGCATGGTGTTTTGTTAGGGTTGATTGAGTGGTCTTCAAATCAAAAGAACCTTTTGAATATTGAAAGTACATTATTGCACAATTCATTTTATGCAATAATATAATTAATCTTTCTTCTTCTTCTACTACTCCCTCCCCCTCCCTTCCCCTCCTCCTCCTTCTTCTTCCCCTTCCCCTTCTCCCTTTCTTACCAACTGACCCTATTTGTCCAGGACCATGTCCTGAAGGCCCCTCAGTGTATCCAGTGGTAATTGCCACTTTTCATTTTACCTGAGACTTAGCTACTTTGATTTTAGTTTTTGACAAGCTCTATAAAATGTGGTTTCCGTAATCCATTTCCTTAATATATATGAAGTAGTAATAGAGAAAAAGAGAGTTATAGAAGCACAAGGCTGAATTATCCATTAGTTTGGGACTTCAAATTCTCTCTTGTTGTTGTTGTTGTTGTTGTTGTAGGTCAGATTGCAGGAGGTGAACTAGATGAACAATAAAATGTTTATTTTTATATTTCTGAGAAAACAGTACTGACAAATTGTTAGATAGTAAAGTTGCTGCAAGCTATCACTTCAGAATTTGGCTTTTTTCTTAAAATTTTAAGCCTATTGTTTCCTTCTCTCTCTCTCTCTCTCTCTCTCTGTCTCCCTCTCTCTTGGTGTTAGAAAATACTGCACCGAGCTGTGTGCATACTTTTCAGATATGTGATTTTCTGTATGATCATCTTTTCATTGCTTTATCATCTTTTACTTGTGGGCTTGAAAACTTATGAAGAAATTCTACCAAAGGATTTATGTGTGAAAGGAGTTCATAAGCAATGAAATTTTTAGAAAAATATGAGTCTAGCCATGTTGGAATATTGTAAAAGAATATTGGTAATATTTTTATATAGACAGATACTTGTTGGGTGTGCCCTTGGGGCAGAGCCTGTTGTAAGCATTAAAAACAAAGGCACAAAGAGGGGCACCTGAATGGCTCAGTCAGTTAAACGTCCAACTTTGGCTCAGGTCATAATCATGCAGTTGGTGAGTTCAAGCCCCGCATCCAGCTGTGCGCTGACAGCTCAGAGCCTGGAGCCTGCTTTAGATTCTGTATCTCCCTCTCTGTCCGCCCCTCCCCCACTCACTCACACACACTCTCTCTCTCTCTGTCTCTCAAAATAAAGACATAAAAAATAAAAAAAAAAGAAATGAGACAACACTAATGAAGTTGCTAATAACATAAAACAGAAATAAATGTACTGAAAAGTCAATAAAATGGATTGACATGTATTGAAAATTCTCACTTGACCGAGGAGAGTTTTTACTTGATTTCTGTTTTTAGAAAATCTCTTCTTCTATATCAGAGTTCTCTAGCTGTCCTAAAGGGTTTGTACACCACTGACATCTTGTTGGGGGATGTGTAATTGTGTTTCCTGAGTAGGCCTATCAAGAAAAGCTTTATAGTGCCCAGCTAGCTCAGTCCGTAGAGTACAAGAAAAGCTTTATAAATTTTTCAACTACATTGAAATGGTGTTAGACTTTTTGATTTGTCAGTTGCCAAATATTTTTTATTTGGATGTCTTAATTTTTCAATGCCCCCTTCTAATCATCCTGCCTGTCAAAAGTATCTTTCCTATCCCTGTATAATAGTTACTATTAGTGTAATGCTTACGGTAAGCCATGCAGTACGTTACCAGCTTCATGTACTTAATCTCCTGTAATCCTTTGTGCATGATCACACAGGAAGGATGGGTGTAGTTGGGATTTTCCTCACCAGAGCTTGCTCTACTGTTGAATCAGTGGTATAATGGGTCCTTTCACCAATGAATCCAGTCACATTTTAATTGAGTATTTTGCCAGGGTGCAACAGACACTTGATAAGTGACCAACTGATAAGTTCTGTTGACACAGAAGTCCAATGCGACTTTGACACCATCTCTGTTCCTTATTTGACCCTTCATCTGTGTCTGTTTTAACACAAGAAATCTGATAAAATTCACCAACCAGATTTGACAGGCTCTGAAAATCAAATTGGAGTGTAGGCCTGGAAGATAGATAGTTTCAGGGTTTGGGGCTATGTAAAAGTGATCACAGGTGATGCTTGTGATCCCATTTCCAGGAACCTAGTTAGTTCCCTCTTGCAATGTCTCTAGTTCTCATTTCAGGATATGTAGCCTCTTAACTCATGATCTGTTGATTCTTCTATATCAACCATTCTGTCACGATAGTTCAGTTCATAGTTCTGATAATCGGTTAATTATAAATTTGTGATTAATAACTTGTGGGTTCAATCAGAATAGTAAAGCTGTCTGGACACTTTACTTAGTACATATTTGACTACACGTAATTGTGGTCATTTGTGTATGTCATGGACTTTTCATTAATCTCTAACTCTGATTTGAGGACACTTTGTTTACTGTACACTTAAGAGTGGAAAAGAATTAGATCGCTTAAGTAGATTGGATTTAACATGTATATGTTTTGTTTTTTTCTCTCAAATGTTCAGAGACATAGCAGTAGAGATGGCACATCTATAATACCAAGCAAGTGCTGATCCTGAATAAATATTATCAATGTGGAGTATTCCTTGCTAAACATAAATGATGGCATGAAGTGTATTTGGTGAATATGATTCTTATTTTTTCTGAATCCTACTGGGCAATCAACTTTTCTAGAATAAATACAATCACCCCCTGCCCCCCACTGCTTTTGGATCAGCAGATTTGTGTAATGGCATGTCAAGTTAACCAAGAAAATAGACAGACTCAGTTTAATTACATGGGAATATGGTCTTCTGGATTTAATGAAGATGCTTTTCGAAGTTAAAAATAATCTGAAAATAAAGATATGAGTGACAATCTATTTTAACACTAAGGAGATCTCTTCATGAAGGCTGGCCAGTGACAGTTCAATTTCTGTCAAGTCTAACCACATGCTATCATGCTGTTAAAAACAAATAGCACAGTTCAGTGACATAGATAATGGAAAGAATATGACAGGGTTCAGATGCACTTTTGCTTATGTGTTGTGTTATCTGTATAATTTCTAAATTTTTCCAGACATCAGGATAGTGAAAGAGTCTGTGGCTTTGTTTCGTGTCTCCTGTTGAGTAGATCTAAGAGCAGTTGGAGGACAAATGGAATCTTTGAGTTCCTGGTGGGCATTTTCCACTGCAGACTTCACAGTTTCGGTACAGACTAAAAGATGTGAATGAGCAGTAGCTGAACACGCTGCAGAAATAAAATCTGAAAGAGATACACTGAGGCCCCCCTCTCCTCCCCGTCATCAGAAATAGAGTTGTCCCAAGTGAGATGGTGATGTTTTTGAACATCTCGTGGGGTTGACTTGCATGGAGACCAAGCCTATCAGTTTCTTCAGTTTCAGTGAAATTAATTTTAGTAGGCTCTGGAGTTTGGGAAATGAAATTCTAACCCCTGTTAGACTTGAACTTCTATAGTGGTATACACAGTAGTCATCCTGTATTAAGATAACGACTACCCAGAAGAGATCATTCACTTGATCTACATTTCTGTTCCCTTATCTGGAAAATGAGAATAATAATATCACTTAGTTTACCAAGTCGTTGAGAGGATTTTAAAAGCCAAGTTTAATCAAGTACTCAGCAGAATGTAATTTGGTTGGTCTCATTTCTGTCTTCTACACTATCTCTTCTGTAAAGCTCTTTCCATTATTTTCGGGCACTTAGGTGACTCTTTTATTAAACGATGACTGATGAGTGCATTAGAAGAAATCTCAAAGCAGTTTAGATACATTATCTTATTTAGTCCCAGATCCTGTTACTGAGATCACAGGCCATATTTACACTGGGTCATAAACTTATTTGGTTGGGATAAAGTATCAAAGAAACACAGTTAAAAATTTCATTTTTCTTTGACTGATCACCCATGAGGGCACAATTAAAACTTACCAATCCTACCTCTATTATGTGCCAGCCATTGCGTAAGGTTTTTTAAATTTTGTACGTGATCTCAGGTGAGACTCATGACTTTTTTGCAAGGTAAGAAGCTGAAGTTCCTAAAGTGAAGCTCCAGTAAGTCAAACAGATAATAAGCAGCAACTTGTAAATTCAAACCTGGATCTTACTCATTTCAGAAGCCCTTACTCTGGGCATTCTACTCCCCAGAGTATACTCCGACAAACTGAAATTAGCAGTCTTGTACAATAAGGTGCCTGAGTGGTTCTGTTGGTTAAGTGTCTGACTCTTGGTTTGGCTCAGGTCATGATCTCATGGTTATTGGTTTGAGTCCCTCATAGGGCTCTACACTGTCTGTGTGGGGCTTGCTTGGGATTCTCTCTCTCTCCCTCTCTCTTAATCTCTCTGCCTCTCCCCCACTTGCTTGCTCTCTCTCTGTCTCTCAAAATAAATAAACCTTAAAAAAAGAATAATGTATGCTCTCTTATAAATGCAAGTTATTTAGCACAAAGGAAACTGTGTCATCATGTAGGAGGGCCTGGATGGCCCATGTGGATGGATATTCAGATATTAGAATATAAAACAGAGCCTATTGCAAATCCTAGACAAGAAAATCCCATCAATTCATTCTCTGATTCTCTTCCCTTCTCTGTCAGAGAAGAACTCATTTATTTATTTGCTGGTAATAGTCCATATTACAAATGTCAGAAGAAATCTGAAATAACTATAAATTGAATCATTAAACAGTCCATTTAAATTTTGAAATTATTAAGTGTCAAACAGTTCAAAGGAGGAACAATTCTTCTTATAAGTATACAAATTCAGTATAAAAGAATTACATTTAGTGAAAATGGTTTTAAAAATATAAAGAATCTGGGCATCTGGGTGGCTCGGTTGGTTAAGCATCTGCCTTTGTCTCAGGTCATGATCTCGTGGTTCGTGGGTTCAAGCCCCACTTTGGGCTCTGTGCTGATAGTGTGGAGCCTGCTTGGGATTCTCTCTCTCTTTCTCTGTATCTGCCCCTCCTTAACTCATGCTTTCTCTCCTCAAAATAAATAAATAAACTTAAAAAAATCTAAAGAACTATATATATATTATGTATATACATATGTTACAAACTTAATTTTTTTCCTTAATTTTGTTTCTCATTTGAAAGGTAAAGATCATATGTACTATTCAGTGGGCTCCCAAATTTTGTAGATTGAATTGCCCTCTGTCTTTAGACTCTGTATCTCTCATTAGGGGTCATAAAACATATGTAAGTGTTTCCACCCATCATCTTGCAGTTTAAAAAGGATTTGACCCAGATTCAGAGCTTTGTTGCAGAAGTGGGCGCTCATGCTTTTCCTTTACTGCAGTTGTTTTCTGAAATGCTGTTTAATTGCATATGACAAATACATGCAACCTTTCTTAGCTTAGTGGATTCCAAGCGAAGTGTGTGAAATACTTGTCTTGTACTGATATTGGTTTTTTTTGTCCTGTGGTGCATACTCCGACTTTCTTACTTAGCCTTATTTCTTATGTAGAAATCTCTCGAAATTTTATCAGAGCCTTGCATTGTTGATGGCATATGTAGGTGGGGGTAAGTATGTGAGCAACAACTCAAACACCAAGTGATGTAGCAGTAGGGGTCCTATTCCTAGGCCAAGTTTGAAATCTTGAAAGAAATAAAAGATGAAAATTATATTCAAATGAGGTTTCCCAGTTTCATCTTTGATATTAAACTGATGAGGTAAATTGCTTTCAGAAGTTAAAATAGAGATCTAAAGGTTATAATAATATCAGCACAAAAATAGCCCAGAGAAATGAAGAGATGGAGAGTTAATTTAAATATGCGAATGATTTGTGGAGATGTAATGGCCCTATTAATATTAATTATGCCATTATCATTCACTGCTCTCCAAATGGAAAATTGCCAGTCTATATATCACTGGCAGAGACCCTGAAAGGTAAATACAAGTTGACAACCTTGCTTCTTCTATGCATGCAGGTCGCCCAGGCTTCCTAGTTGAAAACATCATAACCAATCATCTTGAAAAAGTCTAATTTGGGCAGAAAAACTCAGGAACTGAAGGTTTTGTGACTTCCAAGTGTTGATTGTCATGGTACCTTGACCTTGGTCTTCTACTAGTTGTTGAAGTCCTGATGTCCGGCCAGTACTGAAGTATTGGTCTCAGGTTCTAGTTTCTCTCTTCTGGGTCTGCCTACCCCTCTTCAGAGGGTGGCAGGGAAGAAAGAGTCCTCATGGAGGTTCTCTTCACAGTGAGAAGAGGGCCACAGAGTGGTCTGGTTTTGACCACGTGGGATAGAGGGATGGCTGGTTGCAAACAGCAATACTTAGACCCAAAGTTTTTATTTTTTGGGAGATGGGTAGGGGTGAAGATAAAGCTTATGGCTAAAAGCTATCTCTTCAGAGAGAGAGAGAGGATTACCTTTTAACTCTGCACACTGACACTTTTCTTCTTGAAATAATTGGCATTTAATGAAGAAGAAAACACCATTTTGAAGGTTGTATTTATTATTATTTTTTAAAACACTGTGACCGTCCTAGTATTTGGAAGATAATGCTTTTATGTGTGGTTGAAAATGGTTGGGGTCAAGTTGAGTCCTGCACAGATACATTTCATTAAATTCCCAAGACTTCGGTTTTCACCCCATTAAGTCCCATTATCAAAATTGCCCAGCGATCTCTTAAAAGCTTAAAAGTTACATGTCTAATAATTGCCCCGGTCTCTTCCCTCTTGTTCAAGTGTAAAATGCTATTTTAAAGGAGTCAGAGTGTGTGTTTAGCTGCCAGTTTGAATCTCCACATCTGGGAAGCGTCCCAAGATCACACACTTCCTGTCTGGAGGAAGAAGCAGCGGCGACATGAACAATCACCAGCAGTGATTTGAGGCAGCCATAAAAAGCGACATCCCGGGTGAGTCCATGTGACAAAATATAGAAAAGGGGGCTGTGGATGTCTTGGGTCCTTGACATGTGAAGGTAATTAAACCTCCAGATTCGAATTCCTCCTCTCCTCTTTATACCAGGCCTGGCCTAAAGAAAAAAAAATATTTGAAATATGGGCAGAGGGGTGTGATGGCATATGGCAGCCCGAAACAAAATTACCCAAACACTTCAAAAACAAGCAGGGTGCGCGTCTCCCTCTGTTCAGTCACCATATGTGAGCTCAACACGTGAGACGCTCCCTTCAAGTTGTTTCAGACAGACTCTTTGTATTTTGGCCTCCAAGCGTGCTTCCTTGAAACAAAAGCCAGGGGAGCTTGGAGAGACCTAACAGTGAGTTCCCCGCAGGGTCTGAATCCAGCACTGCAAAGCATGTAGGACTATTTTTGAAGTGAAAAAATGTTAGGAAGAAGGAAGATGATGTGGAAAAAAAAAAGAAGAAGAAAAAGAAAAGAATCCTTGCCCTCAAGAGGCAAGCTTGCTTTTGACATTATTAGACTGTTCTGGGTGTTGTTGATAGAAAATGAGGTTATGTTCCCGCCCTGATCGTCAGAGAATTATTGTTTGGTTTTTACAAACAGTGGGCACCGAGACACCTTTAAACAGTCACAGGAATGAATTGATTGAATGAAGAAGCAGTGAACTAAAGAGAAATATTAGTAAAATGTGAGTTAGGTTGTTGGTGAATCCTTGACTGCCTCCCTCTTGAATCCAGCCTTTCCTTTTCTTGTGCAACCACTAACTGTCCATGTTTATTTGCTGACTTCTAGCACACCACCTCTTTCCACCTTCTACTTTGAAGTTACCACTTGGAGGGGCGCCCGAGTGGCTCAGTCTGTTAAGCCTCCAACTTCGGCTCAGGTCATGATCTCACGGTTGCTGGGTTCCAGGCCTGCCTTGGGCTCTGTGCTGAACGCTTGCTCAGCGCCCAAAGCCTGCTTCAGATTCTGTGTCTCCTTTCTCTGACCCTCCCCAATCATGCTCTGTCTCACTCTATCTCTCAAAAAAAAAATTAACAATATTTTTAAAATTGAAGTTGCCACTTGATGTATCTGAAACATAGCTGTTGCCTTGGGACCAGGAAACCTTGTGCCATTTTTGCGATTCTTATATTGCGCAATATGCAAACGAAACACTGAAAATTAATTGAGAATATAATAGAAACCATAGGAAAGAAAATCCCAAGCAGAATTTACCAGAAGAAGTCAGCGTTAGGAAAATCGAAAGATCTAGAAATGGAGCCAATGAATCTGAGAGGGAGACAACATTTAGGCATGTCAAAGATTCTTATGTTAGTTCTAGATTCCAATTCAAGTACTTAATACAACACCACTGTTTTTTTTTTTTTAACGTTTATTTTGAGAGACAGCGTGAGTGGGGGAGGGACAGAGAGGGTGACACAGGATCCCAAACAGGCTCTGCACTGTCAGCATAGAGCCCAGCATGGGGCTTGAACTCACAAACTATGAGATCATGACCTGAGCCAAAATCAGGAGTTGGATGCTCAACCAACTGAGCCACGAGGCACCCCCGTTACTGATTATCATTAAAATCAGTGTGTTGAATTGAGTAGTTGGTGAAAGCATTTGGTGAAGGCCACTCAATGAATGGCTGGATGATTCAGTAAACCTTCTGAGCCACCCAGGTGCCCCGCAGTAAAAATATTTGAATACCTGATACATGTTAGCCAACCAGTCTGGTAAACATTTTCAGTGGCCTGGCTACAGGACAATTTGAACTCAATAAGAATGCTAGTGCTTTATTTTTGTTATCTGCACAGTAGGTCAGGTATTTAATAATTTTTGGAGCTTTCATTATATACATTTTAATGTTCAGAAGTTTTTGAACTTTTGACACCACTAATTAATCTCCAGTTCTTTATTTAGTGTATAACATTATGCTAGTTATCAAAATAATAATTGGGTTTTTGGAACACATTATTATTGAAAAAGGTCAGACTCTTGGAGATCTCAGTTCTATTTAGGTTTATAGCAGTGTTTAGATTTAGGTTTCAAAATATGTCCACACACTCGCACAGGGTAACACATACCCATTCACGTGTTCAAATCTTGTCTTATTAACTGCATTGAGAGGACTTTATCTAAAAATCAAGAGCAAAAGGAGCTTTGAAATGCTTGTTGGTTCATAATACAAATCACTAAATGCCTCTTTTCTTTTCCATATTGCTTGTGTCATCCTTGAGAAGCTTGAGAATGTTCTGGCATCTGTCGCATACCGTAATTGTAAACTTGCTGGAAGACATTGTTAGGTCCTTGTGGTGTCAAAGAAGCATGTGTGACGTTGGGACACTCCAGGGTAGCTGGATCCCAGAAGCCCACCTTTCTTCTCTTACCTGTTTTTTAATTCCTGTGTGGAAATCGAAATTTGCAACTGCCCAAGTAGTTCAGTAACTAGCTAATCTATAGTTCATTTGAGGTGCTCTTAAGGTTCACAGGGCAACACTTTTCTCAGTGGCCAGCCCCCATTTTTATGTCGACAGAGATCAGTGTTGATCACACAAGTGACCCAGAGCTCTGAAGGGAAGGGTCATGCTGTTCATCTAAAAAGTTACTGGAACAGACTTTCCCTTTGGTAGAAATGCATTGGGTTGGAATAATGTCTCTTTTGCCAGAAGACAATCACTCAAGTGATGTCAGCTGTGCTTGAAGAGAGCATTTAAGCATCTTCTATTTAAACAAATAGAGTAACAGATTCTAATAGCAAAACCAAGTTGTTTCTAGGGCTCCGGTACACTTTATTGATGGATGTTCCATAGTTTGCCTCACTTGCAATTATTTATTGACAGGACTTTCAGCATGGCTTGAAAATGTTCTATATGTGTTAATTGATTTTTTAAATTATGCATTTTTGATATTAATTTCATTTTGGAAAAAGCAAGATAAAACATTACAACTCATTATATTGTCCAAATATGAAAGACCTGTAGCAATGAATTAATTTGCTAATGCTATTTCTAAGTCATAGACTTCATGGACAAGACCCTGGGAATTAAAAATGATGATGAGTTCTAGGGATTGCCTGAATTGATAAAGTAGTGCAATCCAGGTCACTTTCAGAGTTGTTTTTTTTTTTCATATAGTTGATTGTCAGGTTGGTTTCCATATAACACCCAGTACTCTCCCCCACAAGTGCCCTCCTCCATGACCACCACCCCCTTTTCCCTTTCCCCCTCCCCCTTCAGCCATCAGTTTGTTTTCAGTATTCAAGAATCTCTCATGATTTGCCTCCCTCCCTCTTCCTAACTCTTTTCCCTCCTTCCCCTCCCCATGGTCCTCTGTTAGGTTTCTCCTGTTAGACCTAAGAGTGAAAACTTATGGTATCTGTCCTCCGCCTGACTTATTTCGGTTAGCATGACACCCTCGAGGTCCATCCACTTTGCTACGAGTGGCCAGATTTCATTCTTTCTCATTGCCATGTAGTACTCCATTGTGTATATATACCACATCTTCTTGATCCATTCATCAGTTGATGGACATTGAGGCTCTTTCCATGTTTTGGCTATTGTTGAAAGTGCCACTATGAACATTGGGGTACATGTGCCCCTATGCATCAGCACTTCTGTATCCCTTGGGTAAATCCCCAGCAGTGCTATTGCAGGGTCATAAGGAAGTTCTCCTGATAGTTTTTTGAGGAACCTCCACACTGTTTTCCAGAGTGGCTGCACCAGTTTACATTCCCACCAACAGGATAGGAGGGTGCCTGTCTTTCCACACCATCACCAGCATCTGTAACCTCTTGATTTGTTCATTTTAGCCACTCTGGCTGGCATGAGGTGGTATCTCAGTGTAGTTTGGATTTGTATTTCCCTGATGATGAGTGATGCTGAGCATCATTTTGTGTGTCTCTTGGTCATCTGGATGTCCTGTTTGGAGAAGTGTCTATTCATATTTTTGCCCATTTCTTCACTGGATTATTCATTTTTCGGGTGTGGAGTTTGGTGAGTTCCTTGTAGATTTTGGATACTAGCCCTTTACTGATATGTCATTTGCAACTATCTTTTTCCTTGATGAGGTCCCAATAGTTTATTATTGGTTCTTGATTCCCTTGCCTTTGGGGATGTGTCGAGTAGGAAATTGCTGTGGTTGAAGTCAAGGAGGCTGCATCCTGCCTTTTCCTTTAGGATTTTGATGGATTCCTGTCTCACATTCAGGTCCTTCATCCATTTTGAGTTAAAAGGTTTTTTTTTTTAAGTTTATTTATTTATTGTGAGAAAGACAAAGCATGGGGTGGGGGAGAGGAGCAGGGAGGGAGAGGGAGAGAGAGAATCGTGAGCAGGCTCCGTGCTATCAGCGCAGAGCCCAACATGAAGCTTGTACTCATGAACTGAGAGATCATGACCTGAGCTAAAATCAAGAGTTGGATGCTTAACCGACTGAGTCACCCAGGCGCCCCCAGGTCATTTGCAGCTTTAAGCACAACTTCAGGACATGACAACTTCATCTTTATTACTTGATCTCAAAACTACTTATATGAAAATAAGTTGTATTAGTAAGGTAATTAAAAGTAGTATTTCTAGTTCTGGGACATTAGCCATGTGCTGAGTACTTGGATGGCAGACCGCTAATTAAATAGCAGAGGCCTCTTTCTAAAGTTGTGCTTCATTTTGCTAACCTTATTATAGGCTGTTACCCTTTTGGTTAGAATGTAAGGAAAATACATTTTACTGTGCTTTAGTTACTCTGCAAATGCATAAAAGTTAAACATGTTCATCAAAAAAAAAAGGATAAAAAGAAATGTGTTAGAAATGAGAGAGGGCTTAAAACGTTGTTGAGACTCCTTAATTTATTATCTGCCATTGTTCCTTTATGACTTACTGTTCTTTGAAACAGCTTCCTTGAAAGCAGTTTATTATGTACTTAATTGTCCTGAGCCTGAGAGTTGTGCTTGTGTATTTATACAGGTGGTGGACCACAATCTGGACGTCTCTCTACATCAAGTGTCTCCGACTTACTGTGAGTTTACACTGAATTTTTAAAATAAATGAGTTTTCTGCTTTCATTTTTGCTTCCCCAAATCATCCACCTTTCTCCGTGGGAGGGATGCAGTCTCCCCTGCGAACAGTTATAGCACATGGCTTAGTGACTCCTCTCTACCAGGATGACGAGGGAGGAATTTGAACGGGGCAACAAATTAAGCTTTTGCATAAGTAGTTAAAGGCAGGGGTGGTGATCTTAGATGAAACGGAATTTTTTTATTCTGATCCTGTTGCTGTTCCGAGGGAGGGGGCATGTGACCCAGAATCATTCAGGGTGTATAAACTCCGTCTCTTCCCTGTGAATGTGATCCTTTCGCAGGCTTTCTTGCTGGAGGAAGTATAACTCCCATTAGCCTACCTGCCCAAGAATGGAAACAGGGAGTCATCCTGGACCCTGATACCCCAACCCCCAAATCCATTTGGGATCCATCTACTTCTCTTCATCATGACTGTACCCTAGGTCTAGGTGTAAGTCACAGTTATTTGTACCAGGGCTAGTTCACTGGCCCTATAACTGGTCTCTCCATCATGCTCTTTTTTTTTTTTTTTTTTTTTTTTTTAGAGAGAGAGAGAGAGAGAGAGGACAGAGACTGAGCAGGGGAGAGGGGCAGAGGGAGAAATAGAATATCTTAAGCAGGCTCCGTGTTCAGATGGGGAACTTAATCCCAAAGCCCTGAGATCATGACCTGAGCCCAAATCAAGAGTTAGACGTTCAACCAACTGAACCACCCGGTGCCCCTTCATCTTGCTCTTAAGTCTTTCCAGTCCATTTGCTATGAAACAGCCAGAATAGCTGGTTTCTTTTTTTTTTTTTTTTTTTGGTTTGAAAACAATAAAAAATCTTAAAATGCTCCCAGTGATTTTCCATTGTGTGTGACATAATCATAAAGTAGAATATTCTTTTATTTTTAAATGTTTAATTATTTTTAGAGCAAGAGAAAGAGGGTGTGAGCAGGGAGGGGCAGAGAAAGAGCAAGACACAGAATCCCAAGTAGGCTCTGCACTGCCAACACAGAGTCCGATGAGGGGCTTGAACGCATGAACTGTGAGATCATGACCTGAGCTGAAATCAAGAGTCTGATGCCTAATGAGCGGAGCCATCCAGGAGCCCCAAAATAGAATATTCTTAACACATATTTTTGGGCTCTATGCAATCTAGTCCCTTTGTACTTTTCTGTGTGTATTCTGAGCTATTTTCTCCTTTGACTAATTGCCTTCTTTTAAATATACTTGCTCTAATATAGTTCCCCCCAATGGGGAAAGCTCATTCCCATATAAGCCTTTCTAGTTTGTGTCCCTTCTGGTAGAAACACCCTTTCCCCTACTTTTTTCACACTTACCCTTCACTTTCAGACTAAGTGCTACTTCCCCTTAAGGGATCTCGGAAGGACCAATTTAAACTAGATACACCGTTCGTCAATTGATGGATATTTAGGCTGTTCCTGTGATTTGGCTATTGTTGACAGTGCCACTGTGAACATTGGGGTACATGTGCCCCTATGCGTCAGCACTCCTGTATCCCTTGGGTAAATTCCTAGCAGTGCTATTGCTGGGTCATAGGGGAGTTCTACTCTTAATTTTTTGAAGAACCTCCACACTGTTTTCCAGAGCGGCTGCACTAGTTTACATTCCCACTAACAGTGTAGGAGGGTGCCCGTCTCTCCACATCCTCGCCAGCATCTATAGTCTCCTGATTTGAGATAGGGTTTATCTATACAATGGAATACACATGGCAACGAGAAGGAATGAAATCTGGCCATTTGCAGCAATGTGGATGGAATTCTAGGGTGTCATGCTAAGTGAAATAACTCAGGCAGAGAAAGATAGATACCATATGTTTTCACTCATAGGTGGAACAGGAGAAACTTAACAGAGGACCATGGGGGAGGGGAAGGGATAAAAAAGTTAAGGAGGGGGAGGGAGGCAATCCATAAGAGACTCTGAAATACTGAAAACAAACTAAGGGTTGATGGGGGCGGTGGAGAGGGGAAGATGGGTGATGGGCATGGAGGAGGGATGAGCACTGGGTGTTATATGGAAACCAACTTGATAATAAATTATAAAAAAATAAAAATAAATGTTCCATCCAGAAAAATCTATCTCAAATCTTTAGAAATATCATTCTGGTTGAGTTTGTTTTTATTTTGTTATTTTTTTTGTCGCTAAAGGTAGGCTCTGAAAGAAATGAAATTATAGAAAAAAAAAGTATTACCAGTTTTAAAAAAATAAACTAGATATAATTTTTTATTCTTGTTAGTAGTGTTCAGTAAAAGGTTAGATCCGAGTGCCAAAACTGACAAGTTTCAAAGAAATGTGAAAGATACTGAGCCTTTTCGAATAATCTGCTTCATCGGAGATTTTCTTACACCTGAGGCCTTAGGCATGCCTGGTGCTATTTTGATTAATTCTTATCCTAACAATATGATTTTTGGTGAATGACTGCTTTGGCTATGAGGGGCTAGAATATGAATAGTTAAGGTCAGTTATGCAAAAGCTATATACCTGTCTGACTAGCACCCAATTCAAACCCTGACATCTGTGCTAGGGTACGATTCCCAGGGGTGACAATACTTCAAATGTGCTGTCTCTCGTTGTAGGGGAAGTAAGTGCCCCCCTATAACTCCAGTGGGAGGGGTACCTGGGTACCTTGGTTCCTGCTGGGTTTTGTCCCATCCACCTTTTTACCTTTGCTGATTTTAATCTCTGTTATTGCTCTGCGATGCACTATAACTGCTTTTCTGAGTCCAATGAGTCCGCGTGAATTGTCAGGGATCCATAATATTTTATTGGTTTCCTTCAAAACAATGATCTCCATTTGTCATTATATATAATTGTTTATTTACTTTTTTAAAAGTTTATTTATCTTAGAGAGTGTATGTTTTCAGTATTCAAGAATCTCTCATGATTCTTGAATGAGAGGAGTGATAGAGAGAGAGGAGAGAGAGAGAATCCCAAGCAGACTCTGCACTGTCAGCACACATCCTGATGCGGGGCTCAAACTCATGAACTCTGAGATCATGATCTGAGCTAAAATCAAGAGTTGGATGCTTAACCAACTAGCCACCCAAGCACCCCATTTACTTTACATTTTAGCTTGATTTCTATGCATATTTGTGGAAGTTAGGCAGTGCCTTATTTTCTTTCCCTTCTTTTACTGAATAAAAGTAAAGCCTACAGTATTAGGTGAAAAATAAAATTTGAAATAGCTCCAAAGATTTTATTTTTAAGTAATCTCCATAAGTAACATAGGGCTCAAATTCATAACCCCAAGGTCAAAAGTCTCACATTCTACTGGCTGAGCCAGCCAGGAGCCCCAAGAATTTTAAATAAGATTCAATAAGCTTGTCTTCTCATTTGATTTCATCTTTAAATATTATGATTTAGTTTTAATACCCGAATAATTAGTATATAATTGGTAATAGGAAGCCACCAAGTTTTCAATTGGCTTTACAGATTTGTGGGAATTTTCATAGCTATTCTGACTTCATTTTTCGAGTTCATAATTTCTTTTATGTCATATTTGTATAGAAATCCTACCATAATCTGCAAGTTTGAAATAAAGAATTTTGGTGTGACTAATGGGAACTACAGGAGAAGCCAAACAGTGCACACAGAATTGCTTGGGTTGGCTTAAGATACCAAAGTGACAGTGTTATGTATTAGATAGCCAGAATTTATTCACCTTGCATAATGGAAACTTTATACTCTTTGACCAATAGCTCCTTAGTTCATTCTCCCCCCAACACCGTGCTCCAGCCTCTGGAAATCAGTATTGTCCTTTATGCTTCTATGAGTGTGACTATTTCAGATTCCATATGTAAGTGAGATCAGACAGGATTCATCTTTCTCTGTCTGGCTTACTTCACTTAGACTAATATCATCCTAGTTCATCTATGAGGTTGTATTAGTAGGTTTCTTTTTTAAGGCTGAATAGTATTTCATTATATATCTCTATTTCTGTCTACATGTCTGCCGTCTTTCTATCTCATGTTTCCTTATCCATTTATCTGTCCCTGAAATTTAGTTATTTCCTTATTTTGACTATTGTGAGTAGGGCTGCAGTGACCATGAAGTGTTACAGTCTTTTTCAAATCCTGATTTCAATATTTTGAGATAAATTCCCAGAAGAGGGATTGCTAGATGATACGGTTGTATATTTTTTACATTTGGAGGAGAACCTTCATACTATTTCCCATATTTTTATACCAGTTAAGTCCTATTCAAGAGTGTGCAAGGGTTCCCTTTTCTCCATATCCTCACCAACACTTGTTATGCTTTGTCCTTTTGATAAGAGCTATTCTAAGAGACATGAGGTGGTAGCTTATTGTGGTTTTGCTTTGAATTTCCCTGGTGATTAGTAATGGTAAACATTTTTTCAGATACCGATTGGACATATGCACGTCTTCTTTGGAGATATGTTTATTTAGGTCCCTTGCCTATTTTCCACAATTACTTTGTTTTTGTTTTTGCAGTCAAGTTGTTTGAGTTCCCTGTATATTTTGGAAATTAACCATGTACCAGATGAATGGTTTGCAAATATTTTCTCCCATTCTTTAGGTTGCCTTTTCACTCTGATGACTGTTTCCTTTGCTGTGATGAAGCTTTTTAGTTGGATGGAATTCCACTTTCCTGTTTTTGCTTTTGTTTGCTGTGCTTTTGGTGTCATGTCCAAATAAATCATTTGTCTAGACTGACGTCAAGAAACTTTTCCCCTGTGTTTTCTACTTGTTGTTTTACAGATTCAGCTGTTATGTTTAAGTGTTTAATTCATTTTGAGTTGACTTTTTTTATAGACAGCATATGTTCAGTTTCATTCTTCTAAATATGGATATTCAATTTTCCCAGCACCATTTACTGAAGAGACCATCCTGTCTCCATTGTGTGTTATTGGTACATTTGTCAAAGTTCATATGAGTGTAGCTATGTCGATTATTTATGGCTTATCTATTCTGTTCCATTGGTCTCTGTCTGTTTTTATGCCCATGCCATACTCTTTTGATAACTATAGCTTTGTAATATATTTTGAAATCAGGGAGTGTAATGCTGCCTGCTTTGTTTTTTGTTGCTAAAGATTTCTTTAACTATTTGGGGTCTTTTATGATTGCATATAAATTAAAATTTTTTTTTCCTATTTTTCTAAAATGCACCACTGGAATTTTGATAGAGGTTGCATTGAAGATGAATACATTCTGGAGATATCCTCTACAACATTGTTATCATACCTAATAATGTCATGTTACATACTTTAAATTTGCCTAAGAGGGTAGATATTAAGTGTTGTCACCTTAACAACAACAAATAAGAGGGAAACTATGCGAGGTGATGGATGTGTTAATTGGCTTGATTGTGGTGATTATTTAGTAATGTATAGATATGTTAAATCATTGACTTGTACACCTTCAATAAATGCAATTTAACCATCAATTCTAGCTCAGTAAAGCTGGGGGAAACATAAAATGAGGCAGTAGGTGATGAGCTGTCACTGCCAGGAGAATCTGAAAGCTCTGAAGAGCATAGTTAATTAAAGGACTTTGCAACTTGTTCTTGACCCACATTTTAAATTGCAGGGAGTTAGTAAACCAGGACCAGAAATCTCCAAGGAATCAAGAGGACTAGACAAAGGCTTGAATTATAAATAGAAAGAATGGGGGTAATGAAAAATTAAGAACTTAAGAGGTATCTTTCTAGTGACTGATCAGAAGTAGTCCACCATTTCCCACACGTCCTTGGATATTCTTTCTATATCCTGCAACACTTTGTCATGGTTGGAAGCTAATGTGGGAGGAAGTAGATGATAGGAATTAGGGGCCTCTCAGAAACCAATCCTGGTATGAATCTGGTAACTGAAAGTGAGTACTCGTTTTCAGATTCTACGCATGACCGCTCAGAACGCATCCTGTAATGTTAATGTTATTGTCACTAATTTTCCTAAACCTGACACACTTTGTTGCATGAGTCTCAGTGTTCATTGTCCGTCTGTGAAGCACAGGGGACTGAAGTGGTTCTGTGTGCTTTTTGTCTGCCTGGTACCGACACCTTCTCGTAAAGCACCCGTTTCCAACTGAGAATCTATCCTCCCCTGTTCGTGGCCTGGGTGTGTGATGTTTGCTGGCCCAATCTGACTTACACCTGGAGATTTAATTCTGGAGTAGAAGTAACAGCCGGGAACTGGATTTTCCAGCTGCTAACCTGTGAAGAGACAGTCATGACATTTTCCTATCTGTATTCTCAGAAATTCTTCATCTTTTCTGAGGCAAGATCATTTCTTGGAATCACTGTGATACCAAGTACAGATGGAGCTGAGCCTCAAGGTGGCAGAATGTTAATCTCTCACTGCTAGGGAGATCCACCTAATGAAGTGAGGCCTGGCTTGGGACATGGTCGTGGGCTGATGGAGATGTGTTCCCGCAGATTTATCACCATGGCCTTGTAACGTCCCTTATGGCAATAGTGCTTTTATTCTAATTACTACATGATCTGTCACTGAAGCAAATGCTTCCTACTAGAGTCTTCGCTAAAAAATGGGATGTGGTTGCTGTTGTTCCACAGCAGAGTGAATTCAGTGAAATGAATGTCTCAGTTTTGGCTCCTAAACTATGCTTTCCTTCATTCAATAAACATTTTCAGGCACTATTAATGTTTCTATACTATATAGAATACACTGAGCTGTCGGCTAATAGGGTTTCTTTCCAGGACATTTTTATGTGACCAAAGCGATCATTTTGCCGGAGAAGAATTTAAGAGACTTCAGGAACAAAGTGTCATTTCAGTCAGACAGAGATCTTGACATTTTTAAAGACTTTGAAGGGATTGCAGGTCTGTAAAACAACTGCCCTTGTTAACGGCTTCTAAATAGTCTAGTATTTAACCTCAAAAGATTTCAAAAGAGATTCTCTTACGAACTAATCAGAATTCTTCTCCTAAGATCTATTTATGCCTTCCACCCCATCTTTGCATCTATGAAATAGCCCATTCCTTACCATAACCCTTTGCTTCATTAATGGAGTTCATGAAGTCCTTTCTGTAGTTAAGACTGTTACTAAGTCACTTTTTGGCCTATTTTTCTTCTTCAGGCTAAGTCATCCAATTATGTCAACCTTTATATCATAATTAAACTCAGGAGTGCTGCAGAAGAATTTAATTTAATACCTCCCAATCAAACCAGGGGCCTGGAGAAGAGAACTGTGGTTAGTGGCCTAGTCAAGCTAACGATCTTCCGTGGTCTTTGCTGTTCTGTGCTCTAAGCCTCCATGTGGCAGAGGCTTGGAGGAAGCAAACAAAAAAGTCATTATGGCCATGGCCTTTTAGTGAGGCTTGACCTGTGGGTGAACTTGAACCACCTGAAGCAGGTATGAATCATGCCCATTGATTAAAAAAAATTCCGAACATAGTATACTCAGTGTGTTTACAATAACATCCTAGAGGATCAACTTCCAGATCTAGCAGGTTTGACTCCTAGATCTCCCAGTTGAAAGTATAGAACAAACTTAGAATTACCAGCTTTAAGTGATCTCATGTGTACCTCACTATCCCGTGCATTTCAGGGAGAAGATGATGGCCCTGGGGTTCTATTAAATCCACGTATGTGCTTGCCATGAGTCCCTCTTTAGCCAAAACTGTTCTATAATTAAAAAAAAAAAACTAATTTATTGCCTTTAAAACAGCTGATAGATTCTTAAATATTCTCTAGTTATTTTAGATAAAATAAATATTCCAAATAGCTTCATGTCCATATGCCCTCTTTGACCTTCCCCTCCCCCTCCTTTTTTACTTTCTCTTCGGACTGCTATCTATCTACTCCTTAACAGGAGGAGCAAGGAAATAAGGAAATTACTCTGGTGGTCCCACACTTCGCTCTCTCCTAACTGAACATGAAGCTGACCTGGAATTTGAGTCAAAAGCTATGTGATTTCTCAGTTTCAACTCCTTCCAGTGCTGTGTCCTAATAACTGGATGTCCTGAGGGCCAAGACTAGGATAAACCAAAAGAGATGCCCAGGGTGCAACTGTTAAGGAAGTGCTCATTTTCAGTTTCCAAGTGCTGGTTCCTAGTGCCTCCTCGCCTGGCCCTCCTGAGGCCTTCCCATTGAGATAGGCAGTAGGCCTCTAGACATACTAGAAACCAGTTGGAGGAGGGTTGCACTCTAGCTGCAATCCTAGAGCAGTCTGACCCACACAGCCACGGAATGAGGATTTTGTGGATCCAGGAAGGGATCCTGGGTATAAACTTTCTAAGGCTAAAGCAAGATCTCTATTCTGGTCCCTCTGAAACTCCTTTTCTCCTCTTTTGCCTTTGTGCTGATGTTATAGACTGAATTGCATTCCTCCAAAACTGAGAAGTTGAAGAACAAATCCCAGTAGATCAGAATGTGACTGCGTTTGGAGGCAGGGATTTTAAAGAGTTAATGAAGAGTGAACGAGCTCATCTGGTGGCCCTATTGTAATACAATGGGTGTGCCTATCAGAAGAGGTAGAGACCCAGGTGTGCACAGAGGAAAGTCCCTGTGGGGTAACAAGAAGCTGGCCATCTTTCAAGTGAAGGAGAGTGGCCTCAGGAGACACCAAACATGTCAATACCTGCATCTCAGACTTAAAGCTTCCAGCTCTGGAAGAAAATGAGTTTCTGCTTTTTATGCTACCCAGTCTGCGGTATTTTGTTATGGCTGCCCGAGGAAGCAAGCAGCTGATCATATGGCCAGTGCGATGCCAGGAAAGCCCTAGTGTAGAAAAACATTCCCTTTTTAGCCCTGAATATATCCTTCTGAGGCTCGCATATGGACGATTAGTTTTTACCATTTTATTCTCTACTCTAACTTTAAAGAAGCTATTCTTGGATTAAGAAATCCCATTGTGAGTTATAATTAGAATTGGAGACCAAGCCAAGAAAGACCTGTAGGGGCTTCTCTTTGCTCTAGGAATAGGATTGTAAATTTTAATGGATCGTCTCAATGTTCTCTGAGTTCGAGGCCATGTCCAGTCCCTGCTGTTATTACCTTCAGTAGAAAAAAATCGACTAGATGTCATTCTTGAATGATGGACTAGGCCTTTCTTCCAAACAAAACCTGGCTCATTTCCATGATGTACGTTTAATGACCGGGACCATTTATTCATCTCCCCAGTTCTTTTCACTTAATTTAAGGTCAAGTCACATCTGTTCTCATCACTCTTAAACACACATGAGTGTGTACACATGCACAACATGTAGAAACTCTAATAACAATAAATTAAAATATGTCAATGAGGGGGCATCTGGGTGGCTCAGTGGGTGAAGCGTCCAACTTCAGCTCAGGTCATGATCTCACAGTTCATGAGTTTGAGTTCTGCGTCAGGCTTTGTGCTGACAGCTTAGAGCCTGAAGCCTGCTTCAGATTCTGTGTCCTCCTTTCTCTCTGCCCCTCCCCTGCTCACGCTCTGACGCTGTCTCTCACATAAAAATAAACATTAATAAAATAAAATGAAATAAAATAAAATACCAAAGATTGGACCAAAAGAACACTTTTTCTCCCTCCAGGGAACAAATATCTGTCATGAATTTGGTGGTGTCAACAGGCAGTCTCAGGATTAATTCCACTGCCAGTGGGCTCAAGTATTCGTATCAACAAAGGAAAGGTACTGTAGTATCTCATCTCTAGTTCTGTTATGTAAAGAATCTATAATAGAAAAATAATTGGAACACGAAGGTGATATGCTCAATTACTAACAGGCTGGACATGTTATCTGAATCTCCACTCTTTTGTAGCCAAGTCAAACATTCAAAGTGGACCCCTCTCTGATCTAGTACCCACATCCCAGCCATAATTTAGGCAGGCTATATTCATTCACCATTTGAAACTTATTCCCTAGGCCAACATTTTCAAACCCGATGCCTATTGGCCAGGATGGGGGCAAGGGAGAGGTAGTCGTGAGCTACAAGCAGAGCACATAGACGGTCTAAAGGGCTCACCCAGGATTCCGCCCTGTGTACTACTGACATGTAAGGTGAAGGCACCCACAATGGCTAGATCTTCAGCTTTGCTATGAGAAGCCAGACATGCACATTTTAATATCACATCTCATAACCTTAAAATTTCTTTTAAGTTTATGTATTTATTTTGAGAAGGTGAGCAAAAGGTAGGGACAGAGAGCAAATACTAATCAGGCTCCTCACGGTCAGCATAGAGCCAGACGCAGGGCTCGAACCCATGAACCACAAGATCATGACCTATCCATTCGACCAAGCCACCCAGGCACCCATTTCATAACCTTAGAATGTTGGCAACCGTAAATATTTTTTGGAAACTCTGTAAGGTAAATAAACATGTCTGCCATCATTTTTTAATTCCCTATAGTTCTCAATGTAGGAGCTATGCAAACATTCCCTGGCACGGGATTCACATTGTTCACTTTTGTGGGAAATCTTTGTTCCCCCAGGGTGTGGCGTATTCTTAGGGCTCCTTACGTGTTTTGTCTTAGTACTTTTGACTTGGCCTACAATTTCATTTGCGCAAAGGGCGGTTTCCATAAATATATGTGAAGAGTTTAAAACAGTACTGGGCACTTAACAAGCACTATTTAAGTGTTAGCTGCTGTTACTAGTGAAGAGTTTGTGAGATGTATTCTGTAGGATCCTGAGTTAACGCCCTAATTATTCTACCATGTGGTTCCGGAGAAAGACTGTCCTTCAATTTCATGAAATTCAAAAGCATTTTAAAACATCTTTAAAGTTTTTATGATATTCAGAAATAGCTACACTTTATGCAAGGCTTTAATGTGCAAAAAACCAAAGAGAGTCTTAGCTAGTGTGCAGCCTCTATTTTGCTACTTTTGCTTTTAGATAACAAAAATTTGCAATTTTATTTTTTATCTAGGTTACTCACACAGCTGGGCTGACTTGGGGGATTTTACCTTTGGATCTGAGAGTACAAATACTTCCATCAACATTCTATTTCCCAAAGGTATGCTAATTCTCATGAATAATCGCAATAATCATGGCAAGTTTTTAGAGATTATGACTGAATCATTCCTCTGCAAGTGCAGTACAGAAAGTCTGCAGTAGAAGCTACTTAACTTGCAGATTCTCGCACATTCTAGCCCTGACCTACATTTCCGGGAGAGAGGAGCATTTCACATTGTTCCTTTGTTTACATCAGAACCTGTGCCCCGAATGCCTCTCGTCTCCCTTTGATTGTCAAAATCATTTCCATCGTTAAATCATGGTTTCCAAATCTGCCGCCTCCAGGTAACATTCCTTGCTCCTTCAACATTGTATTCATCCTACCCTAGCCCTGACATTATCCTCCTTTGAGACCTCTAAGCTGTTTATTCTTGTATCATTGGAGGTACTCACCAAGTTTTTATTATGCCTCTCCATGTACCTTGTATAGCTCCCTATACTAGATGTTCTGCTTTGCGGGAGTGAGGTTTTGACATTCTGTGATGCAGTCGTGCACATCTAATGAAATCAGGAACGTCCCTCTATGTTGGCTTAGAGGTATTGATACTTGGTTCCCTTCTTCCTCTCAGATGTCAAGCCTTGCTATGGCCAGTGGTTCTGACAGCACCTCCTAAATTTTCCTTCAACCAGTTGAGCTGAACTGTGTGGTATTGGAGTGAGCCATTTTCTCTTAATTTGTTCTTATAGACAGAACCGTTTCTTGGCTCTATAACATTGTATAGTCTCAGTGATATATTGAGTTATTGGTTATCTTAGAATGGTTCGTTGATTCTTTGGGGGATTGGAGGATATTTAGAATATGAGGTCTCTCATTATTTAACGTTGTCGTAATTTCCCAGAGAAAGCTGTGTAAACCTTCATATTCACTTTGCTTCGACATTGGGGAGAACCTCTATAGAGTCATGTGATTACAAAGTGGCTTCACAGGCTGATTCTCCTGGTGTTTGTTGAGGCCACACAGGTGACACACGAGGATCTCCAAAGCCAGCATGAATGTCAAGGGACCTGAGTCTTGTCTTTCCCACAGCCAAGGTGCTCAGACATTTTGTTTGTCTGGAACACGACCCAATTATGCCTCTTGCCCTTTTGTGACTATTAATAGTGACCCTTGGTACTCCCCAAAGTGTGTCAGTTATATAATACATTATATGCTCCCCCACGTATAATAGCCCTCTATGTTTTTTGAAATGCCAGTTAGCACAGTATTGGTGACCTAGGAGTTGAGAGGTAGTCGGGAACTAAATTGGAATAAGAAGATTTCCTCCTTAGAGCTGGGGCCTCTTTCTTCCCGAGTTCAGTTAAGTCTGTTCAAAAGATCCCACAAGCAGAGTGAGTGCTTACCTCCCAAGGTGTCCCTGATGTGTCTCCATGGCATTATAGCAGTGTGCGCGTGTGCGCGTGCGCGTGTGTGTGTGTGTGTGTGTGTGTGTGTGATGGGTGGGGGATGAATGCAGAGGTAGGTGATATTACAGGTAACAAATATTAATGCTCTTTCATAATGGAGTTGGCACACTTCATGAGTATGGGAGCCAAGGAACCCAAAAGATTTGGTAGCCAGCCTTGGTGACAGCGAGACATCTTCAGAAACTTTGCCTCCTGGCAGATTCCTGAACTCACCTACGCAGCCTTTTAGGTGAATCTTCTAGTTGGCTTTGTGCGAATTACCTTATAAACATCAGGATTCACATTGCCACTTTTTTCTCCCCTAAGCCCTGTATCATAAATATTTTAAACTTACTTGTTTTTCCAATGCCCTCGCGAGCTAGAATGTCATCTTTCAAATTTGAAGGTTATACTCTTTCTCTTGGCCATGTAATCACAGTGCTTTTTCAGCTAGATTTGGAGACAAAATTCATGATCCAGCTGAAAAGAGACAGAAAAGTTATAATAAAAGAAAAACTAGATGTCAAAAGACTTACTTTGGAGTTTGACTGTAAAAATTCTTAAGTCAAGAGCCTTCTTTCACATTTCTTAGTCTTTTATTCCTAACTCCTGTCTCTGCTTCCACCCACCCAGCAGATTCTAAACCATGTTACCTGAACACAAATTGATCTAATTGATCATCCTAGGAACATGATAACCTGGATATGATTTGGGGGCTAATTGAAACATGGAAAAATTAAAGTTCTCAATGACCTTTCTTGAATTCTCTGAAGAGACTCTGCAGTGCAGTGGCTAAAAGCATGAGCCCTGGAGGCACCTGGGTGGCTCAGTTGCTAAAGTTTCCAACTCCAGGTCACGATCTCATGGCTTGTGAGACTGAGTCAACTTTGGGCTCTGCGCTGATAATGCACAGCCTACTTGAGATTCTCTCTTCTCTCGCACGCGCTCTCTCTCTCTGTATGTGTGTGTGTTCCCATTTCCCACTCACCCATGTGCTCTTTCTCTCCCTCAAAATAAATAAATAAAAATTAAAAAACAAACATGAGCCCTGTAGCTGGGCTACAGGGGGTGAAGTTCCTCTTCCCACATTATTAGCTGTGTGATCCATGCCAAGTTTCTATGGTCTCTAGATCTCAGGTCCCCTTCTGTAAAACAGTGACGATGATGTCAGTGTTTACAGGATTTTAGGAATTGTGTGTAAAAGTGCATGCTGAGATCTCACTTAGTATTGTGTGTGGCACCTATGAATGACCAGGTATTTGTATGAATCCTGTGTTTCTTTTTTTATTTAAAAATTTTTTTACTGCTTTTTATTTATTTTTGAGAGACAAAGAGAAATAGTGCGAGGAGGGGAGGGTCAGAGAGAGAGGGAGACACAGAATCCAAAGCAGGCTCCAGGCTTTGAGCTGTCCGCACAGAGCCTGACGCAGGGCTCCAACCCACGAACCGTGGGATCATGACCTGAGCCGAAGCCGGATGCTCAACCGACTGAGCCACCCAGGCGCCCCGAATCCTGTGTTTCTGATGCTTTGATGTCTGGAGCCTTATGGATCCTGGAGAGACTGCTCCTCCCAGGACTAGCCAATTCCTAAAGATAATACATGACTCGCCTGTGAGGGTGCCTAGTCTACATGGCAATTAACTAATTCAGAACCGAAGCCCTCACCTTTCTTCTGTTGGATTCTTACACTCAGGACTACCATTCCTCTGCCTTAATTATCCCAGGGATGGGATTCAGACCATTATGGGCAACCTTTAAGCCCCAGAGCTCACTGAAATTATTCAAAGTAGCCAGTCCTAACCCTGATTTCCCTGGCTCACCCATTTCTTCCTGTGAAAATCACAGGAAGGGCTCTTTCTCATCTTCCCCTCATTCCTTCTGCTTCCCAGATGTGACATCTGTTAGCCTGATGTGGCTGCTCCTCTTGGGAACTGTGACTAACAAATCGTCTTTTCACTAGAAATCATCTCCTTGCCTGTTGGCTGTCCCTTACCTGAATAGTAATAAAATTGACATTTTTGGACAATACTTAAACATTGTTATTGTTGTTGTTATTATATGCTAATAGAGAGGACCTAACACCAATTTGTTATCCTGTAGCTTCATATAGGTTAATTATCTAGGAAGAAAAAAAAAAACACCACCAAATGTTGGATTTTTGCTTAGAAAATCAGAAGACTTAGAGACCAGGAGATTTGAATTCTAGATTAAATCTGTCACCTAATTTTACTTGAGGAAATATCACAGATTCTTTGGTTTTAAAATAAACAAAAGAGGGGTGCCTGTGTGGCTTGGTTGGTTCAGTGTCTGACTGTTATTGATATCGACTCAGGTCATGATCTTAAAGTTGTGGGATCAAGCCCTGCGCTGGGCTCGATGCTGAGCATGGAGCGTGCTTGAGATTCTCTCTCTCTCTCTCTCTCTGCCCCTTGCCCTCTTGTATGCTCACACATGTACTCACTCTCTCAAAATTAACAAACATTTAATAAAATAAATTAAAATAAAAAATAGACAAAATAATACAACCAGATTGATAAAAGCATCATTATAAAAAGATACAATGAGAATGGCTAGGGAAAGGTTTTGAAAACACAAGATGGGAAATATTATGTGACATAGGGAAATCAGTGACCCAATTTGACAAAGAATAAAGAGCCATCCCATTTCCATTGATAAAGTAATGTTGTATATCATCTCAATCATTTTATGCAAAAAAAATAATGAGGCAAAGCTATTATGGAGACGACATCTAGGGAAATACATGCTAAACTATAAATGAACAATGCCTGTGATAAATTATGCATGATTTTAAATTAGTTAATGAAATAGATTCCTATTAAATGATAATGAAGGATTTCTGGTTCTGGTTTTGAATTCCATCCTGAAGTAAATCACTGTGCTAGAATTTCTCCTGACAGCCATGGCCACATAAATCTCTCCATGTGGCATGTTCAGTGTATCCTTCCTAACGAGGAGAAGGATGCTGGAAGTGTTGACATGCTGGAATTCAGGAGTGAGGCTATGGGTGGGTAATGTGGAGAAAGAGCCTAGCATGGAGGCCCTTGCTTAGAATGGATATTTTTGGTTAAGTAATTTACAGCTCAGTTTCCATGTGGCGTTGGAGTGGGGCACTGTTTTCTCCTTAAAGGATCGGACCTCTTCTAGCCAATTATATAGCATTTTGCTTTGGATGTTTCCTATATTCCTTGCTTTGTGGTGAGTTAGCTCGGCTGCTGGCAATGAGGTCATCCGTCACTCCTGGAGGCACCAGGGAGGGTCATTGGTCATTTGGCAATTTGTTTCCCATGGCTGGAGCCACCTTTCGAGCTTATTTGCAAGAATAGAGGACTTTTTTTTTTTTTTTTGAATCCCTACCAAATATTAGGACCTTCATTTGCATTCTCTGATTGAATCCCCATAGTTCTCCTCTGAGCTGAGTGTTTTATAGTCACATGTTTCTAATCAAGAGATCTGGGCTCATGGAGGACAAGTGGTTTGGCCAAGTCGAAGACGAAGCTAGAAAATGAGATCAAAGCTAGCTCACTTCGAACCCTGTGCTCTTACCCAGAGATTACTTCCCAAATGTTCACCTGGTCACAGGAGAGCATGGGCAGGAATCGAACTATATGCATTAGAAACACTGAGCACTGCTAGAAAAACTCTAAGTATCTCATCTACTTATTGTTTCATGTTTTTGTGTGAAACATGGCACATTCATGTTTGGCCCTGTGTATTTGTGCCTGAATCTCTTTCCTGATCTTTCTAGAGGTTCAGAACAACCAAATGACCAATCAAGCAGCTGCTCATTCTAGTAAATGAAAAGCACCCTCTGTGGGGGGAATGATTACCTCACACACACCATATTTTTTCTTGCTACTGTTGAGATAACATTTACCTCTTCAAGGATGTATACCTTTCTCATATCCAGATTTGGACACAGCACAGCTCATAGACAGGAATCTCTGGCTGTGTCTTCAGATCCTATGGTCCTGTTTCAAGATTAAGTTAAATTTCTTAACCTAATCTGATGACCTGGTGACCTACAACCAGGCATTGCTATGCACAGATTTTCTAACCACCCTTGTTTGGCAGTTAACATTTAAGGCAGTGTATTCCTACCTCACCATTTCTGTTTGTACACTGTGCCCTGCAAACCTTCTGAGATCATGTTCTTTTTGGTTTCTCCAACACCTCATGGTCCATGTGAGATGCTCAGGAAACACTTACTTTAGTCCCCCTGACATCCGGTGTGGGGATTTGGGAAGCATCACATGTCCATCGATTGAGGTGTGTCTAAGTACTAATTCAACATAGATAACACTTTTCCATAGCAACCTTTCATGCATAACTCACGCTGAGGAAGCTATCTGTATTTATCACTCACCTCACTGGACTACACAGTAGCTTATTCTAGTCAAGGAAGATGATCTCAATTGAATGGAAGCATAAAGAAGAATCCTGGCTTCCCCTGATCATGGGATCTCAGGCCACTTAGCCCCTTCTTTGTTCCACTATGTATTCTTGCCCACATATATCCTGCATGTTAAGCTTCTTAGGGATTAAGTAAAGTGCATTCATTTGCATGTACTTGGCTGCATGATTGTCTCAAAATTCATGTTTAATGTGTCTTTAATGCTCTTAGTTCTTTACTGTTTTTATATACATGGGGAGAAGTAAAAGCATTGCTTATCTAAGAAGTAAATGGTTTCATTTTCGCACTTTGCCCCTTTCAATATGAAGAAATCAAGCAAAGGCTTTTTGAAGATTATCCTGGAAGCCAAATCAAAGTCAAGTGGCTCTCATTAGCAATTATAATAATCCAAATTATAATAATCATGTAATTTTCCATTAGGTCCATGAATTCAGGAAAGGGTCTATCTTTAATTGATACTATGTGGTTGTTAAATTTTCCCTTGAATTGAGCATTTAGAAGTAGATTTTTTCCCCACAGGATTTCTGAAGGAGCTTGGGTGGTTTATTATTTATGTGGTCTGTGTGCATTTTCCCTCTCCATCTTTCATAAACACCTACTAACTGATTCCCCATTGTACTCTGGCAAAAGCATGTGATTAATATAATTTTAAAATAATTAATAGAACAGACACCCTGATAATACCCCAGTTTTTTGTTACTGTTTCATACCCTTCAGTTATAAATCTACTCCCCATGCACTCTTGCTAGAATCATACATTAGGAAACTTTATGACCTCATTTTAGGATGATTTCTTCAAGATACTGTATTTGAAACTCCTAAAAAAACATGCCTCTGAACAGAATGCTTTCACACAGCATGTGTATTATTAATTTTTGAAAATGCAACCTCCAAAACCTATTACATTTGTCACACTGTGATGGAAACCTTTACTCCTGGAAATGGTGTTTAGGCCATAAAGCCAAGCAGCCTCCAAGGCTGTGCTATTATCATCACCTCTTCTATGTGTACGTCTTCTCTTGCCATCCGCCCGCTTTCGTCAAGTTAGAAACTACACAACGCGATGACAACACTAAGTTTTGCTGGGATTCATTTTGGGAGTTGACATTTTGATCGAGCCTTCTCCTACTGCATGAGTCGGCTTGGGCAGCCACAACAAAGTGCCGTAGACCAGGTGGCCTGACCAACAGGAGTCGACTTTTCATAGTTCTGGAGGCTGGGAATTCCACGATGACAGTGCCAGCTGATCTGAGTCCCTGGTGAGGGCTCTCTTCCTGGATTGCCGATGGCCACCCTCTCACTGTGTGCTTGCGTGAGGTAGGGAGAGAATGAGAGAGAGAGAGAGAGAGCTAGCAAGTTCTTTGGTGCCTTTTCTCATTTGGGTATTAAGTCCTATTATGAGGCGTCATCCTTTTAGAAAACTTAATCTTAAGTTTTTAAATTTATTTCAAGAGTGAAATTGAGTGAGCAGAGAAGGGAGAGAGAGAGAGAAGGAGAGAGAGAGAATCCCAAGCAGGCTCCATGCTGTCAGTGTGGAGCCTGACACAGGGCTCCAAATCAGGAACCATGAGATCAGGACCTGAGCTGAAATCAAGAGTCAGACACTTAACCGACTGAGCCACCCAGGTGTCCCTCCAAAAGACGTTCTAGGCTCATCTTGTATTTCCTCCTAAGAGCCCCATCTCCAAATACCATCACATTAGGGGTTAGGGATTTAATATAAGAATTTTGTGGGAAACAGTTCAGTTCATAGCACCTACTCTAACTGTTAAAGCTATCATAAAGGGCTAACATTTCAAGGAAACATGAATGCGACCTCAGCTCCAACTTTTCCTCCTGGCCTTGTCTCCTCTGCTCTCTTCACATAATCAGGCTTCCAAACTGCTATCATTCTCTTTGTCTCTACCTGTGTTCAGGCTACTCCTCCTGCTGGACTTTTTCCCTCCCCCATTACGCAGCGTATGCCCACAGTCTCCCTGTCATCTGAAATACATCTCAAATACCACCCCTTCTGTGAAGCATTTCCTGCTTCTCCTAATGGCAAATCACGAGGTCACACTTTGGTGTCCCCAGCCCCTTCAATGTGCATTCTCACAGCATCTGCAGCCCTGGGAGGGGCAGTCCCTCCTGTGAGAGCAAGGCCCTGGAGGTCAGAGCATCAAAAATACAGAAAATAAGAAAATATAGTTAACAACACCTTCCTTTGCTGGAATTCTTCCTAAAATAACCCCATTGGCAAGAATGCCCACTGGGGAAATCAGCATTGAGCATTGAAACTGTTCATAAAATCAGGGCATCTGGGTGGTTAGGTGGTTAAGCATCCAACTCTTGATTTTGGCTTAGGTTTGGCTTCTGAGTTGGAAAGTTTGAGACTCATATCAGGCTCTGTGTTGACAAGTTGGAGCCTGCTTGGGATTCTCTCTCTCCCGCTCTCTGTGCCCCTACCCCATTTGTGCTTGCACATACTCTCTCTCAAAATAAATAAGTAAACTTGAGAGAGAAAAAAAAGGACTGTACGTAAAATCAAAATGTCAGGCCTTGGTAAGAGTAGGGTTGGCAGGCTGGGATTGGTAGGTCATTGAGAGGCGTTCTGTCCTCGTGATTGCTCTCTGTGTCTTCTTCTCTCTCTGCTATGACTCTCCACATTTCTCATGTATGGCTTTGCCTGCCATTTTCTCTTCCTTGTAGTCTTTCCCTACTTGTGTTGTATCTTCCATATATATGCCCCCTCTGATGCCTTGTGACCCCCTTGTAACTGTGTCCTTTCCTGAGAAAACTCCTCTGCTGCTATGGACCCACTGATTCTTTCCTTGTACCATAGTTTGCATTCCCAGGAGAGGACAGTGTTTGGCCTCACACAAACCTGGTAGAGCAAAGACTATGGTACCTGGTGTACTGGCCTTTCCTTCAGAAGATGTGGTAGGTATGGCAGGGCCTACGATTAATGTGTGTCATCGGTATTGAGTTTAAGAGGAGGGAAGACATGGGGGTGCCTAGGTGGCTCAGCCAGTTGAGTGTCCAACTCTTGATTCTGGCTCAGGTCATGATCCCAGGGTGGTGGGACTGAGCCCCACATCGTGCTCCACACTGAGCATAGAGCCTGCTTAAGATTCTCTCTCTCTCTCTCTCTCTCTCTCTCTCTGCCTTTCTCTCTCTGCCTCCTATCCCTACTCATGCTCTTTCTCTCTTGCTCTCTCTCTCGCTCTCCCCCTTCCCCCACTCATGCTCTCTCCCCGTACCAATCTGTATCCAAAAAAAAAAAGGGTACCCTCAAGGAGTTTCCACCTGGAAGAGGGAAAATGGTCCATCTGAACAATGTAATTCATGTGAAAAAGCTCTGTCCAAATTAGCAAAGTGATATATAGATAACATTCCTTCATTTGTGATGATATTAGTAAAAATGGTAACAATAACATCTATCGTGTACATATTTCTTATTAAATAACAGAAGATTTTCAAAGTGCTTTATGTACATTTTCTCATTTATTCCTCAAACCAACCCTTTCAGGAAGGCTTTATTAATATAATGACTGATGATAAAACTAAGGCAAAGCGGGGTTAAATAACTGGCCCACGGACACATAGATATTGACCAAATTAAGATTCAAACCTGGGGATTCTGACTTGACTGTCCGTGCTAATCACCTCTCTACTGTGCTTCAGCTGTAAGTGACCAATGTGTTCCATATGCTTCCAGTGTGACATACCAAACTTTTAAAAAAAAAATTTTTAATGCTTATTTTTTTAAGAGAGAGAGAGACAGACAGACAGACTGAGCATGGCTTGAGGAGGGGCAGAGAGAGAGGGAGACACAGAATCCAAAGCAGCACCAGGCTCTGAGCTGTCAGCACAGAGCTCAATGCAGGGCTCAAACCCACAAACCATGAGATCCTGACCTCAGCCAAAGCCTGACGCTTAACCGACTGAGCCATCCAGGCACCCTGACCAAGCAGACTTTAAGAATAGCTAAAAGCTGGACATTAAGCAATTCAGTAGGACATGCAAATCATTGTCTTGATATGTAACTTGTCTGGACGTTTGTAATACTATTACTCCCGGCAAGTGACTTCAGTCTAAGGAATACACGCTTGTAAGATTGTGAATGTGATGTGATTCGTGTGCGTGGTTGTCACTTTTATATCTCATATAGCTTTGAGGGAATAGACTTTTGGGAAGATGTGTCCAGTTCTTCTGGTGACTCAGGCTTCCCTTGCCCCAGGAAATCTGAGAGCTTCCATATAAACAGGCTTCACTTCCTTCTTGATGGAGAGCAACATAGCCTTCCATGGGAAACTGTTACATTAACGTGCCGTAGAACATTTACTTTTGTGTAATTTCTCGGAATCTGTCACAGTTTGAACCCTACCTAGTTCAAACAAAAAGAGCTCTCCAGCTGTGAACCCGAACAACCAGATGGCGAGCTAGTACATTTTCTGCATGTTGCTGCTCAGGTATGTTTTCCAACATCTTGGCGGCGAGGGCATACCACTGATAGGATAAATATGTCATTGATGGTTTGTCACTTTGCCCTACTAATGACAGAAACTGGAAATATCAAAATGATTAAAAAATGATCTAAGCAATAACGGTCCACCCGAAAATTTTGAAGACCGTCTTTGCACTAGAACATGCATGGGGTTAGCAAGTGCAGTATGAGTTCTTCTGGATTGTAGTGGATCCCTACCCCTGGGCTACGTGTAATTTCCACCGATGGCTTCTAAGAAGAGCCCTGTGGGTTTCGTGCCTTTCTCACAAGGGCATATATGAAAACAAAGATAAGGCTTCCACTGACACTTTTTAATAGTGTTTGAGATATATTTATTTTCATTACTGTATTCTTTTCTTATTATTTGTAGGCATGTTCCAAATCTAATATGTAGGACTAAATTATTTTTTAAAAAGAATTATCTCCATTTTATTGAACCAAGATGTAATGTGACCTTGTAGAAGAGAACAGACCCCCATCCCGTGTTTTTTTTTGTTTGCTTCATGTACAAATTGAATGCGGTCGTGTCCCTTGAACAAAGCAAGAGACCCATAGAGCCCCCTCAAGAAATAGACTGAGCTGAAAGATTTGCAAACAGAGAACAACCCAAGGCAAGAAAAACTGTGGATGATTTGGCTTCAGAGGGGAGTCAAAGAAAAAAAGATACACATGTGCAGCAGAAAACAAAGAAAAATCCCCATCTTGAAAGTCACCCCCTTAATATTGAGTAATTGTTAACAGTCTACTTGCTGAAACCCACAGTTCTTTGGCAATATTTTAGTATATTCCAGAGAAATCACTGATATCTGCTATGCACGCTCTTCTACTTCGGCTCCTTCCCACCCGGCCAGATTTCTCCCTTTTATTTATGTGTTTGATTAAAATTTTAACAAAAACTACAGCTAACCTCAATGTGCTGGTCTGGGAATAAGGCGTACAAACTGCAAATAAATGTATTTGTACGATATTAGTATCTCGCATCAGAAGTACGTGTTAAAATATGACTGCGCTGCTCCTGTGAAAAGGAAGTGGTTTTGTTACTTTATTTACCGATTAGGTTTTATTACAGACTGTATTATATTCTGACAGTTCTGTAGCGAAGTGTATTCTGATGCCACTTAGGACAGCAGAGTGGTGCTAAATTTCTCAGATAGCAGACTAAAAGTGCTTGGAAAACATATGTTTAAGTCAAGTATGGTTGGTCCAGTTGGTTTAGAAGTGACTTTGCTTCAGAAGGAAAAGGTGCAATTCTGTGAAAGAGGAAAGATACATATTTTTTTACTTTTTTCAAAATTTTATTTATTTATTTATTCATTCATTTATTTATTTTGAGAGAGAGATAGAGCGCAAGGAGGGGAAGGGCAGAGGGAGAGGGAGAGAGAGAATCCCAAGCAGGCTCCTCATTGCCAGTGCAGAGCCCAACACAGGACTGGAACTCACAAATGATAAGATCATGACCAGAGCAGAAATCAAGAGTCAGATGCTTAATTGACTGAGCCCCCCAGGTACCCCAGAAATGATATTTTTTAAGATGGGAAGAGGAGTAGGGGCACCTAGGTGGCTCAGTCAGTTAAATGTCCGACTTTGGCTCAGGTCTTGATCTCCCAGTTCATGAGTTCGAGCTCCACGTCTGGCTCTGTGCTGACGGCTCAGAGCCTGGAACCCACTTCAGATTCTGTGTCTCCCTCTCTCTCTGCCCTTCCCCTCACGCTCTCTCTCTCTTTCTCGAAAATAAATAAATGTTAAAAATTTTTAAATAAAATAAAATGGGAGGAGTTGTTAAAAAACATGACCTTTCAGTATTGTATGTCAATTGCATATCAATAAAACTGGAAAATGAAGTATTAAAAGAATAAAACCATGACTTTGACTTTTTAGAGAGAAACGTGTGGCAGACTGTGGGAGAAATCAAAAGCTAGGCAGCAAGTAATCATTGTCCTGCAGGAAGTGCCCACTGGTGCGGGGGGTGTGGGGTACAGGATTGTACCTTCTCATTTGCCTCCAGATGCCTGTGGGGATCTGGGAACGGTCTCCAGTACCACCAGTATATGTAAAACCTTGGGTTGTGAGTAAGTTGTGTGAGTATTCTGAAGGACGAGCAAACATTTCTAATAACTTTTAACTTGATAAACACGTGATGTCTTACAGCACGAGTATTACGTGATGCCGAATGTCACATGATCACAACATGAAATTCACTTTGATATACGAGTGCTTTGGATTGCAAGCATGTTTCCAGAGTGAATTACGCTTGCACACCAAGGTTTTACTGTACTTGACTTCTTCCTCTTGGCTGCCAGTAAGATGCAGTGTGAATCAGGAGCCCATGCAGGTTTTTGGTGGATTCTCACATGACAGTAGGCTTTTGAAGGGACAGACAGTAGGGCCCCGGGGACTTTATCACCACCTCTTTATCCACTCCATCCTCCTCTTCTTTATTCTGTTGTGTCCTCATGAGCTTTCTATCTGGATTCTTAGTCCTGGCCTTTCAAATCATGCAGAAAGGATGCCATTGCCCTTGGACCTTGAGTCTGATCTCATTCCTCAAACCTGATATACAACGTATGACTAGCCAGTCCTGGCCTGAGTCCTATTATGAAATGAACGGTCATTTTTAGTATATAAAATCCTTGTCCCTTGCCAAAAAATTTTTTCTTCCAGTATTAAACTCTCACTCTAAAATTAACAACGTTGCAATCTTTATCGATGTGTGAAAGCCATATACATTACCCCTTACTGACAAGGAGTGATGACTATATTAGAACAAGTCAAAATTAGTTTAAAAATAAATTTATTTGGCCATAAATATATAAATGTGGCACGAGTGACTGAGTTTGCTAATCATTATTCTCGATTTTACAGACATGAAATTTCTTTCAAAGGCGAGTGAGAAGGGAGTGATACAGGGTTTGGGAGATGAATGAACTCCTGAAGTTTACTTTGGAGAATTTCCGGTTTTGAAACCATATCCAGATTATCAGTGCAGTGCTTTGGAATGCATCATAGGAGTTACAGTAAATTGGCCTGGTTAAAACAAACAAAGAAAAGAGGTCATCAATAATTAAAATGTTGGATGAGTTTTAAATCTACGACTAATAATTTTTGTTCCAGATATTTTAGAGATCACTCTTGCCCACTGTCTTGGCCATTAGGGGACTGGGGTAGGAAGGGTGGATACAAGTATTTTCAGCTTGGAAAACATTTATGGTAAGGGTGTGTTATGATTCTGATGGACAAAAGCCTGTTTTTATTTATTTATTTATTTTTTAATAGTTTATTGTCAAATTAGTTTCCATATAACACCCAGTGTTTCTCGCCACAAGTGCCCCCCACCATGACCATCACCCCCCTCTCCCCTTCCCCCTCCCCTTTCAGTCCATGGTTCGTCTCCAGTATTCAGTAGTCTCCCTTGATCTGTGTCCCTCACTCTCCCTCGCTCTCTTTTCCCCTTCCTCTCCCCATGGTCCCTTGCCAGGTCTCTCCTGTTAGACCTATGAATGCAAACATATGGTATCTGTCCTTCTCTGCCTGACTTATTTCACTTAAAAAGCCTGTTTTTAGATATACAATTCACCTGAGTGAAGCCCTCTTAACCTGTACTATGAGAAGATGCTCTTGGCAGATGTTTGGCAGTCGAATGAGGCATGGAGGGAGGTATCTCACGCTGGGTTAAAGTATCTAAATATAGTCCATCCCATAGTCATTTGTTACTAAGAAAAGAAAGGCACTGATACACAACTCTATAGTGATTATTCTGCATCTTGTTTGGATGTCTCATGCACAGTATAGACCTTAATAGCAGAGATCTCCCATGAAAGCAGAGATCTCCCATGATAGCAGAGATCTTTGGAGGGTTCATGGCAGCATGGCATGTTAGTAAAAGTGGGGGAGACATAACCTGTAATGCCTTAGACAGTTCATTGAGATTAGTTGTTTTCTCAGCTTCTCAAGAGAATAGATGGATGCACAAAGCAAAAGAGAAATCTGGAAGATGATATAAAAAATACAAAATGGCCAAACATTACTGCTTCCGCTAGGCCTCCCAGAGTGACTCACAACAGGAGGGATGGATTGAAGCGTCTCCAGGTGTTCGTCAAGAAGAAGTTATCCACATGCATAATGTCATGCACTGGGAGAACTTGATCACCTCCAGTTGTAAGATAAAAGAATGGCTGCTCTTTCCTTTACCAGAATTGGAGGGCTTATTGTTGGTGAGACCAGCCCGGAAGGTGTCTTCTTTCTCCTGTGCTGGACGGTGGGCATAACTTTGGCTTCTCCGTATCTCTCTAGACCAGGAAGGGGAGTTGAATCCAGTGGTGATGTAAAAATGGTCCTGGGGTTTTCAGAGAACACAGGTTCCTCTGCTTCTACGGAAGTGACCTCTAAGGTGGTTGGAACAAAGCCACTTATACCTACTTTCCTTTGAGTTCTCTTTCTGAGGGCCTGGCTGTGAGGCGGTCTGTGTTGCCTTGATCCTCTGACGTCTGTTCCAGTGCCTGGTCTCTCTTGAGACCAAAATATGAGCTGAGCAAAGGTGCTGTAGTCAGAGACGACCCTACCAAAAAGAGTGGCATCAGCCTGCAGGAGACCGGAAGCTTCTATATCTGGAAATGCTGGAGACACAGACAGCAGGGCCGACAAGCCGGAGACCCAGGAAGTCCCTGGAAACAAGAGCCAGGGAGGAAGGAAGGCCTCGCACTTCGCCGTGAAGGGTCAGAGGCATATCCTTGGACTCACCCTGCTGCAGAGAAGAAAGTACATTCAGCTGTCAGACAGGAAGGAAAGGCAGCCAAGGCAAAGCATGTAACGGTAAAATAGGAGAGGGAATCATAATGAACAATGATTGAAAATGGAGGTTTGGGCCATGGAACCCCTATCTTTGAACTCACCAAGCCTGGCCTGTGGGAAAAATAAAAGAGAAGGACTGGCGAGTCATGATCTGAGTTGATCTGATACAGAATTAGAGAAAGGATACATTCATATTACAATATTGTAAACAGGGAAAGAACTGTTTACGACAGCCCATCAGAAATGTGTGTTGAGAATCCAACACCTTGATATTAAAAGAGATATAGTCACGGGGCGCCCAGGTGGCTCAGTTGGTTAAGTTTCTGACTTTGGCTCAGGTCATGATCTGGTGATTTGTGAGTTCGAGCCCTGCCCCGGGCTCTGTGCTGACAGCTCAGCCTGGAGCCTGCTTTGGATTCTGTGTCTCCCTCTCTCTCTGCCTCTCACCAACTCATGCTGTGTTTCTCTTTCTCTCAAAAATAAACTTAAAAAAAAAAAAGATGTAATCAGTGCCTGAAAACCACTAGATAGAAACTTACACTGATACCTGATTTTAAAATATCAGAATAGGGGCACCTGGGTGGCTCAGTCAGTTAAGTGACTCTTGATTATGACTCAGGTCATGATCTCACAGTTGGTGAGTGTGAGCCCCACATTGGGCTCTGCAATGACAGCAACTGGAGTCTGTTTCAGATCCTCTGTCTCCCTCTCTCTGCTCTTCCTCCAGTCATGCACTCTCTCAAAAGTTAATAAATGTAAAAACCAAAAACAAAGCAATCAGAATAAATATTTAAAAAGTTCCCATGCACACTGGAAAGCCTGAAATTCCATGCACTGCCTGATGTCTTGGAGCCTCACAGGGCCCCCCAGAGCCTAGCCAGGAGTTCCCAGCTCTCCTCAGGTCTGTCCCCCCAACCAGTGAGAAATCTCAGATGACTAGTTCCCTATCAGCTGGCCCGCTGCCCCACACCCGGACCTCAACCTGATAGATTCACTTTTCAGCCTGCCGGCAAAGGTACCAAGCCAGTCTCTTCCTCCTGAGGGGATCAGGGCTCACTTCCTGCTCTTGCCACTACAGAGCCTGCCTCTCATGGCCCCTGCTGGGGTCCTGCCATCTGGTGCGATCCCCATGTGGCCTTGCACGGTGGCGTGTGATGCCCCCCTCCCCCAGGCTGGGAGTACGGTGAGTGATGAACCACCACTGTTGGGGACTGTGCATTTGACTGTCTCTTACCTTCTAGGGCCTGGGATCCCTCCTTCACCAACAGGGTGAATGGGAGGTGATCAGAATAGCGAGTATGCATAAGCTCTGGTGTCTCTCTTTCCTTTTCCAAATGCACCCTGGCAGCTCTTTTAGCTCCGACCAAGGCCAAAGCAGGACTCGGTCTCTTAGGAAGTTTTTGCTGTGTTATCAATGTTGGCAAGTGAGTTATAAGGTCTCCCTGTGTGCTGCAAGGTACTATGCTTTCTCCCCCTATAAAAGATAGCTCATTAAGCTCTAATCCAATAGCCCAATAAAAAAGGAACAATAGAGACAAAACAGTTGAGGAACTCATAATGCATTTTATAATTCTTCCTGAAACCCGGGTCAAGCTGGCCTGGTTAGAAATCCATTTCTAAGAAGAAAGAACTACTTTTAAAAAGAAAATAACTTTTATGAATCCTTGCTATTATGTGTGGCACAGAATTATATGAAGAAAATAAATCATTCTAATATTTTTACCAAAGCTTATAGTTCCCCGTGACAATAAGAATGGGTGTTAAGTCTGGAGATTAGGGGTTGCAAACTCAACTCATGACAAGAACCAGGCAGGTAATTAAATGGCTGAGGCAGGATGGAGGATGATCTAATTTTAAATGTTGGCAACTAATTAAAATGTATTCAAAGTCCTGCATAAGCCAAACAAAACACATCTGGGGACCACATGTCCAAGGGCAAGCCTAAAGCAACTTTTGAGATCCTGTTCATTCTTCAAGGCCCAAATTGTACGCTTGCCTCTCTCCAAGGATCTTGTTACTGCCGTGGCGGCTCATGTGGACCCTGACCTTCCTGGAGCCTTTATTGAACCAGTCATCAGAAGTCCAAACAATGGTCCTTTTGCTCCCTCACTGTTGCCTCAGGGGGGCTCTTGTTCCTCATAAGACTGAATGTCTTTGGGAATAGAGATTATGTCTTATGTTTCTCTCATTCTATCACACCTATTAGGTCCTCACTCCACAGCAACAAGAACAATAATAATTATAATAATGGTAGCAGCTACCATTTATAAAGCTTTCTCCAAGAATGTGATCCATTTCCAATAGGCTTTACTTTTATGATTTAATCCTCACAGAGGGAGGTACTATTATCCCATTTCACTGATTGGCAAACTGAGGCGCAGAGAAGTTAAGTGACCGGTGAAGTCGCGCAGCTGGTGAGAGGCTGAGAAAGTAAATTTGACCAGTCAGGTTCCATGGTGTGTTTGCTCAGGCACCAAGCTACAACCATTAGTTAATTCAGCATAGTTGTTTCTAGCTAGAAACTAACTTTAAGCTAAGAAACTAACTTTAAAGCTTTTTTTGCACCACACTGTTTTACGGCATAGAGCTAGTGAATCTTAAGATGGTGGGCTCAAAACCTTTCTGTTTTATTTCCACCTGTCTTCCCTTTCCGTCTTTTGTCTGCTTTGGGTTCCTCTTAAGGAGCAGAGTAGTGGAGTTAACATAGAGCAGGGAGTCCCACGAGATGCCAGAATATCCAGGCAATTTGTTCGTATTCTTTGTTCAAAATTAAGTGTGCATTGCGGCAGACTCACCAGTCTGGAAGTTTTGTGTGGACGCTCCACAGCAGAATAGCCAAATAGGAAATACTGCCTACTTTTGTGAGAAGAATTTGAGAGGAAAATAGAAAGTGCTGGGTGGTGAGGAAGTTGCTCTCTGTGCAGTTAATAGCAGCGAATGAATTACTGTTGAGATGAACTGGGAAAGAGTCTAGGGTTTTGTGACCATGGGCGTATCAATATGTGACCCCTGCTTCATTAGTGTTTCTTGTCTACGTGGAAGAGACACTATCTGTGCGTTGGACTATCCCATTGTGTACTCAGGATCAGAAGACGTGTTTGATAAACGTTTATGAGAAAAAGTCAGTCTAAGATTGGGCTATCGTTACTAACTCTTCTTTGTGTAATAGCACCGCTCATTTCCTAACGCACAAATGACTCTGTCCTCCTGGTCTGAATGGAAGATGGGGCTTTGCTCTTCACATCCACCCATGTGTGTTGCGGTAAGTTCTCAGCTTATTTTACTTTATTGTTATTTTGAGAAAGAGATAGAGACCAAGAAAGGGGCAGAGAGAGAGAGAGAGAGAGAGAGAGAGAGAGAGAGAGAGAAAATCCCAAGGAGGTTCCGCACCGTCAGCACAGACCTAGACATGGGGCTCAGATTTACAGACCATGAGATTGTGGCCTGAGTCAAAGTCAAGAGTCAGTGACTTAACCAACTGAGCGGCCCAGGGGTCCCTGTTCTTCTTCTTCTTTTTTTTTTAATGTTTTTTGTCCATTTTTGAGAGACAGAGAGAGACAGCACAAGCAGGGGAGGGTCAGAGAGAGGGAGACACAGAATCTGAAGCAGGCTCCAGGTCTGAGCTGTCAGCACAGAGCCCAGCGTGGGGCTCGAACCCACGAACTGTGAGATCATGACCTGAGCTGAAGCCGGATGCCCAACCGACTGAGCCACCCAGGCGCCCCCAGGAGTCCCTGTTCTGATATGCTCTACCACCACTTGAGAGTTACTTGGCTCTCTGGCTATTGAGAAAAGTCTGAACAGTTTGCATCCTAGAGCTAGGACGTATGCTCTGTGGGAATACAGAGAAAAGAACAAACATGGGCTCCTTCACCTCCTCATCTCCAGGCCTCTCCTGGCCAGACTGCTGCAGACACAGGTGGTACGCGGCCTTTGGACACAGTCCTCTGAGGCTGCTGTGAACATGATATGTTGATACGGTGAGAAGTCTTTCCACCAATGCTCAGGGTGAAAGCCACGGTCCCCGGTCATATATCTGGACCTCACAGGTCACCATCCCCGCCATACCCCTCAGCCCTTCTGCTGCCACTCACAGCCTGTCTATCTTAAGTCCCAGCCCCTGAGGACTGTGCATTCTTTGAAATGATAATGGGCGCTAATGGAATAATTTGATAGACTAATCTCCGATAATGTTCCTCTTCTCGAGTAAAAGTCTATTTTAGCCTCGTTAAAATGCGCAGCACCTTTAGAAGGTCTTTATGGAGTGACAGGAAAATTGGAAATTTCTGACAAGACTGATCGAGAGGAGATATTTTGGTGAGTGAAGGCTTTTATAACTCCACAACTTATGCCAGCTAAGGAGACGGCAGCTGCCGAAAACTCATTGATGTGCAATAATTTATGTGGTAGTGAACTGGCCACACACACATGCACACACACGCACTCCTTCTCACCTCTTCACGGTATATGAACATTAACTCACTGTGCTAGACAGAAAGCCTAGCAACAAAAAGATTGAAGTTCTCATAGTATAACAAAAAATGTATAGAAAACTTTATCCTATGTAATTTGACATTTAAAAACATATTTAGCAAAAAAATGTATTTAGCACAATTTGATGATGCTCAACAATTTTCAAGAACTGAAATATTTCACTATTGAGGAACGTTTACATATATTTTGTCATGCCCATCAGTGACTGTTATATTATGCAATTATTTAAATAGTCACAAAGCAAGGTGAGCAAAAAATTTCAAAACGTACACACATACATGCACAAATACACATCTATATGTTTGTAAACCCCTATGTATCCCAGTGTAAGACAGGAAGTCTATAGAACGACTTCTGAACAGTGTGTGTGTGTGTGTGTGTGTGTGTGTGTGTGTGTGTGTGTGTGTCTGAGGATGATTCTAATGTTCAGTTCCATATTTCTTTGCCTTTTGGACAATTAACATTTATTATTTGAAAAGCACCTAATAGACAATGTAATGGTGATGAAAGAAGTCAGTCTCTATCTGTCATGACAGCATCAGCTCTTGATTTCTTACAAGATAAAGAAGATGAGAAGTAAACATGCGTCATGGTAAGGCCCTTTTATTGTGTGTGAAGCAGGTGAACATGAATTGAAGGTAGACTATGGTAAGTGAAAGAGATATAGTAAAATCTCCAAGGCATCCACTAAAAAAAAAAAAAAAACAAGAACCAATAAATGTAAACATGTCCACAAGTAGGTATAGCTGTTAAATCAATAAAGGAGAGAAAACGGAATAATAAAACTACTTTATCCAAAGAAGGTTGAGTAGGAGAGAAAATGGAACAAAAAAAGTAAGTGGGGCACATAAAAAATCGTAAGCAAGATAGTAGGGTTAACCACAACTACATAACATGCATATAGCCGGACAGTCCAATTAAAGAGCGTCGAGTCACATATTAGATTTAAAAATCAAGCCCCTACTATAAACAGCCTACAAGACACACATTTTACGTGTAAAGGCACAAATAGGTTAAAAGTAAAGGGATAAGGTAATATGTGACATGCCAACATTAAGCAACGGAAAGCTAGATTGGCTTGGGTTTGGCCCGGATGTGTTGTTACACTGAACACCACATGCATGAACTATAGAAAAAAGCGATTAAATAGAACTTCACTGAAACTAAAACATTTGTTCTTTATAAGACACTTTTACAGAAATAAAAAGACACATCATTGACTGGGAAAAATGATTCCAAAATATGTATTTGACCAAGGGCTTACATTTAGGCGATGTAAAAAAACTCTTACAATTCAAAATTAATATGACAAAAACCTAATTTAAAATCAGCTAAGAGACTTGAATACTTTACTAAAGAAGATAAATGGATACCATATTAACACTTTATAAGTTGCTCAATATTCACAGTTCTTTATGGAAATATAAATTAAAACCACAAAGAGCTGATCACATAAAACCTCTAGAATCCCTAATATTAAAACAGTCTTTTAAGAGTGCGTGAGGGCTCAAAAGAATTGAAATTTTCATACACCCAGGTGGGATTGTAAACGGCAAAGCATTTTGCAAAGAAGTTTGCCAATTTCTTGAAAAGCAAAACACATACCTACCAGACAATACAGACATTTCACTCCTCAGCATTTATCCAAGAGAAATGAAAGCGCCTGACTATAAGAAAACTTGCATAAATGTTTACAGCGGCTTTAATTATTAAAAAAATTTTAAGTTTATTTATTTATTTTTGAGAGACAGAGAGAGAGGAGAAGGGGCAGAGGGAGACAGAGAGAGAATCCCAAGCAGACTCTGCACCGTCAGCACAGAGCCTGATGTCAGGCTCGAACTCACAAACCCTGAGTTCATGACCTGAGCCAAAACCAAGAGTTGGACGCTTAACCATCTGAGCCACCCAGGTGCCCCACAGCTTTAATTTTTGATAGCTAAAAACTGGAAACAAGCCATATACCCATCAGGAGATAAATGGATAAATGCCTTGTGGTATATCCATATAATGGAAAAAGAATCAATGATTAAAAAAGAGTGAACTTTTATTTTTTTCAACACCTAAAAAAATATTTATTTTGAAAGAAAGAAAGCGAGAGAGCATGCAACTGAGTGGGGGTGGAGGTAGGGCAGAGAGAAAGAGGAAGAGAGAGAATCTTGAACTGGCTCCACACTGTCAGCGCAGAGCCTGACTCTGGGCTCAGTGACATGAACCATGAGATCATGACCTAAAACTTCAGAGTCAGTCACTTAAATGACTGAGCCATCCAGGCACCCCCAAAACAGTGAACTTTTAAAATATGCAACATTATAAACAAGTCTTCAAATCATTGTGTTGTGTGAAGGAAACTAAATGCCTACATACAAAAATGAGCACATATCATATGATTTCATTTATATACAATTTTAGAGAATGAAAGTCAGTCCATGTGATGTAAAGCAGATCACTGGTTGCCTGAGATGGGGAGGGGGCTCATGGAAGGGGTCAGGAGAGTTGGATTGAAAAGGGATCAAAGAAACTGGGTATGATAGACAATGCACGTCGTCTTAAGTGTGAAGGTGATCTCACGAGTGTACACTAATCAAATTGTGGTCTTTAAATATATGCAGTTGTTTGCTTGTCCATTATATGTCAAAAAAGCTGTAAAGTTTTTGAAGATTCCAGATGAGACATTGGTAGAGCGGGGATGGCCTCCCAAAATATGGCTCCCTGACTCCAACGTGTAACTCTGCAAGCTGATCGGCGTCTGCACTGGAGGGTGGACTTCCAGGTTGAACAGCAGGGGGAATGTTCCGTAAAGAACTTCCTTGCAAGGAGAACCCAGGGTCTGGCTTTGTGGAGCGGTCTGTTTCACTACGTAGTTTAGTATGCTCTCTGCTCCATTGTATTACAGGACTGATCCTCAGAAAGGAGAAAGGTGGATTATTTGTAGATGAAACATCAAGGGAGCACAATACAGCAACTAGACACTGGCTTTGACAGTCATGATCTTAGATCCTAAACATAGGTGATACCAACGTGTGCAAGGTGATCTAGGACTGAAAGTTATGAAGAATGGTTTTCTAAAGCCGCGTCTAAAAGTTAGTCTCGCCGTTAAATATCTGCTTATAACCATATGCAGCTACAATAATATGTGGTTGACATTAGAATGGAATAAAGAACAAATACTCTTCTGTCTGGAATAGATAAATTTCATCTGAAAGTTTCAGCAAAAATAGATTTTTACAGGTCAGTAGAATAATACCTGTATTGCATTGTTGTAAGAAATACAATTTTTCAGGGGCGCCTGGGTGGCTCAGTCGGTTGAGCGGCTGGCTTTGACTCAGGTCAGATCTCATGTTTGTGGCTTTGAGCCCCGCGTCAGGCTCTGTGCGGACAGCTAGCTCAGAGCCTGGAGCTGCTTCAGATTCTGTGTCTCCCTCTCTCTCTGCCCCTCCCCCTCTCATGCTCTGTCTCTCTCTGTATCAAAAATAAATAAAAAACATAAAAAAAAATAAAAAAGTCAATCTTAGACATAAAAGGAATAAAAAAAAGAAATACAATTTTTCAAAATTTTATGTTATTTAAAATGTTCATTTATTTTTGAAAGAGCAAACGCAGAAGCATGGGAGAAGCAGAGAGAGAGAGGGAGATGCAAAATCCAAAGTTTGAACCCACGAACTGTGAGATCATGACCCGAGCTGAAATCAGACACTCAACCAACTGAGCCACCCCGGTGCCCCTGTAAGAAATATTATTTTCTGGTTACATACTGTGACGTAGATGCTGAAGAAAGGTGAATCTTTATGACTTATTTGACTTTATAGGTAGAACCAGACTCAAGGAAAGACCACCTGAACCCAGTAATTGAAATTTTCTTATTCTTTTTGTTGTAACACTGTATTTGTTCTGTGTTTCCAGACTCCTTAGAGTCCTACATTAACCCCTCCCAATCGGGATGGGTTAAAAGAACTCCAAGAATATGGTGGAAAAAAATAGAAGTGACAAATACATATTACTATAAAAATTATTGTGGTTATTTGTTGCTATTAAATAAGACTAGAAGTTAGTGAAGTGAAACATTAGCAAATGTGGCATATTCTCCCTGTCAGAAATCCCTAGAACCCCAAACATACTATGTAAATATAGAATATATTATGGATTAATGTGCTCTATGGCCATATAGCAATTGTAGTATTTTAGTCATCAGAAAAAAAAAACCCTACCTATACAAACCTTAAATATTGTGGACATGTTTTACCCTTGTACCATATGAATCATGCCAAGGACTGTGACTTTTTGGTAGCTGAAAGCAGATACTTTTCTACAAAATGCAACTCATTTATGCTGATTTTTATTAATGTTGACATGTAATGAAGTATTTGTTTTTAATTGATAAAAAAAAAAAAACAGTTGGAGTTGTATGAGTAAGACTCTCATTAATGGTAATTACTTTTTTTTTCCCCCTGGGGAATTCTCTCCAAGTTTTTGGCATCGATACCAAATCCAGAAATACTGATTAGCGGTTGGTATCTTTTATGCAGATCTATCTATCCAGTGATCTTATATGACTGAGAGCCACATGGTGGATGCAAAAAAAAAAATACAATCACTGATTATTTCACAGATTTTGTCCAATAAAAGTAAATTATATTTAACTCACTAAAATTTTATCAAGGGATTAGTAAGAAGTTCTCTTAATTTAGTGATAGAAAACCCTTAAAATAGGGGAGACTGACTGGCATGGGACTCTTGATGTTGGGGTTGTGAGTTCAAGCCTCATGTTGGGCCTCAAGCTTACTTGCAAAAAATGCTTAAAATGCTTGAGTAATTATGAAAATATGTAAAAGAGAAAAATGACAATTTCATAGAAAGCCAAAACCATAACAAAATTACATTTTAAGGTACAAAATGTAACCTGTTCCATGGGATAAAAAAAACCTCTTCCTGACCATCATGATTTGATTCCAATATTGTAATAATAAATATACCGGATACAGTAAAAATAGACTTGCTTTGACACCACAAATTGTGTTGCATGTCCTAATCATTTATCACCTCTTTCTATATCTTCAGAAATAAGGGCTAATTGAACAATCTATTCACACAGAATATTGCAGAAGATTTTAATGAGGCAGAAAATGTCAACATTTCAATGGGTGATAGGTTTTGTGCAGAGCAGCTGGAAGTTATGAATTGCCAATTAGGAAAACTTTGGTAATCTGGGTAATCTTTGTTGCCTGTCCAGGATTAATCTGAGTTTGGGAACCATAAATTTGGAAATAAATTAATGACCTGGGAGATTCTCTTATGTCTTGCAATATATTCGCATAAAATTTCCAATTTCATGTCATGTGGATTGAACCACATAAAACAGCATTTAAAAGGTGACTCTTTATAATTATAAATTAGTAAAACTTAACTATTTGGGTTTATTGACTTTTTTTGTTCTCTGCATAACATAAAGCGAAGAAGAGAATTAAAATGGAACACTTTCCTGCTGATTTGATCAGTGTGGACAGCTTAAGTAGATAATCCATGTATCAAAACAGATCGTTTTCTCCAAAAGAGTTGTATGACAAGTAGACTGTGTAATTGTGAAATAACTCCTTGCGTTTGTGTTGTCTGAACCTAATTTTACCAGTTATCTACTTTCACAACTCATTTTGCAGAACCTACATGGGAAAAAAGTACTCCTTGAAAAACTCACCTGCAAAACAACATCTGTGTGAAGAACTTCTCTATGTGAATAAATACTTTTGAACAAACGCATCCCTCAGTGGAGAATGAGAGCATCCTGGAGCTTTCCTGTACACTTTGGTTCTGTGATGGACCTTTGGGAGAACATCTCTCAACATTGCAGTTAGAACCCTGCATCTTTGATTCATTTGGATTTGGAAGGTATCTTCTTTGATTTCTATAGAAAAGTCTGATTTCTGTTTATGAGAAGGTACAGATAGCAGAAAGAGAAGACTATTTGGTAAAAAAAAGTACGATTTATAATATTCAGAAGACAGTTTATTCTGATCAGCTGAATCACCCTGATCAAAATGTGCAACTCTGACATTAATATTTTCTTCTCCACTTGGAAATGATTTCTGTCCTTGGACCTTGATCCACACATTGCAAAAGAATATTTAAAAAGATAGTAATTACCAACCATGTTTTGTCACTGTCCGTTTTAGCCCCTGAGGGAATGGCCACTGTCACCTGCAAACAAAAAGGCTTTCTTATTTACTAACGGTGTCCATAGTTTTCCTTTTTGTCATTCCCCCCCCCCATGCATGTGGTGCCTCGTGTTTTTTATGCTTCTCTGCCAGCCTCCTGTGAGAAAGAATAAAAATCACATCTAATTAGAAAAAATTAAAATGCTAGAACTCATGGAAATAATGAAGGTTGATTATTTTTTATACAAGGTATAAATCCCAAACCCACATTTTGCCCTTGAAATTAGCTTACAGTCTGATCAACAGCGTGGTAACAGTGTCGTGAATGTTCATCATGGTGCATAGTTTTCTACGTGCACCTGCTCTACGCTGTCAGCTTTGTCATGAAGGACTCATCTTCTCTTACGCAAAAAAGGGCCAGTTTGATTTTATTTTTATTTTTAACTTTAAAAAAATTTTTTTCTTTTAAATTTATCTATTTCGGAGAGAGGGAGAGAGAGGGAGAGAGAGAGACAGAATCCCAAGCAGGCTCCGCACTGTCAGCACAGAGCCCGAAGTAGGGCTTGAACTCACCAACCATGAGATCATGACCCGAGCCAACTTCAAAAGTCAAACACTTAACCAACCAAGCCACTCAGGTTCCCCCACATTGTTTGAAACCTTACTTTGTAATGTTTTCAATTTCTTTCTTTATGTTAAGTCACAGCAACAAATGACAACAGGGTAATGTCTGTGATTTAAAAAGAAGACAACAGAGTACTATCTGTGAGGAAGAACGAACTAACAATATCCTCGGTTTTCCTTTTTAACAAGCTCCTGAACCAAAACGTTATTTCTGATTTTGTTCAGACCTTCCACGTGAAGAGAAATAAAATACGATGGAAAGATTATTGTTTCTTTTTTTCTTCATCATGAAATCAGCTTGAATGTTCTTTCGAGTTCCAGTCCAGTTCACAAAGATCCCTCCTGCACACAGGCATTGCCGTCTACTATATGCGACGCGATAGTGGAGCAAAGGGAGACATTATACACAAATAGATTCGTGCCGTAAACACATATGGGCATAAGGGACCATCTAGATGGAAAGAGAAAAAGAAGCTAACATAAAAACTTCAAAAGGAGTGAATTGCAGTTCTGGAATGTGAGAAATTCTCATTTGTCTACCTACCTATCTGACAGAAGATTGTAGCTTTCTGAAATATAATGTGTTAAAATGTGTTTTAAGTCCAATGATAAGATAATTCTGAGAACACATGGGCATCGTGTGAACACTGTCCTGTTCATCTGAGTCAGAGACCCCCTCGGGGGGATAAGCTGCTTTTTTGCTCCACAGGTGGGTGTATGTGAGCCGCAGCCATATTATGTGCGGCTAACTCAGCGGTGACGGTAGGACTTGGACAGCGTTAGACACTGGGAGGTGTATTTATGTATTGGAACAGTTTTCCTGTGATCTCTTCTCGGTGTGCAATGAAGAAAAAAAAAAGTTTCTGGAACTTCTATTAACAACTTTGCTGTTGAAAATAAGATTCCAGTCATGGAGGGGCGGGGAGGGGGGGATGTACAAATATTACCTTTAGGGAAAGCACATCAGTGAATATTGCTCCATTCTGAATGAAGAGAAGGAAAATATGGTGCTTTCTAGAAATTGAGAGTGGCTGTTTTTAAAAGGAGCAGTTCTTTCATTGTAGTATTTGTATGCTTCTCTCTTCGTTGTCTGCTTCTTTTGCATGGAGTGGTGCCGTTGGAAATAAATGCATATCATAAACCAAGAGTGGGGTTTCAAAATGGGTTCTGTGAAGGTTATTGCATAGGAATAATACATTATTGCTCCACCTTGGAAAGAAAATGAATACATTTTTGTTCTCAAATGCCATTTCATATAAAAGTGGAGTCAGAGTTGCTTCTGTAGCTTGTGTTCATCTACTTGGACCTGTCTCAGTGTCCTTCTTTTTAAGTATCTGTCCTGGTCAGCTGTTCCCATCATATTCCTTTGCAAACATCCCTGATGCCCTTGAACCTCTCTTGCTTTACCAGACTCCAGCAAAACTACAATCCAGGCACAATCCGGCCCCCAGCCCCGCTCTGCACCTGCACCTGTGTAGAGGAATGTGGCTAGAGAAAACAGAACAAAACACAAAACCACAACTCTGCTATCCTCTCAATGATTGCAAACCTCATATGGCCCTGCCCACCCAGATCCAGCACTTTGCCCACTCTCCTTCCACATCTAGCACTTTCTTCTGGCTCCCGGAACCTCCAAGTTCAACCCCCTTCCCAGTTGTCCTTACTTCCTGAGAAAGTTGAAATGATGGGAAGAGAGATGGCACAGCCTCCCAGATCCAAGCGCTGCCTTCTCATGTTTCATAACATGAACTCTCTGAGCTGCTTTGTAAAGCCTGGAAACTTACATTTGTGCACAAAATCTGTCCTAGCTTGTGTACTCTAGAATATTGTACCAATGGGGCTCCTGGATGACTCCATCAGTTAGGTGTCTGACTTCTGCTCAGGTCATGATCTCACTGTTGGTGGGTTCGAGCTCTGCATGGGGCTCTGTGCTGACTGCACGGAGCCTGGAGCCTGCTTCAGATTCTGTGTCTCCCTCTCTCCCTGCCCCTCCCCGACTAGTACTCTGTCTCTCTGTTTCTCAAGTAAATAAATATTTAAAAAATAGAATATTGTACCAAGAATTCTTCTACATCATAAATTTTCCCCTCCCTGTAGGATGACCCTTTGAAGAACACACTAATCCTGTAATTTTTCCAGCCTTAAAAAACTCTTTATTCCTTCCCCCCCCACTTCGTTACCCCATTACACCCCATTTCTTGGCTTCCCCTTACAGCAAACCTCCTTGAACAAGGTTGTACTTATATATGGTTTCCAATTCTATTCCTCCCCTTATCCTTCAGTCTGTTTGGTCAATTCTCTCCTATCACTCTGTAAAAAGTGCTTTTGGAAGGGACCACTAGGGACCAGCTCACAGAAGAGCCCAGTAATTCATTCTGTCCATTTGGATTTGACTTAGCAGCAGCATTTGATAGAATTCGTCACTCTTTGATGCATTTTCTGTACTTGGCTTCCACAGTAACACTATGTCAGTTTTGTTTCTACATTTCTCTTCTCCGTAGTCTCCGTTGCTGCTTGTGATATGGGTTTTCTTTGCTGTTTCAGAATAGCTAATACTAACGGAGAAAACTAAAGAAACAACAAACGAAAATAACCTTCTGTGCAAGCTTATGGCCAGTAAGGGGGCTCGTGCTCACGGGCCAGGAGTAAGAGCCCCCGAAACATTTCTAATAGTGCAAACATGTTTGCTTCCACACTTTCCGTCTGCTGGGCACCCTTGTCTACTTTGAGCTTCAGTTCTTAATTCACACTGTCTACAGGAAGGCTGATATGGCCCATGGAAGGAAGTGTTAGTATACACCGCATAATGCAAGATTCGGGTACTGTGGTGTTTTCAACACACTTGCGTCCTCTCCTAAGTGTTAGCAGACCCCACGTTTTTCTCCTTGCTTTTCATTTATACATATATATAATTTGCATTAATATGTTATTACACTAATATAAACTGCATTATTAATTAAAATTAATTAACACAATCATGTATTAGCAAAATTATATTTGTATTTATGTTATAGTATATATTACATATTTATATGTTATATGTATATATTATATATACAAATTATATTTGTATTTAAATATATATAAAAGTTTTTTTTTAAGATTCTTTTTTTTTAATGTTTTATTTATTTTTGATACAGAGAGAGACAGAGCATGAGAGGGGGAGGGGCAGAGAGAGAAGGAGACACAGACCCGGAAGCAGGCTCCAGGCTCTGAGCTAGCTGTCAGCACAGAGCCCGCGGGGCTCAAACCCATGAACGTGAGATCTGACCTGAACCGAAGCCGGAGGCTTAACCGACTGAGCCACCCAGGCGCCCCTAAGGTTTATTTATTTACTTAGAGAGAGTGCTGGGGATGGCAGAGAGAGAGAGCGAGAGTGAGAGAGAGAATCCCAAGCAGGCTCCACATTGCCAGCAGAGAACCCGGTGCAGAGCTCAATCTTACGGTACCCAGAGATCATGACTTGAGCCAAGGTCAGACGCTTAACCGACTGAGTCACACAATCTTCCCTCTCTACAGGCTTTTATTAAACATCTGAGTTGATGACAGCTCGGCTTTTTTAGTTGCTCATGCTCAAAACTTAGAGTCACATTCTCCCTTGTCTTTTTCTTACAACCAACATCCAATCACCACCCCAGTGTTACCATCTATATGTAAGCCACCTGCGTGTCTCAGCTCGATTACTCCATTAGTCCAGTGCCTGGCTTCCCTGAGTTTACACCATTCCGCCCCTGCTCCTTGTGGTCTATTTTCAGCATAGTAACCAGAGTTATTTTTAAGAAAGGTTATGCCACCCCTCTGGTCATAAATCTGAAGAGGAATCTGTTTTTTTTGAGAGTAAAGCCACTCCTTGCAGTTAGTTGGAAGCCTTAATACGGTTTGGTCTCTGGACCATGATCTTTCTGATCTTAACTCTGGTTGTCTTTTCTGTTCTTGCTCTTCTCTTTATTGTTTTCTTTCTGAGTCCTCAAACACACAACAAGCTCTGTACCAACTGTTCCTCTGTCTGGAATGCTTTTCTTTTGGATACCTATGTGGCCAAATCCCTCATCTTTTTCAAGCCATTAGCTCAAAAGCCGCATTTTCATGATATCTATGCTGAGCACTTCTTTTAAATTATAGGTTGGTCCTTGCCTGACACTCCCATCTCTTCCTCCTATGCTTTTTCCATTACTCTGAACAAGATATTTCATTCACTTACTTTGTTACTTAGTTGTTGTCCGCCCTCCCTCACTCCCCTGAAATAACGTGCCGCAAGAAAACGGATACTGGTCTGTGTTGTTCACCTAAATCAGAGCATCTCACACCTGAGGGGGCAGCTGAATCAGTCCCCTGGAGGGCTTATCAAGTCAGATATTGATGGACCCACTACTAGAGTTTCTGATTCGAAAGTGTGTTGTAGGATCCAACAATGTGCGTTTCTATCAAGTTCCCAAGTGATACCAATGCTTCTTCTCAAGGGACCACATGGTGAGACCCCGTTACCGCCAGAGTTCCCGGTGCACGGTCAGGATCTTGTAAATAGCTGTTCAGTGAAGGAATCAAGTTGTATCTCATCTTAGCTTATATTTCAGAGTGCTATTGTGATTGAATGTGGTAATTTGCTCTTCATTTTTCTTCTTTGGTAAATATTCATGTACTTTATTGTGTTGTTATTAGGATGTTTACTAATATTTATTTATTGAGACTCTTGTCTCTCACATATTGGAAGATACAGGTCTTGTTATGACTTTTGCCATTTAATATTGTTTATGTTTCTCTTATGAAAGCAAATTTAAATTTATGCCATCAAAATTATTAATAACCATGTGTAAATTTCAACTTTACATGTCGCTTAAGAAAGTCTTTTCCCATCTTAAAATCAGGTAAATAGTCATTGATTTTTAAAATATTTTCTTTATGCCTGCTCATTTTCTATTTAACTCTTTAATTCATGTGATATTTTGCACAGGCATTTGAAAAGACCTATTAACCTCACTTGTATATATATCCTGATAGCTGGGGCTTTACATTATTGTATTTTTATGGTAGCTTTCAGTATCTAACTAGGCAAATTCTTCCTTATTTATTGTTTTCTAGAGAGTTTGATAATTCATTTTATTTTCTTCAGGAGAAGCTCCATCAAATTAAAGTATTATTGAAAGTTTTACTGGAATTGCACTTAGAGTTAAAGATTAACTTTTGGAGAATTTACATTTCTATAAAATAGAGGAATCAGTTTTGTTCTTTAATATCACAGAAGAGTGCTAAATTAAGTCACTTGTTTTACATTTGTCAGTATGTTTTTAAAGTTTTCTTAATCTTTTATAGATTTTATAATTCTTACTTTGTTTAATCTTATACCTCTGTACATATTTTTGTTAATGATCGTTTTCATTATATGTTCTGATGATATGCACATTGGGAAGTGGTTGAATTTTATATGTGTAATTTCAATAGACTGCTTTATTGAACTATCTTATTGATTTAATTTCTTCTATGTCATTTCTGTCTCCAAAAAGAGCCTTATTAACATCTATACATAGTGATGATATTTTATCCTTATTTTTGATTTTTTTGAGCTTTGTTTTCATGTTTTATTGTTCTAATTGCATTAACCAGAAATACCAAATTTGTTAACAGTACTAGTGTTGGTAGCCCTCTGTTTTGAAGTTCAATTGTTTGCTGAAGGAGATTCTTCATTTTTATATTGTTCAGCTATATGTGTATTATTAGTTTCCAGAGACATTTTAAGATCAGAAATAAAACAGAACTTTTGTTAATTTACTATAAATTCATACGGCTGTAGAGTTGGGAGATATGAAGCAATTGCAACATCTTATTGTGTGGATTCCATCTCCCGAGATTGATATGTTGAAATCTTAGCTCCCAAAGCTGATGGTATTAATAGGTGGTGGTGGGGGTGGGGGGTGGATTGGAGTTTCTTGGGGGGATTAGGTTATGGGGGTGGAGCCCTGGTGAATGGGATTAATACCCTTCTGAAAGACCCCTCACAGAAGTCCGTATCCCTTCCACCACATGAGGATATCATGAGAAGTCTGCAACCCAACGGAAAGTCTTTGCCTGGCCATGCTGGCATCTTGATCTCAGACTTCCGGCCCCCAGAACTGTGAGAAATAAGCCACCAGCCTGTGGTATTTTGTTATAGCAGCTTGGACAACTAAGATAGCATGTGCATATTAAAGAGTGTGAGATCAGTGATAGTATAGGAAGTTGTTTTCTGTTTTCTTCAAAGGTGAAGATTAAAGCAAATGAGGGATTTGTAACTCTGTAATTGAGACTAACTTCATTTATTTTAAAACATATGTGCCTCCCATCCCCGCCCCCATGCATCTACAGTTTGCACTGTACTGCAGTTAGAAAAAAGTGCAGACTTCACACTCAGGCACACCCAGAGCATGGGATAATTCATTTTGTAAGGGCATTCCTATTTTTATCTTAACAAAGAAGATGCTCTAAGGCATTGAGGGTCATGCAAGCTTAGTTTGGGGGATCAGTTGTCATGCTTAGTTAGCGTGAGGTACCAAGCTGACCCAGGGGAAGTCAGAGTCTTGGATAGCTCAGTGGACTCTCTGGGGCTTTGGCTGTGAGGATGATTTCCTCACCTGGTAGTATGGATTCTCTCTTGTACCCAGTAGACAAGGACAGGGAGTCCTCTGGGGAGCACGTCAATGTGGAGCTGGTGGGAGGGCGGAATCTTGCCTTTTTCCTCTTCAGCTTGGTCACTTCTTACCCCAGCATGCATTGGCCAACTATTCCATGGATGGGCGTTAGACATTTTGAGACCGCTCTGAAAGAAGTCACAGATTTTGCTTGTGCGTATGCGTGGATATGCTAAGGACAGCGCCAAAGACAGAAAGATCCTTGATGGGGAATGACTCACCTCATGCCTTTGCCCATTGTGATCTCTAACCCAGGCCGACAGGAATTAATGGAACAATGAACACATACATGAATAGCTCATGAGAGAGATTGTTACCTCCCAGCACTACAAGTGCTTCAAATTATATATACTGATCTTTCACCGTATCTTGAAGAATTTTATAATTTGTATTCTTTTTAAAACATTCATTTATTTTGAGAGAGAGCAAGAGAGTGAGCAAGAGTGGGGGGGGCAGAGGGAGAGGGAGAGAGACTCCCAAGCAGGCTCCACATTCACCGTAGAGCCTGATGTGGGGCTCAGTCTCGTGACTTCGAGATCAAGACCTGAGCCCATACCAAGAGCTGACACCACCTACCGAGCCACCCAGGTAGCCCGTAATTTGTATTCTTAACTTGAGAATATTCTTAAACGTTTAGAAGCATCTTTGTAAATATGTTTCTGAGATCCCCTGCCCCTAGTTGGTTCTTCTCCCTATCTTCTGTGGTATATATATTCCCTGTATTCTCTGGTATACAATAAACAATGCAATTATTTATAATCAGTAATCGGTGCCTAACCAGTTCTGCTGATGTACATTGTTGGACCTTTTACCATTAAAAATAAGGAATCATCGAAAGAATATAGAGGAACAAAATTTTGGATATTCACATGGCATTCTGAAGTTCCTTCAATATTAATTTTTTGGCAAAGACCGCTCTACTTCCTGTTGGGAATTCTGAAATAATTTATTCTCCATTGTAGACAATTATCTTTTTTTACATAAAACATTTTTTAGTTTCAGGCATAAATGAGTCTCTCTGCAGGTAAACAAATAATCTAAATCTGTGTTAATATTCAAGCAACTTATTCCGCCTTCGTCTCTCTTTGCTGTGCCATTTAGCTTCTTTCACAAACATGTAATTTGCTTTCATTTGAATTAAACAGGCAGCATGTTTTTTGGTACAAATTTCAGTTTGGATTTATACATCATTTCTTTATCCTCTTCTCTAGAACTCTGCGTGTCAGCATGACCGCCTTGTGGATTTCAAAGGGGAGTCTTAATGTAGCCAGATCCTCAAATCGTGTCCTGTTCTGGAATCCTATGGATTAAGAATTTTGATTATATCCTTTCTCTGGCTAGTAAGTAGTAGTTGGTAGTAGGTAACGGCAAGAAAGCAAAAGAGAACCCTGCACTTTACATAATATCACTTTCAGCCTCACAGTATTAGTCCCCATTACCTGGTAAAGGAAGTTCGAGTGTTGGTATGTTTAATGTAGGTCAAGGCATTAATACTACCTAGAGGTTTGCACTCCCATTTAGCTAACATGTTAAGTTGACGATTGTTCAGAAATAAGTCATTAATGCCAGAAGAGAGGGATTTTTTTTCCCAAAGAAATCTGAGAAGCGACATTTCTTACTCAAACCTAGTGTTAACTGGCAGGATGCCACACCGAAGCACCCGAGGGCTCCGCCCTATTATTGTATTTTCTCACCTGTCACTCCCAGAGTGCGGGATGTAGAGAATACATGGGCGGGGGGAGGGGGGGGCGGTGGCAACGAGATGACAAAATACGAGGAAGGTCCCAAGCTCAAAAGTGGGCAATTAATGCCACTTCAGAGTACAAACTGCTTGAGTTTATAAATCCACTTCTTTCTCCTTGGAAAAATGCAGCAGGGGTGCTGGGCAGGGCTGGGGGGGTGGGGTAGGGGGGAGCTCAGTTGGTTAAGCCTCCGACTTGGGCTCAGGTCATGATCTCACAGTTGGTGGGTTCGAGCCCCACATCAGGCTCTGTGCTGACAGCTCAGAGCGTGGAGCCTGCTTCGGATTCTGTCTCCCTCGCTCTCTGCCCCTCCCCTACTGCACTGTCTCAATCTCTCAAAAATAAATAAACGTTAAAAAATGTTGTTTGAAAAGATGAAGAAGAATTGGTGGGTAGGAATAATGGCGTTTTGAGAGCTCTTGTGCAGAGGGGCATTACCTTCAGATAAATGGGCAAAATCAGTGGGAGTCAGGGCCACACCTACTGTAAAGTGGAGGTCGGGTTTCATTTTGTCCTGTTTTCCTGTTACACTTTGCTGAGATTCGGGCTGTGGCGTCTCTCACAGACCCCGTAGCTGCCTCCTTTGGGGTCCAGTCTCCTCTCCGTGCTTTCTCTTCATTCCCCACATACACAGTAGACCTAATACTGTTTTAAAAAACCCAGTCTGAGAGGTAATGGAGAGAAAATATAGCTTTATGTTTTCATGGTTTTTAATCAAAATGAACTTTGATTGTTATTCTGCTTAATTATAAGTAGGCCAGGTCTAAAGTGAAAGGGCACAGTAGCTTCTTTATTCATTTTCATGGATATTTAATTGATGCATTAAAGGA